>NC_139217.1:249279146-249771646 GCF_055691185.1 Crinia signifera
TTTTATTTTTGCCTTGGCCTGGTGCTTGTTCAGTGCACACCCTTTTTCTCTTACAGTATTTCTAAGTTACTTCTGGTGGTTGTAGGGAATTAAGGTTTTATGCCTCTCTTTTAAACAGATTCGATGGTGAGTTTGATGATAATTCAATTTGGATAATTAGTCACTACTTTGTGTATTGACTACTTTGTGTATTGGGCTGCCAGATCATCTATCTCTGGGAGTGTTACCTTATTTCTGATGATATATAAGATCATATGGCTTAGAATAAGAGTCCAATTTAACTTGGTGGAATAGTACTGGAAGTTTGGGGTGAGGTGCCTAGCTATGGAGAGAGTCCAGCAGAGTACCCGAACATTACTGAACATTAAATGAACTTGCGTTGTTAAGCATGCATCTTTTAACCACCAAAACTATTATATGTGTATATGTCTGCAAAAATAAAATGAGAAAAACACATTATAGTGTATTGAAGTTGCAAACACTTGGTCACACTTTTGGGATGTTACATGTGTGCACTCTCTTTTGAGTGTTTGCTGATGAACATGTAAGAATACAGCTGCTTTCTATACTTTCACACATGGGTATTTTTTTTTTTATTTAATTTTTCTTGGAGACAGCCTGCAGCACCATGGGTGTTTTAAGAGAGGACGAGCAGCGATGTGTAGTATGGTCTGGGCACTAGAGCATTTAGACCTTATTACACATGTGCAAATCTCTTGAAAACTGTCTCAGTTGGCATCTTTCAGGTGATTTTCATATCGCTGCTTCTAGTGGGTTCAATGCAGTGTGAACACTGGAGTGCTCTGACAAATGGCCACTGCTCCATTTTTCCAGCGATAGCGGCAGCACTCCTGCCACCACCACTGGACTCCAGAGGGAAAGTATTGGTAAAATGTGTGCAGTATGGGCACCCATGGGAATTAGGGGCCCGTGTGCACCGCGCACACTGTACCCATTATAAATACACCACTGCTTTCCACTGTCTCCCATCATTTAATACAGTGGTTCCCAACCCTGGTCCTCAAGTACCCCCAAAAGTGCATGTTTTGCAGGTCTCCACACAGAATCACAAGTGCTATCATTAGTTCCACCTGTGGATCTTTTCAAATGTGCCTGAATAATGAGTGCACCTGCTGGGTGACCTGGAAAACGTGCACTGTTGGGGGTACTTGAGGACCAGGGTTGGGAACCACTGATTTAATAGATAGCTGCACAGAAATGTTAGGCCTTTATTATTGGGTGCTAATTATAATGATGCAAGAAACAATCACATGCTATCTGATGTATACCTGATTGTGCACATGTTATCATATCATTTTTATCATATTTGAACATGTACACAATTGTGTTTTTTTTTTTGTATGTACACATTTTACATCTACTTGTCAGCCCCTATAAGCACAGTTTGCTATAAACTAGACACCAGGGGGTATAAGTACTAAAGTGTAGGTTTACAGAAGTGGAAATGTTGCCAGTAGAAACTGATCAGATCCTAGCTATTATCTTCTAGAAGGTGGTATATCTCTAGAAGGTGGTATATCTCTAGAAGGTGGTATTTCTCTAGAAGGTGGTATATCTCAAGAAGGTGGTATATCTCTAGAATGTGGTATATCTGTAGAATGTGGTATATCTGTAGAATGTGGTGTATATCTTTAGAAGGTGGTATATCTCTAGAAGGTGGATTATCTCTAGAATGTGGTATATCTCTAGAAGGTGGTATATCTCTAGAAGGTGGTATATCTCTAGAAGGTTGTAGCTAAATGATACATAGAATCTGACTGGTTGACAAAATCTCTGTTTCTATAAACCCACACTTTAGTAAATATACCCCCAGGCTGCATAAGTACATAATGAAATGTGATTGATCTCTGCTTACTTTCCCTTAGAAAGTCAATAATCCTGCATTAGAGGTTTAATAGGCTTTTTACTTCAAGTAAATCAGATTAGATCAATTACCTTAGCTTACTGGGATCGAGTATCTGCTCACCCTTCACTCCTAATGCTCCAGTCCCCACCCTGGAGTCTAATATAAGCATGGAAAATATAAATACTTAAACATGATTGGGCTGTCAATTTTCCATCAGAAGGCATAACGTCTAGGACCAAAATAAGTGTCGTATATGGCAGCACCCAATACACAGCTACAATGCATACTGTATCAGACCCTCTGATATTCTGTCCCCATATTTCCCCTTTCATTAATACCCCTTTCACATCGCAACTAATTACCGGGTACAAGTCGGTTTCTTGCTGCTTCGACCTGGTAATTAGTGCGATGTGAAAGGAGTTACTCAGGTCCCGCAAATGGGTAGCAACACGATCAGTAAAAAAGCAGAGTGCTTACCGGTTCATTGCCATGTTGCTGTGCAGTGTGATGTGAACGGGTTAAACAAGTTGAGCGACCCGTTTCCCATTCACACTATGGAGGAGGCAACACTTGGAGCAGCACCAGCAATAAGCGCTGCCTCCTCCCCTGCCCCCGATGACGCACCGACTCCCCGCCATGCCCCCAGATGATGTCGGTTAGCTGAGGGGATATGAATATCCCAAAATGCAGGGTCGCGCCGGGACTGATACCGATTCGACCCTGCATTTTACTTTATGAAAGCAGTTTTACTGTTTGGTTTATCTGGGCTGAATTAGTGAATTAATAGTAAATAACACACCATTCAGCAATTGCTGAATTCATTAGTTCAGGAATGGAAAGTTCTTTAGGAACAATTGTATTTTGTACCAGGGAAGGGTTGTCTCTTTAGAGGGTCTGTTATTTCTATACTTTTCTGTCTACGCGTAATAATTACTATTTATCTCCGAATTTCTGAGATCACCTTTGATAGTATTCAGTGGGACTTTATGCAGTATGAACACAATATAAAATATAATTTCCTGGATGGTTGAGCCTGTCTGCAACTTAATGAACTCTAAATCCATCTTTGAATCTGAACAGCATACCAGAGAACTGTATGGATGGTCTCAGCAGAAAGAAAAACAAATTAGAGAGTGAATGTTTTTATACAGATGAAAAAGGACAGGTAATTTTGCTCCTTCTGCCTTCACACAAGCTTATAGAGAAAAAAACAACTTTGTATCTGCTCATTTTGACTATAACTAGCAGTGACATATCAGAACTGAAATATTTTTATTTTGTGCCTGAGGAAACACTAGGTTCCTGGAACTACAAAGACCATTCATACATAAATCTAATAAGATCAGAGAAGCTGGTGAACTTTGTGAACAAGCCAAGTAGAAGGGAAAATCTGTTTTTTTTATGTGAATAATGACTAATATAAATAGAGGACATTACATGAGAGGATTACATTGTTGGTACTGTAGTCTTTGTGTGCTGTTTGTTTTTATTACTAAAAGTTCAAGTCCATAGTAAATTTCCACAGAGTTTCTAAAATGCACAGTGATGTAAAATGTGGTAAAGATTTGCAACAAAGTTATATATAAAAAAAATGATCATGCCTTTAGAGTGCAGAGTCTCTGTCAGCATACAGACTGAAACCCTGTGCCCCTCCAAAGATGGCCACCTCCTTGTTGGACACAGATGCTAGAAGTGCTCCTGTACCTCTAGGGTCTGACAATGAAGCAATGAACATGTAACTCCCTGGGCATTGAGCATGTAATCGCCCCTGGGCAGCAAGCATGTAACTCCTCATGGCAACAAGCATGTAACTCCCCACGGTAGTGATCTTGTAATCCCCATATGGCAACAAGCATGTAATCCCTATGGCAATAAGCATATACTGTATAAGCACCTTCACATTACAATGAGCATGCAAGACCTTGGCATAGAGTAAGAAACCCCTGGCAAAGAGTATGTAACTCCTGGCAACAAGATTATTACTCCTGGCATTGAGCATGTGATTGCATCACTTATATGGCATAATATGTAAAAGGCATTAAGGTGTTTGGTATAATATGTAATAGTCATTGCAGTGTGTGGTATTATATGTAATGGACACAATGGTGTGTGGTATAATATATAATAGGCATATATAATGGGCATTACAGTGTGGTATAATATGTAATAGGCAGTACGGATGGTGTAATGGTTAGCATTACTGCTTCACAGCACTGAGGTCATGGGTTCGATTCCCACCATGGACCTATCTGTGCACAGTTTGTATATTCTCCCTGTACTTGCGTGGGTACTCTGATTTCCACCCACAATCCAAAACTATACTGGTAGGCTAATTGGATCCCAGCAAAAATTAATCCTAGATTGAATGTGTGTGCGTGTACATGTGGTAGGGAATATAGATTGTAAGCTCCACTGGGGCAGGGACAGATGTGACTGTTGAAATATTCTCTGTTAAACACTGTGGAATATGTGTGTGCTATATAAGAAACTGTTAATAAATAAATAAATAAATAATAGGCATTACGGTGTGTGGTATAATATGTAAAAGGCATTACAGTGTGCAGCATAATGTATAATGAGCATTATGGTGTGCAACACAGTGGCAAATGCAGGATTTTCAGAAGGGGGTTTCCAGAGGGGCGGAGCAAAGCACGGAAATGGACACTTAGGTGACCCAGTATATGCCAGATCAGTTAAAGTATTATAGATAGACCAAATGTATATAAATAATAAAAACAAATATATATATATATATATGGAGCCTGAAGATAATACACACTTGTATTGAAACGTTGCTGAGCACAATAAAGTTATTTGCTGTTTGAAGATTTCGTCTGGAGTGCTGCGTCCTTCTCCCGTCTATATATATATATATATATATACATACAGGGGCATCAACAGCAGTGTAGGCCCCTGGGCATAGCAATGTATTGGGGCCCCTACCGATAATCCAGCGGTAGGGGTGGGGGAAGCTTTGATGTCCCACAGGTGGTAGGAGGTATTATATCAACTGCTCAGCATGTAGGGCCTGGATCAGTAATTTCCACTAATTACCCCTTTACTGCACAGATGGTGGGAGATGAGGGCATTGGGCTGAATGAAGGGGCCCTGATACATAACTTCCAGGGTGGTAGTGGATGTTTAATACGCAGAGGAGGGGTGTATAGTGGAGTGGGCTTATTATTCATAATTTTCTGGTGGGAGAACAGCTTGCTTGACTGCAGATATCTCCAGTTCCCGGAAATAAATTTCTTAAATTGTAATGGAATTAAAAACTAGAGAATCCCACCTACCAAATGCTATTGGGGACTAGGGGATCAGAGTTCAGGAGGCAGAGCAATCTGCCAAGGAGTATATAAAACTACATACCAGGTGTGTGGAGCTGGAGCAGTAACCAGCTGCTGGAAGGCTGATATCTCTGGTTTTGGGAAAATTAAAGACAAGCTGCTAGTGTCCATCAAAGTGGGAGAGTCCCAGCTTTTGGAATATACCCTTAGAAAAACTCTAAGTTAGACAGAACCTGAAATATCTGACTGGGAAGAGCAATTAACAGGCTTGGATGGGGACCACTGCTTTGAAGTCATATATCTCCGGTTCCCAAGGGCCAATTTTTAAAATTCTTGTACCCATGGAAAGAGGGGACCCTCAGCTTTCAGCCTAGGGCCCTTAGACTTCTGGGGGGTTTCTGGGTACTCGGAAACCCCCCCTGCGTGCTCTACTGCAACAATGGGCCTAATTCAGACCAGATTTGCAGGACAAATTTCAACTCAAAATGGGAAAAACCATGTGTACTGCAGGTGGCGCAGATTTAACATGTGCAGAGAGAGTAGATTTGGGAGGGGTCTGTTCATACTGATATCGATATTGCAGCCAGTATTTACCCTGCACAGAAACAAAATAACTCCACAAAATCTTACTATCTCTGGACATGTTACATTTGCCCAGGGCCACCGACAGGGGGGTGCCAGGGGTACAGCTGTCCTGGGCCCCAGCCTCTGGAGGGGCCCGGGCAGCTGCCCACAGTGGCACGGCACCACCCCCGCACCCGCACAATGCATTCCCCCACCCGGCGCCAGCAGCCTGCAGAGTAACGAGCCTAGGATACAGAGGGGCTCGGCGCTCTGCAGGCTGCACTGTGCAGTGAGTGACAATCCGAGCCCCGAGTCCCGACCATCGGAGTGAGAAGATGAATTGCTGTGCTGCCGCTGGTAAGTAATAGCAACGGGGAGGGGGTGCCAGCGCGCACAAAGGGGGGGGTTGCCGGCGTGCGCAAGGGGAGGGGTGCTGCTGGGGGCCCGGTCTGATGGTCAGTCCCGGGCCACAACAATACTAGTGGTGGCCCCACACTATTATGTGGCCATGTCCTAAATATTTGTGGTGCATCATTCCTTTTCTAGCCCAGGGCACCAAAATGTATAGTTATGGCCAGGGGTTAAAGTGAGGGGGAATGGGTTGGAACTGAGTTCCACCACCTCTAATGGTGAGGTGGAACATTTTAATCTCGACATTGGCCCTGCACAGTAATTCTCACAGAAAATCATTCTAGTTTGAACAGGGATGCCAAAAACCCTACAACTGGTCCTGTCTCTGCCTAATGGGGGGAGGGGAGAGGGGGTAATTAGGTGGCATAGAGAAAGGAGTTCCCCCACCTCTGCATGACCACTTTATGCCCTGGTTATGGCATTGCTGCTACAGATCTCATTACTAGTTCTATGGGCATTATACACCCTTTTTTCAGCATGCCCCTTAGGCATGCGCTGTCTCTTTCTAAAGTATAGGAGGGTTAAAATTTACAGTTTGAGCTCTTAATGACTAAATATTCGGAAGAAGGGAAAGAGGACTGGTATAGGGGACGAAAAACTTGTGTGTCCTCTATAACAGTCCTCTCTTCCTTCTCCTGAAAATTTGCTTCACTTTTTGACTGCTGGGAACAGCAACCCCACTTTTGATTTATGAAATTTGGGGTCACTTCTATCCTAATGGATATAATAGCTTTTGTGTGCAGGTAATGGTATGCTTCATGCTCCCTAGGGGTTGGAATCATTTGGTCTACAGCATGATGGTCGACAGTCATTAGGTCGACATGGGAAAAGGTCGACATGGGTCTAGGTTGACATGGTCCTAAGTCAAAAGGTCATTAGTTCGACAGGTCGTTAGTTCAAGGGGTCATTAGTTTGACAATGTCCAGGTCGACAGTCAAAAGGTCTACATGGTGTTTTTCACAGTTTTTTTACATGAATGTCAACACAGTCGACATGGACACAGTTTAATGTGCACTGCATCCCCTCACTGCGCTCGCAATGCGTCGGGCAGGGTGCCTCGCTACGCTTGGCACACTATTTTATTCTGCCACCATGCCCAAGTGGTCAGCTCAAAAAAACAGTGAAAAACCCCATGTCGACCTTTTGACTGTCAACCTAGACACTTTCGAACTTATGACCTGTCGAACTAATGACCTGTCAAACTAATGACCTTTTCACCTAGAACCATGTTGATCTTTTCCTATGCCGACCTATACCCATGTCGACCTTTTCCCATGTCGACCTAATGGTGTCGACCTAATGACTGTCTACCATCATGCTGTAGACCAAATGACCGCATCCCCTCCCTAGAGGGTCAAAAAAAAGTCTGACTAGTACGATTAAAATTGGAATAATTTTGTAACAGATCTACTATTCCTTTATCCAGTAAAGCACTGTGGGTTGCAGAACTGTCATTAAGGGCTACTGTAACAGTTAATAAGATTTACTGTGCCTGAAATTAGGGGCAGTGGAGTGCTGTGTCACCCTCAGAGTAATCATTGAAGGGCTGTGGTCTGCATCACTGTCATTATGGGCTACTGTGACTTAATAAATAAAAATAGATACTGTGATTAAGGCCAGTAGGATATTATTATGTCACCCTCAGACTCCATGGACCTTATTCTGGTTGGTGGGGTAATGTCCGCGTGCGGTCGGTCCGCCGATGTTTTGTGTCTGCGCATGTGCAGAGGCGTCTCTGCGCATGTGCGAACGGGACGCACGTCCAAATTCCGCATGAAATGTGTACACTACGAACAGGGGGTAGAGAGGGGCGTGAAGGGCTGTTTGGGCTCATAACCATATGTTTACACCCCGCGTTTCATGGGTGTTCCCATGAAAACGCTGGGTGTACGTATGGTAATGCGGTCGTCACGCACGTGTAGGGGGGCGGACATATGACATTGCCGGATGTCAGCTGCCCGCCCAGATCCCTGCTTTTGCACGGAGAAATGCCCTTGTGGTCTGAGGTTGCGGGAGCTGCCTGGCCACTCGATCCTGCATTCGATGGTCTGCGACCATCGAATGATGGGGGAGGTTCCCTGAGATGGAGGAGGTGTATTCATGAGAAATACACTTGCGGTCCGTTCGGACAGCTTCTTACCGCATTCGGACGGAGTGAGCGATCCGTACGGAAGGCGGGGTTTAGGACGCACGGTCCTGGCCGCATATTCGGCTCCGTCCGCACAGACCAGAATAAGGCCCCATGTTATCAGTGAAGGGTTGTGAGCTTCAGTATAGTGACTTTGTCAGTCTGCATTCATCTTACAAAAATGGGTGCTTTGTTATTCAGGGTCTGAATTAAAAAATTAACATTCAGTAGGTGCCACCATTCTGTTACTTACTGCAGTGTTTAAAAAAACAAGGAAATAAAATGTGTGTGTTTTTGTTGTTCAGGGACTGTGCTTAAAAAAATGAGGTGCCATCCTATGGGAGGTCCAAGGACAAAACAATCTTTCACCACTTTTTCTTTTCATAATATGCTGTGTTCCTGACAAGGTTTGAAGAACAATGTTAATACTCAAGGATTCCTGACAATTTAAATAAATTAGGAGAATGACCTGCTGGCCATACTACTACTCCCTCCTCTAGCATAATTTACTTTGTCAATACATTCAATTTAACTAACTAATCAATCTTTCCTTCCTTTTACTGCCTTCCACTACATACATACTCCATCTCCATTTACTGTACTGCCTTGTGGCCTCTTCTTTTTTAAAATATGAATTCAATGGGGATGCATAGTGTATTACACTTCCATTGCTGCACTGCAGTGTTTTATAGATGTGTTATAATAACTGCAGCGTGTTTGTGCCACAGCTGTTTTCTTAAAAAATACAACCCTAAAACCAAAACAAGATTAATAAAAAATATTGAAACAAAATCAAAACACAAGGGTCAGTGCACATCTACATATAGAGATCTATTGACGATGTTGCTATGGGCAACCAATCAGATTCTGTTGTCTTCTGCTAATTAATGGTTGCTGTGGGCAACATCCCAGATTCTATAAAACTCCCACCTTAGTAAATGAACCCTGGAGTCAATATAACTGCATGGCTTCTTAGGTACTAAGATGGGAATGGTGTACGCTTGATGTTATATTCATCATGGGTTATAAGTGTGTTTCTGCTTATGTACTCTCATACTTTCCTCAATGAGATTGGGGCTTGGTGTCACTGTCTCTACTTCCTTTTTTAGTGTATGTGGTTTGTCACAGGGTGACTTGGATCACCTCCATCTGCTAGTAACAGTTAAACATTTTTGTTGATGCAAATGGGGGCAGGCTCTGAGCTGCTGTCAGATAATTCCCTTGTGGCTAATCCTACAGGTGCGTACACAGGTACAGATTTTCTCTCTGATCTATCTGGTGGGAACAAAAACCTGGAAATGTATGGGAGCAACTGGCAATCAAAAAATTGTTCCCAAACACTTGAATACAGACAGTGATCAGTCAGACAAATTGTTTAATCGTTCTGATATAACAAATTTTATCAAAGCATATCTTTTTTTCAGTTTTCCTGCATTTGGGTGGAAATTTTTGATTGTCAGTTGCTCCCATACACTTCCAGGTTTTTGATAGATCAGACAGAAAATACTGTACGTTTGTACGCACCTTCATTGATATGTAATAACTTTAAGGCATTTTTGGGGGTTACTTGATTTTAATTACATTTTTCATAGCATGATATTGATCTAATATGGAGAAGCTGGGCTTTGGAGCACAAATATATAGTCAGCCATCTTGTGGCAAATACTGTAGAGTTAAATAGCTTATTGTCCATACAGAGTTGACAGATTATCCTAATGAAAAATCAAAGAGATAGCTTCTCTTTTCTACCCAGGACCACTACATAAAGGCTGAAAGGACTAGCAGGTTAATGGATGTAAGGGTCTAGATTGTCTAATTTTCTTTTTAATACATTCAGAAGTATCTACTACTTACTCTATTGGCCAGGGATACCCCCTCTTTCATTATGTGATGGGCACAGCTAACTCTAATTTCTATTTGCAAAATTGTTTTCAGTATTTCAAATATACACAATACAAAGCCTGATATACTGTATAAGTCGCTATATAGGACATTGTGACATTATCAATGGACATACAGTACTTACTTACTGCGGATACTTTTGCCATTCATTTTTATTGCAATTTGAAAAGTGACATTGCATATTAAACAAAGCTTATGTATTTAAAAGATTTCTATGGAATTGTTTTTAGAATAAATTTAATCTTGGCATTTCAATACAATCAGCTCCAATTATTTCCATGTTTTATGACCTTTATTGTTCAAGATGGGGTTTCCTTCCTACTGTGCATGAGCTGATGTTGTTGCTAATACTATTGTTTCTTCTATAGCTGGGATGTTCTTTGATTTTATTTGTGGATCTCAATGCTTCATGGATTTTTTACTCTCAGAATGATCTGTATGTCTACCTTGATCAGGTTTCTTTGCCCTCTGTTTTTTCATGCCTGTGGTCAGATCCTGGCTGGAAACAACCACAGGCATAGGGGCTGACTGGAAAATAAATTGAGGTGTCTTGATAGGGCTACTGCGCATAGGGGGTTATTTTGGTTGAATCGGTCCGCTACGTGCGTTTTTCCACTCTGCATGCGTACCTTACGCAATGCGCATGTGCGACAACAGAACTCCGATCACAGATGGAAAAAGTGGGCATATTGTGAGTATTTTTATGGTAGAGGCCAGAAAACAGGGCAAACTGGGCGTATCCCTGGGTGTACACAGAGGCGTGTGTCCAAACTGCACGGTGGTGCATCCGCTTGGCTTGGCGAGCGCTCGGGACACTTTTGCCTCTATCAAACTCACACTTGCACAAAAACATACACTTTATATCATTAAATTACACACCTCTATCAGGTCGAACAACACCACTGATGTGTTTCTAAGCCTCTTTTCCTTTCAATGTTTTAGAAATAGGTGCCTTTACTCTATCCTGCTAATGCACACATTATGGGACACAAGTACCAAGCTTACAAATTGTTTACTTGGACACTGATATTTAAGCAGGCAATCTGCTCCTAACTGTCTCTTTCAGACTCTGTATGTAAGATGGCAGGTAGGACATGATTGCCACCACCTATCTCTGGTTAAGGCTTCCTACATCTGCCCACCACTCTGTAACATGGAATTTGGGAGTTTTTTAGCTGACTGTTTACCACTCTCCATTTTGACACTTTTGGAGGAAACACACATCTGTCCCTCTACCACTCACTCTCACCACTCATCACTGCTGTTTGGGAACTGTGCACACATCTTTATGCCTCTCTTAAAAATGTCACATAAATCCATGAATTCATCATCCACATCAAGACCCTACACAATATGTGTGTGACACATTCACAAAAATAATTAATAGATGTCCAACACTGCACAGAAAATAAAGAACAAAATGTGCCATTAACTAAAACATCTGAGACACAACAGCTGCGTGCTGAAATGAAAGTCCACCCCAGCATAGGATCTGCATCATCCAGGAATTATGCTAGGCAGAATACACAACATAAAAACAAGACCGTACATTTCCAGAGTGTAAACTTGGGATTTTGGTACCCTTTGCACGAGAATACAAAGAGTTTGCCCACAGGAAGTGGCCCTCCCCAGCAAAGGACAAGATTTGGGGCAAAACCACAGACAAAGTCAATAAGGTGGCACCACATTTCTTCTGGCCTTTTTTGCCCTTGGCTAGTGTTGACTTGGGGTTGGCCGGTCTGCGTCCACATTGGGCTGTGGCCTGAGGAGGCTCAGCTGCTGAGGAAGGGGGTGGTGGTGGGTCCCTTCTGGCAGCACGGGGTGGGGCAGCAGGTGGAATGGCTGCCTGGCCTGCTACAAGTGCCCTGGTGGTGCTGGCAATATCCACCAGAATATCATTCTGGCGGCTGGTCTGCTGCGCCAGATTGTTAATGGCAGCCGCAAGAATGCCACTGGCGGCTGGTCTGCTGCGCAAGATTGTTAATGGCAGCAGCCACCTTGTCCAGCACCACCACTTGGCGATCATTGTGCTCACCAGTTTCCACCCCAAGCTGCCTAATGTCCCTCTGCAGCTGGGTTTGGACGTCCTCCTCAGGCTGTGTGGCATGCTGCTGTTGTTGTGGCCCTGAAGTGGAAGCTGCTGGTGACAGTGGAGGCTCCTCCTCAGCTGTGAAAAGAAAAAAAACATTGTCACCATCACATCAATATACAATGTATGTTAACACCAACAAGGCATTTTCCACATTTACCTGCTAACTCTGCAGCAAAAACCTCAACCTGGAGCTCATTATCCATGGAAACTACCCCCCTGATCTCTGCCTCATCAATGACATCTACTGCAATACAATCCATGGAGGTCAGCTCCAGGTCTATTGGTATAGGTCCACTACCGGTGGTCATGCTGTTCCTCCACTGGTCAGTCAGCTTCCTCTTCAAAGCACACTTGAAGTCCTGCCACCTAAACTTGCCAAAGTAAAGAATGTAAATCTACTACATATGTCATAGTCTATGTTACCACACATCATTATTAGTGAAAAGTTAGCATTGTGACTGGTATGGTATGATTTAATTTAAGTTAGCAGCTTCCAGATTGTGGACTCCATAAAACAGCATGAAACTATGACATATTGCAACCCATTGAAGTGAAACGACAACCACATTTTTAATGGCCCCAGTTTTGGACATGTTACAGTAAGGTGAGTTAGGCCACACATTTTGTTGCCTCTATTTGGGACACACAATGATGGCTGTATTATCACATACCACACAGAAAACCAAACACTGTCAACAAGGCACCCCACCGGTCCTGGTTATAGGTATATTCATGGCTCAGCACAGATGGTTAAATCAGACTGACTGAGATACTAATTAAGACACCTGTGGCCAAGCATGGATATACTTAATACCTGGAATGTTGGGCTGCCTTGTGGACCGCGTTTGGGAACCAATGACATCTAGAATTATTGTCCATGGTGCAAGGTGTCATAATCACACCACCTGGACAGCACTACCCTCTATAAATGTGCTCACATGTGTAAATAAACTAATGACATATCAACAAACACACCTTTATCCTAAAAGGTCTATCCACTTTTTGTATTTTTACACAAACTACATATCAGTTCAAACAACACACTTGCCTTTTGCGCACAGACTTTACATCCCTCTGCAGTGGTGCCACCTTATTGATTTCATCTGCAATTTTGCCCCAAATCTTCTTCACAGAGGGGGTCAGATTCCTGGGGGTTAACTCGATCCATTCGCAGGCACGGGGTACCAAAATCTGTAGTTCACACTCCAGACATGCAGGGTTCTTGTGTTTTTTGTTGGAATCCTGCCTACCATGCTTCCTAGATGATGCTGACCCATTGCTGGGGTTGCCAGTCATGTCAGAATGCAACTGCTGAGTCTCAGATGTTTCAAGTAATGGCATATCTTATTCTGCCTGGTTGCTTGGCCCCGGTTGAGCCACAGAACTTGGGCCTGCCTCTGGCTGTGAGGCTGCCCCTTGGTCTGACTGGGTCAACAAGTCAGACATGTTTGCAGCAACCTTTCCTTGTAGGCAGTCATCTAAATAAATGCTAAATTCCGCCTTTTTTGGTGAGGGGCAAAAACCCTGCTAAAATGGTTTAAATTACGCCAACTGAATGCACATGTGCATGCAACAGATCACACCCAGACTGAGTTGGATGTGTGGTCCATGGCCCAGTCTGTTGTGTCATTCCTCAATCAATATGTATGTAGAGTTTTTATGTATGTGTGTGCTTGTTAAATTGCAATCCGGATAGAAAGGCCATGCCACACTTTACCAAAAGGGATATCATAACAGGTATCATTAGGTGATATATACATATTTGTTAATATGATTTTATGCAGATGCAAACTATTCGCAGGTCTGTTTTTTGAAGTATAATGTATAATTCATATGTTCATATCGCTCAGTACAGTGACGATATGGGCAAGCATGTGTACGCCCATGTAGATATTAAAGTCTGGTGTACATTTAAATGCACACATACTGTTAATATTGAAAGGATTAATAAAGTTTATACACATAAGAATGTTTGCAACCAATCAGTGAACAGCATAACTTATACATGTACCTGCAATTGTTTGCTGCTCCATTGCCAATATGGCTTCTACCCAGGCAGCCCCATTCTTCCCACGGGAGCTGCTGGCACTGTTCCAAGTTATGGACCAGCGCCTGGGGCCCATGGGCCCTTATATATCAAATGCTACAAAGCGCCAGGCGTATAATGTATGTGTATATGTATATGTGTGTGTATGTGTATGTGTGTGTATGGATTTTTTATTATTTTTTTCATTTTAAAAACACAATCATTAAATATAAATTTTGTTTGTTGTTTGAATTAATAATTGTTTCCTTTTTATATTTTTCATTTCATATTCCACCACCTTCAATTACACTTCCATCAACATTGACATCGCAGCACGCGCCATGGCACGTATCAGGGCAAGAGAAGCTCTCCAGCAGGAGGAGGAATCTAGGGCCCACCCTATCTCCCCCTCCCCTGCCCCACCCACTCCTCTACCCACATCCACTCCCCTGCCACCATCCACTCCCCAACTCACACCCACTCCCCTGCCCATATCCACTTCCCTACCCACAACCACTCCTCTACCCACACCCACGCCCCTGCCTCCATCCACTCCCCTGCCTCCATCCACTCCCCTGCCTCCATCCACACCCCTTTCTCCATCCACACCCCTGCCTCCATCCACTCCCCTGCCTCCATCCACTCCTCTACCTACACCCACTCCTCTACCTACACCCAACCCTCTACTCCCACCCACTCCCCTGCCCCCACCCACTCCCCTGCCCCCATCCACTCCCCACCCTCCCACCCCATTTCCAACCCCCCTACTACTCCCAACCACCCACCCCCAATTCCTACCAATCCCCACCACACCCCACAACCTAGATCCCTACTCCCATCCCTGCCTCATCCTTCCTTGCAAGGGCGTAACTACCATAGGTGCAGAGGGTGCAGCTGCTATGAGGCCCAGAGCTGAAGGGGGCCCATCTTTACTGTTTAAGTAATATGTTTTACACACTTTTATCACCATCAGTTGCTAAAAAGGGGGCAATAAATTTTTTTTGTTATGGGGCCTATTAATATCTACTTACGCCCCTGCTTCCTTGGTAACCCATCCCCAACCACTCCACCTCCAGGACCTCAAATCATGGATGTTGATGGCAGACGTAAGTAAACAATGTGCCTAATGTTGACATACACATTTAGATTCACCCACATACAGATGGAGCGCCTCTCATTTTTGCTGGCGCTGCGCCAGCACCAGAATTTGTCGGAGAGGCGCTCCATCTGACTGAGACCCGCGTGTGTCTCACACGCACGCGCGTCTCAGTTTCCCGTTGGCGGGGGGGGGGGACAGGAACCCTGTCTGTCTCTGCTTCAGGGAGACGGACAGGGTTAGGGGGGGCGGCAAGGTGGCGGGGACCCGGGGCGACCCGAGGCAAGGCGGCGGGGACCCGGGGGATAGCCCTGTTGTAAGGCATCTCGTGCGCGCGCGTCCCCTTATGGTGGCTGGCGGGGGATGGCGGATGGCGAATCTTCCGCCATCCCCTGCAAAGAAGAGACCCGCTCAATATGGATGTGCACTCCATAACATTGTTAGTTCCTCCACAACACTCCAATCCCACCATGACCGGTGGGGTGTCCTCCTCCAGGAACAATGGGTCCCTTGGTGTAGGTTTGGAGTGTGGCCATGCCTCATCCCTTCAGTGATTGACACACCCTACATCCATTGCAAGATTCTAGAGCAGTGGTGTTAAACTCATGGGTGTCCAGCTGTTGTGGAACTACACTTCCCAGCATACATTTAGATATTGGCTTGTTAATACTGTGGGAGGCCATGCTGGGGCGTGCATTTCCACAACAGCTGGAGGCCCATGAGTTTGACACCACTGTCCTTTAGTTTGAGAAAAATAAACCTGTAGAGCATTAACAATATAATGATCCTTACACTGCATAACTTAGGGCCTTATTCTGGTTAGGTCAGTGAAACGTACGTACGATCCATCTCACCGTACGTTTCCCGTACGCAAGCGGTGAGCGAAAGTCCGCCCACAGAACAGCCACACACGGACGGTCACAAACACCGACAATGGGGAGTGGCGTACACTTGAGCGTACGCCACCGTGTAAGGACGGATCTCCCTCTTAGCCACCGATACCTGGCGTACATCAGAGCGTACGCCAAAGTGCACGGACGGATCTCATCCGTTTTCACACCGACACCTTCCGTATATCTGAGCGTACGCCACAGTGCAAGTAGAAATTGAGTCCAAAAACATCATTGTTGCTCTTAGAAGTGGTTTATGTGTATTTTTCCATAAAAAACTGGTATGTTTTTGCTATAGTGAAAAAGTTGACACATGTCGACTTCTGGGAATTGAGTGTCCTGCTTTTTAAAGTAGAAAAAAAACACTTTTTTGAATGGGTGTACATGGTTATAAAATAACTACCTTGACATATATAAGCAGGTCTTAGAATAAATCTTACCTAAAATTAAACCAACCTTTACATGTTGAGAAGTGTAGAAAGATAAGCTTCCAATGTGTTTGAGGGCTGTGTGTGGCTTGCAGGTAGTGAAATAATGGTTTTCACTTAATAGCCTGCAGCATTGCTTATTACATTCAGGTGTATGTGTTTGAGTAGTAATCAGCGTTAATTAGCAGACCCAGGCGTCCGCTCTCATGCGGTATCTCTAGAGGTGGTCATGAGCACTCTTTGGCGTCTGCCTGTTTTTGTGCCAAAATGCACGGTGCGTTCGCCGATCGAGGTGGCACCGTGCATTTTGTGTGCACACCCCTGTGTACGCCCATGTTTATGCCCAGTTTTCCTCATTATTCCGTCCGCTCCCCTAAAAACGCCCACTTGCCACCCACAATGACCGTGCTCTTGCGGACAGTCCCACCATACCAAACAGAATAAACCCCTTAGTCCAGAGGTTTGACCTGTTTTCCCCAACACAAACCACCCAAATGTGATGCTGCATACATTCAGCAAAGAAGGCAAAGGGCACTTATTTGAAGTCATATAATATGTTTGTGTGTGTCAACATCATAGTAGTTTGTAACATCTTCATAGCAGGTCCATCTTCAATGCTCTTTTAAAATGTGTGTTGCCTTCACATTTCACTGACAGCTTATTAATCATTAAAAAGTGAACAAGATTTTGTGTTAAACTTATAAAATAAAATATTTTTTTTTCTTTCCCAACAGAAATTCAGGGGGCATTTATCACTGCTGCGATACTGCTGGCTTGCCTGCACGGGCTACTTCAATTTTTTTATATATATATTGTTATTTTTGAAAATAAAAGTTTCTGAATAGTTAGAAGTTGTGATTTTTATAGTAATATGTTAGAGTGTTTCTGAGGGCAGGTGGACATAGGTACATGTACACATGTATAATGTAACCTTAAAAAAGTCCTCTGTGAGGAAGAAACGCTTTGGTGGTGGACTGCACTTGAGCTACATCCAGTGGAGCCGGAGGGAACCTTCACAAAGTGCCCAGCAGAACTCGCACTGGTGGTGTGATATCCATGCTCACTTGGAACTGCTTTGTTGTCAGTTCCTGGACAGCCGGTAATTGCTAGCCTCCATCTGTCTAAGGATTCACATGTTGAAGGGACCCATGCTCTTTATCTTTAGTGCTTGTCAAAGTTTTAACGGCTTGTATTTTAAATGTTTGGTCTATATTGACATTAAATTGAGTGGTGTTTATAAAAACGTACTTCACCATCATATGTAATTTCTCCATTTATTTATATGACCTGCTATACGGGAGGAATCCTGGTATCCTTCAAGTTTCCAAGTGCCGGATAAGTTGTATTCCATTTTTTGTCTTGTGGTGTATGGTGAAGGTTTATTGAGGAACCTACAGTATAGGAATATTTAACTGTTTGGCTGCTGGATGCACAACATACTCATCTACCTACCTGTGTTTGCGCATATATGATCAGACGTACGCTTCCTCCTACGGATGGAGAAACACGCTTAGTTTCCGACTGAAAAAGATGAGATCCGTCCAAGCTCATATACACGCCACTCCCCTTTGCTGGCTTTTCCCACCGACCTTGCAGGCATGTTCTGTGGGCGGACTCATGCTCACCGAAAGAGTGAGCAATCCGTTCGGACGGTCCGTCCGCATACGTGGCCGACCGATAAAACCTGAATAAGGGCCATAGTCAGGAGGTACCCCGGACAGTTTTTTATTTTTTTCTATTTTATAGTCTTTATTTCTTTTTCCATATATAACAATAAACAAAAACGCTTTAATTTCACATACATACTTTACATATAGCATTTTACATAAAACATGCCAGTTTTACTACAATTACATATTATATAAATATATATATATATATATATATATATATAGAAAACAAAGGATGCTGGACGGCACTCGCATTCACAACTTAAGCAGTCAGTCAAATAAGAGTCTACACACGGAGGTGCAGTCGACGTTTCGGGTCTCTGACCCTTTATCAAGACAGAACAAACATAGAAGACAGTACTTGTGACAGTGATAACTGTGATCAACCCACCCAGTGCTCCGTCTCGCGCTGGCCTCCTGGAGTACTATGACGTCACCTTTGCGCCTTAGCGCCGATGAGTCCTGTCATCACAGGGGGCGTGCCGAAAACCGTGCACCCGTTGCCATGGTGACAAAAGTGCAATACATCTAAAGAAGGGAGAAAAGAGACATGAGCTAATGATCCCAATGGTGCAGAAAAATTGCAATACATCAACAGAATGGGAGATAATACAGGCCCTTATTCTGATCGGTGCGGCCCGATCAGAATATGCGGCCGCAACCGTGCAGGCGAATCCCCGCCTTCCATACGGATCGCCACCTGCCGTCCGTATGCGGATATGTGGCGATCCGCATGAAATTGTACGGGGATACGCCTCCTCCATGGTGGGAGCAGCCCCTGCATTCGATGGTCGCCGAACATCGAATGCAGGGCCGCACGCTCCACCAGGTCCCGCAACACAAGACCACACGGACACTTGTCCGTGTGAAAACATGTATGGGGGCGGGCAGCTGACATCCGGCGATGTCAGATGCCCGCCCCGTACCCACGCGTCACGGCCTCATTACCATGCATACGCCCCGCGTTTGCATGGGAACGCCCATGAAACGGGGGGCGTATGCATAGGGTAATGAGGCTAAGTAGCCCCTCACGCCCCTCTACGCCCCCTGTGCGGCGTGTCAAGAATCCGTGCGGCGAAATCGCCTGCACATGCGCAGAGTGACCTCTGCACATGCGCAGACGATCAACATCGGCGGTCCGTCCGCATGCGGGAATTTCCGCACCGATCAGAATAAGGGCCACAGTCTCGGGGATACAGGGCTCAAAGGAAACAACAATATTAAAGTAGAGGCCGTGGTACACAAGCGTGTAGAGACCTTGCCAATTAGTTGGCCAATTAAGGAGGAAACATTGAATACGATGCAAACGGAAACAATTAATGTGGCTAATCAGGGGGAATTGCTAGCCACCTCGGCAGGGTGCCGAATGTAAACACTGAGCCAAACAAACACAGCTAGGTAGAAGTACAGAACGGGCTCAGGGCAAGTTACAGAAAGCTAGTAAACGAGAGTTGCTCATTTAATCCAAGCGGGGATACCGTCTGCAGACGGTGTATCCATCTAGCTTCACATCTGAGAAGCAGACGATTCCAATCACCGCCTCTAACGTTGGCAGGGATACAGTCGATCATTTTGTATCTGATGGAGGGAAGTGGGTGATTGTGGGCTTTGAAATGGCGAGCCACCGGCTGGTCAGAGCCTTTGTCGGATAGCGCAGCTCTTATGCTAGTTTTGTGGTTGCCAATTCTTTTCTTAAATTGGGTAATAGTTTTGCCTATATAAAGTAGCCCACAGGGGCACTTTATATAGTATATAACGTACTTGCTACTATACGTCAGGGGGAATTTAATTGGTATTTTTTCGCCTGTGTGTGGGTGGAAAAAATGATCTCCCGTTTCCAAGCTGGAACAAGTCGTGCAGCCTATGCATTTGTAATTGCCATTTTTGCGGGTGGGGAAAAACGACTTAGAAGTAGGAGTAAATGAGCTTATGTCATTGTGGACAACTATGTCCTTCATATTCCTGCCCCTTCTGAATGAGGGTAGGATCGAGCTACCTTTTAGGGAGGGCAAGGTTTTATTGCTGGAGATCACTGGCCAGAATTCACGGGCAGCTTTCATAAGTTTATTACTGGCTGTTGTGGATTTTTGTGTCCATATGATTTTATTATCAAGTGGTTGTTTCTGAGAGGAGTTAAGTACCACCATCCTATCTAGACTCAAAACTTTTTCTTTGGTTTTCTTCAAAAGCTGATGGGGGTAACCACGACTCAGAAAGTCAGCAAGCATTTTAGAGATTTCCAATTCTGCAGTTATGGGGTCACTGCAAATTCTCCGAGCCCTTAGGAACTGAGAATAGGGTAAGCCCCATTTTAGAGAGGGGGGATGGTGACTGGAGCCCAAAAGAATGGTATTCTTGTCAGTCGGTTTCTTGTACAAGGAGGTGGCAATTTGGCGATTGGGAAAAATGCTTACTGCCACATCTAAGAAGATGGTAGTAGTGGGGCTGCAGGTATAGGTGAATTTAATGTCAGGGTCACTAGAGTTGGCAGAGTGCATGAGATCATGAAAGGATGCTTCACTACCAGCCCAAATTACAAAAATATCGTCTATATAGCGGTAATATAGTTTAATGGCGTCAGCAGTAGTGGGATTGGAAAAGAAGATATCACGTTCCACCTCATGCATAAAGATATTAGCAAGGCTGGGGGCGACACAAGACCCCATCGCCACCCCCGAGCACTGCAAGAAAAACTTGTTATCAAAGTAAAAATAGTTCAGGACCAGTGTACATGTTGCTGGAGACAACTGCTCGTCTTACGGATTCGATACCACGTTGATGGGGGATTGAAGTATACAATGATACGACATCGATAGTACATAGTAGCTGGTTGTCAGGCAGAGCTGGTTGTTTCAAGAGTTTGTTGAGGAAGGTGTTGGTATCCTTCAAGTACGTGGATTGGGTGGTCACCACAGGTTGCAGGAATAAGTCAAGAAATTGCGAGACAATGTAATAAAGAGAGTCTCTCGCCAATATTATCGGCCGGCCAGGAGGGTGCATTAAATCCTTGTGGATTTTGGGCAAGGTGTATAGCAGGGGAATCTTTGGATGATTTACTGTAAGGGCTTCGCTGATTTTTAGCGGAATGATGGATGCCTGCACACTCATTGCCAGTAGATAATCCATTCAGTTTTGAATTGCTTGGTGGGATCAGATCCAAGTTCCCTGTAGACGGATGTCACAGCCAGCTGACGGTATATCTCGGCTTTATAGTCGCTGGTGTTCTGTACCACCAGTGCACCACCTTTGTCGGCGGTTCTTATAACAATGTCATTGTAGGACCCCAGATCTTTAAGGGCTTTGCACTCACAGATTGTGAGATTGTGTTTCTCAGTGTGGACGGCATGTTCACGACTAGAGATCACAGTGTCCATACAATCTAAAAACGATCTGATGGCAGGGTTGTTGGAGTTGGGATCAAAGGTGGATTTGGTATTAAGTATCGGGGTGGTTTTGGGGGTAGCAGTGCTGTCGGCAAAGAACTCCCTTAATCTCAGGCGTCTACCCATTTTGTACAAGTCGACCTTTTCTTCAAAGGGGTCTGGGAAGGTTGTTGGTACGAAGGAAAGGCCTTTATTAAGGACATCTTTCTCAGTTGGAGTGAGGGTTCTTGAGGATAAATTAAATGTTATGTCCTCTTGGATTTGGATCTGTTTCTGGATCCTCGCCCACTGACCTCCTCGCCGCGTTCCAGTACATCTGTCGGGCCTCGTCTGGCCCTGGTGAGAACCCCTAAAGGGGGTCTTTGGCTTCCCCATCCCCTTCCTCTCTGTGGCCTTGCACATTCTGAGTCGCTTGAGGATGGAGCGCCGCTGGACTTTTCTGTGTCAAACCGGTGTCTTTGTCGATATCTACGTGGGTGGTCCTGGGGTTGACCCCGACCGTATGCCCAGCTGTAGACTTGGTATTCACTATAATCGCGATCCACGGTCTCCCGTTTGGATTTCTTAAATTGGATCAAGTCTTTGCGGTATTGTTCAATCTCTGTGCTGAGACGACCCAACCAATCTTGGGATTGCTGCTCCCGGCTGCTGTGGTACCCGCTCTCGGACTGAAGAGACACAGAGATTTTCATCTTCCGCGCCTTTCCTCCGGATGATTCTATTGGCCGCCTAGCGGCCAATCAGGAGCCGACTTTCTCGGCTCCTGATTGGCCGCTAGGCGGCCAATGGAATCATTCTGAGAAGAGGCGCGGAAGATGAAACATCTCTGCGCCTCTTCAGTCCGAGAGCGGGTACCACAGCAGCCGGGAGCAGCGCCTCTGCCGGAGAGGATGCCGATGTCGTCGCCGGGGACCAGGTGAGTAGGATTTCCTTCCTCAGGTACCAGGACCAGCCCCGGAACCAGGACCAAGGCCCCGGAACCGGATTCTTCTGCCCTGGAGCCCCGGAGCCCGGACCCAGGATCCAGGGACCGACCTACGGGCTCAAGGTAGGTAAGTATCAGTGTGTGTGTGTTATGTGTGTATTAAACTTTAATTTTTTAGGGTGTCGGTGTGTTTTATTTAACTATTTTTTGTACTGTAGAACTACAAGGGCCAGCGGGCCCTTAAATGCCCCGCATGCTGGGACTTGTGGTTCTCCAAGTCCCAGCATGCAGGGTAGGCTTGCTGGGACTCATAGTTCGACAGTAGAAAACAATAGTTTATCTTCTTTTTTTTACACTTTACATCAGCCCGATGCCCACCGCCCAGGGGCATCGGGGACAGCCCCGGACTTTCAGCATGGGCTGGTAAGTCCTGGAGGGGGGGGACCCCTTCATTGGGGGGGTCCCCTCTTCCCCAGGACCCCTGCCCATGCTGACTAGCCAGGGGGATAATGCTTTGGCCGCGGGACCTTATATAATAAGTGTCCCCCGGCTGTGGCATTACCCTGCTGGCTGGTTGGGTCTGATGCTGGTTCTTAAAATACGGGGGACCCCTATTTGTCGGGGACCCTAATTTTATGTCACCAGCACTGGCTCAATGAGCCCGGGGCTGGTTATGCTCGGGCGGGGGACCCCGCGCTCGTTTTTTTTTTTTTTTATTTGCGCTTTCCTGCAAACGTGCGATTTTCAGACATGAAAATCGCACATTTTCAGGACTAAAGACATCGCACCACCTCGCACCTATTCGCACTATTTGGCCCGTTTTTCGCATCTCATTAAATATGCAAAAAATGGGGCAATCTTGCGGTTTTAAAAAGGGCGAAGTGGTGCAATAAAAAAAACGCGCATTTATCTCATCCCATAGAATGTCACCCATAATATTACAGCGTTCAGTGCTTTTTTTGTGGATTTAATTACTGGTTTTCTTCAACCTGATAGAGGCTTATAAATATGTTACATATCTATTAAAGACAGTAAGTAGTGATAAATATTCAGTAATTATTCCATTCATTTATAAGAAAATAATTTTATAGTTTTTATAATACGGTATACCCAATAAATCAATAACGTGTATAAGAAAACTTATCATAGTGGATTCTATGATCTCAATTCTCTGAACTTATCAATTTTGTTGCACTTTGTGTTTTCCTTAAACATAAATGAATTACAATAATAAGTGCATCAAATTGTGTTATTTAATATTTAATATTAACCATCCTATAATAAGTGAACAGTTAAGTGCCAACAAAAGTGCTCTGTTTAAACTTTTTTTTATTATTATTATTTAAATTTATCTTTACCAACCTTTTTATTATATACCCAATCTTAACTGCCTTACAGTATATTACAGTGTCATTATCTGATGATGTTTTTAAAAGTTTGTGATAATGTTTATGCCAAAGTAGTAGCATTGGTATTTCCATAAATTCTATTTGTTACTTTAGAAAGACCTGTAGTGCAGGGTCAGTATTTTTAGATACCCACCCACAAAAATGTACCAATTGTGAAGCTATAGTTGCTGAGATTTGGGAGACTTAATCCACCTAACTATTTTGATTTATACAGTATAGTTATTTAATCGTGACACAAGTTAGTTTACCATTCCATATAAAAGATTATATTAATTGCTCAATGTCAGTAAACACGCTCTTAGGGATGTACAGTATGTCGGAGAATGTTGCAGTGCATATAGATATTTTGGTTGAATTATGTACCCCGGATAGTTAGATCAGAAGGAGGACCACAGAGATAAAAGCACAAGTTTTTATTAAGCCCACAGATGATACAGAGAAGAAATGATGAGACTTGATATAACCGTATCACAATGGCAGTATTAGAGACAGGAGATCAAGTACACTGGGTTTTGCAGCTTTTGGAAGACAATAGGTGCAGCGTAGGAATGCTGATGGTGTCTATGAGGATGCAATGTAGTTAGTAGCAGTTGTTGCAGTGTTTGCACACTGATGCAGTCCAGGAAGCAATAACAGCAATGAAATACAACTGGTGAGTGTAGCAGTGTAATAACACTGATGGAGTCCAGATAATAATAGCAGTAATGAGAATAACTGGTAAGTGGTACACTGTAAAAACACTGATGAAGTCCAGATAACAGCACAGTAAGAATAGCAGGTAGCAGATGCAGTGTAATAACACTGATGGAATCCAATTAATAATAATATATGCAAACTGTACTGACCCTTATGGACCTTGAAGGATACCGTGGGTGCTGGGTCCGGATGTAGAAGCACTGATGGAGAATATCGATGGTGGATCACTGATGGTGAATATCAATCGCGGAACACAGATGGAGAGTATCAATGGCGGAACAGCAATGAAGCAGTATATCGATGGTGAAGTACCAATGGTGAGTATAGATGGTGGAACACCAATGGAGCTGGTTATTGATGATGGTACAGAAATGGTGGGTAGCAATGGCGGAACACTGATGGTGAGTATCGATGGCGTAACACCAATGTAGCTGGATATCGATGATGGAACACCGATGGTGAGTATCAATGGAGCCAGGCAAGCTGCATGCTGGAATGCTCAGGCCCTGGAGCAGGATGGTAATCTCCAGATAACTGCACCTGGAAGCAGCTTTGAAACACAGAGAGAGAGAGCACACCAAGCAGGTAACACAATCTGATCAGTAGCACTGGCAACTGGCCTCATTTCCAAGCACCTATATATCAGCAGAGAAGTGATGATTCGCTGGGCAATTAGCAATGCCAGTTTATCCACAGTGGGAACAGTGTCCTGTTTGGCAGTGGTGGTTGCGGCTGCTGTGGCGGGGGCACATGGGGCGTATACTCCATGGAAGTGAGAATAATGACATTGTCATCCTCCTCTTCCCCCAGTGAATATGCCACCAGCCCTGCAAGTAGTAGGCACAACAGACATTGGTGATAATGGACAAAATATCTGTAATGTTATGAAACCGACCTGTATGTTTGAAAGTGCGTACTGCAATTGTAATCAAATTCATGTGGTTGGAGGTGCACCAGAGAGCAAAGTACAGTGATTATACAGTTTTAAAAGTAAAAAGACAAGAAGTTGGCTTTAGCTCAAGAAAGCTCATTTTTTAGAAGAAAGTCTTGTTTAAGTTGTGAACAGTACATAAATGTTCTTACATCTTTTTACTATTCACAATATTAAACAAGATTTTCTTGTAGATTATTGCAACAAAAATTAGCTTTCTTGAGCTAAAGCCATTTTCTTGTCCTTTAGTTTTAACCCTGTGTGTCATTTTTGTCTGTCTCTTGCCGCCGCCGCCACTTCAGTGGAGCTATGAGCCATAGTGCTGACAAAAAAAACCATGTGGCAAAGGTATTATTCTTTAAAAGTACTTTTCTTAATGATGTATTATACAATAAGAATTAATGTTTGCATAATGTACAAATGGCCTTCCAACACAAAACAAGTGGTAAATGTAATCAAATCCGAACATAGCACACAAAACAGATAATGATAGTTAAAATGGAACATATTTTGTAATACTCACCAGGATGAGGTGAAGAAGCTGGACATTCAGTGTACACAGTGGTGGATTCAGGGGGGAGGGGGCATCAAAGCACGTGTGTCGGTGGAAAGGGCTGCTTACTTTCAGTCAGGCTTCCCGCTATCTGGCTCTGGTGCAGCCAGCAAATTTTAGGAAACCCTGCAGCTGGCAGCTAAATAAGCACCATCCAAGCAGCATGATTGCACTACAGGGCCAACAGAGCAGCGAGGGAGCCAGGAGAAATGAATCCCACAGCGGCAGTTATACTGCTGAAAGCCAGGACTCAGGAGAGATGATGCAGCTGTTTCCCGGCTGAGAACCGGGACTCGGAAGATAATGCCCGCTAGGCAAAGATGAATTGGGGGATTGGCCAGAGGAGTTAATGCCACCCCCCAGCCCTCCCGGCTCTACCTTGCCATTACAGCTTCCAGACCCTCCAGTCCTGCCTCCCGAAGTCTATATGCCCGAGCAGGAGTTAAAGAAGGCACTGCTAGTGTTAACGAGAGAAGAGCAGTCCCCTCCATCCTCGTAGCTCTCCACAACTTTCTTCCCCGCTAACCAGCTCTCCTCCAGCAAGAGAACTACTAGTCCCGCCCCTTTTTCCCCTCCACCCTGCTTCCTTATTCATATAGGATAAGGCCTGTCCTCTTTTACTCAAATCTGTTATGCTACCATTCTCTCTACTAGATGACCAGTTGCTCCACATTGGTATCATGGTAAGTTAATGTGGAGGGGGGTGTTGGAGTGTTTTAATGTTGCAATGAATGTAGTGTGGTGGGTAGTTGTATGTAGTGTATTGATGTAGAGCGGTGTGGAGGGAGATGTAGTGTAGTAAATGTAGTGCGGTGTGTAGCAAGATGTAATATAGTAAACTAGTGTGGCGTCGCGAGATATAGGGCCTTATTCTGGTTGGGGTCGGCCAAACGTGCGTACGTTCCAAAACAACGTACGCTATCCGTACGCGGCCGTTGGGGTTAAGTCCACCCACAACTCAGCCGCATACGTACGGGCAGAAACAACGTCGAAGGGGAGTGGCGTACAAATGTGCGTACGTCAACGTACACGGACGGGCCAGCCCTTACACTCCGACAACTGGCGTACAATTGAGCGTACACCACCGTTTACGGACGTCTCTCGGCCGTCTTCCCACCGACTTCTTGCGGCTATCTGAGCGTACGCCAGCTTGCACGGATGGGTCCCTATTGTTTTCAATAGAAAAGTCAGCTTATGTCACCGCTCGTGAGAGTGAGCGTACGTCTGTGTACGCTGACATACCCTTCACATATATGGACCTGCAAATCTTGCCTTTCAACTATAATTATGAAAATTAATTAATTGATTGAATTAATTATTGTGCAAAATAGTGGGCATGGGCTTAAAACATTGCTGAAACATCCTTTGTAGGTGTTAGATGTGGTTTATGTTATTGTATCCTAAATACAAAACCTATGTTTGTATTAGAGTGAACACGTTGACACATGTCGACTTGTGTAGATTGAGTGTGCTACTGTGTAAAGTCTATGAAAGCACGTAGTGAATGTGTATAACTGTTTAGCAAATACCTACCTTAGCATATATAAGCAGGTCTTAAAAAGAATCTCACCTTAAATTAAACAAACCTTTAAATGTAGAGAAGTATAGAAAGATAAGCTTCCAATGTGTTTGAGTGCTGTGTGTGGCTTGCAGGTAGTGAAATCATGGTTTGGACTTAATAGACTGCAGCATTGGTTATTACATTCAGGTGTATGTGTTTGGTAGTAATCAGCGTAAATTAGCAAATCCAGGCGCACGCTGGCATGCGGTATCTGTAGGGGTGGTTTAGGATGGCGGTTGGCGGCCGCCTGTTTTGTGTCCGAAATGAACGGTGCCTTAGTCGATCGTGCGGTAGTAGCACCGCTCATTTTTGGTGCACACCCCAGTGTACGCCCATATTTACGCCCATTTTCCCTCATTATTTCGGCCGCTCCCCTCTTCACGCCCCTATGCCGCCCCCAATGCCCGTACACTCGCGTATAGGTTTTTTCGCACGTAGAGGCCCGTCCGTAAGCGTTTTGGGGTGTTCGCGCCTGCGCATTAGCGAATGTACGCATGCGCAGATCATAAAAAAGCCCAGGACGTACGCGTACGGCCCGGCCGCTCCAACCAGAATAAGGCCCACAGTGTAGTGAATGAGTGTGGTGTGCAGTAGGATGGTTTTGTATATGTTATGTAGTGCGATGTGTAGCAAGATATAGTGTAGTGATGTTGTTCAGCCTGTAGGGGTTGTAGTTTAATGATTTTAGGACCAAGGTAGGAAAAGCCCCTGGCCCCGATGGGATTCAGGGTAAAGTTTTACAATGGAATTTTTACTTTTATTTTTAATCTGTCTCTTAGTGCATGTTACGTGCCTAAGTGTTTTAAATCTACAATTATTACTAAAGTCCCTAAAAAAGCTAAAGCTGATTGCCTAAATGATTATTGCCCGATTGCTTTAACGTCTCTCATTATGAAAGCATTTGAGAGGCTGGTCCTAGAACATATTAAAAAAAGTATTCCATCTGGTTTCGACCCCTTTCAGTTTGCCTATAAAGCAAACAGATCTACGGATGATGCGGCGCTCATTTTATTACATCAAACCCTGGCCCAATTTGAATCAAAAGGATCCTCTGTCCGGGTTTTATTCGTAGATTATAGATCGGCTTTTAATACGGTAGTCCCATCAACGTTAGTGAACAAACTGTTTAACATTGGTTTAAGTGGGTCTATGTGTAGATGGATTTTGGATTTTTTGTCAAATAGGCCTCAGGTTGTTAGGATCAGGGATCGAGTGTCTGGTGAATTGATAGTCAGCACAGGGGTCCCTCAGGGGTGTGTCCTGTGCCCCCTGTTGTATTCCCTGTTTACCCATGACTGTTCCTCTGGTTCTAAATATGTTCAAATTGTTAAATTTGCAGATGATATCGCTACGGTGGGTCTTATTGTTAATGACAATGAGTCTGACTACAGGATGGAAGTATCCCGGCTGGAGTCTTGGAGTAGTGAAAATTTTTGGTCTTAAATGTGAATAAGACCAAAGAAATGATTGTAGATTTTAGGAAATCCCCTAAAGATTCATACTGCCCACTGGTTTTAAATGTCAACAATTGGAGTTGGTTGATTATTTTAAATTTTTTGGGTATAAACATGTCTAAAGGCCTTCTATGGAGTACCCACATAAACAATGTTACAAAAAAGGCCCATCAACATATGTTTTTTTCTAGGAAACTACGTTTGGCTGGTATGTGTAGGAGAACCCGGGTGAATTTTTACACCAGTGTTATCGAGAGTGTTCTCAATTATGGTATTGTGGCGTGGTTTGGCTCTTGCTCTGTCACTGATTGCAAATGCCTTCAGAGGGTGGTATCTGCGGCTAGTAAAATAACTGTTGCCTTACCAAGTATACAACACGGATTTGAAAACTGGCTTCTCTCAAAGACAAAAAGTATTCTGAGGGACCCTTTCCATCCTAGTAGCGATTTGTTTTCTTTACTTCCTTCAAATAACCAAAATCATTCAGTTTTGTGTAAGACTAAACGATATAGAGAGTTTTTTCCCGGTAGCAATCGGTACTTTAAATAATTAGTGGGGATACTGTACTAAGAATAATTCTGTTCTTCAGTGCCATTTCCTTTTATTGTCTTTTACTCTGTACTGTTTACAGTGAATTTCGTTTAATGTTCATGCATGTGGGCATTTTATGACAATAAAGACATTATTATTATCATTCTTATTATTATTATTAGTAATGCATGAGGCGGGATGTAATGCATTGATGTAGTGCGGTGTGGAGGAAGATGTAGTGTGTCATGTAGCAGGATGTAGAGTAGTGGTGTAGCAGGATGTAGCCTGGTGTATAGGGGGTTGTAATGTAGTGATGTACTGTGCAATGTAGCGGGATGTAGTGTAGCTGTCAGCAGCGCTGACTCTGGTGCTGCTGCGGCGTCCCGGGCACTTCCGCCCGGTGGTGTCCGGGCAGATGATGTCATATCTGCCCAGCTGGGAGACAGCAAAAGCAGGCAGGCCACGTTGCCCGGCGGTTGCTTATCAACCAGGGGACGCTGGGCGGCGTGTGCTCGGCCTTCTGTGGCCAATTTATAATCACTGGGGGCCTGGTCCGGCGGTGGCGGCTGATTGGCCAGTGCATCCCTTTTAAGTGCAGCCCCTCTGGTGATATTGTTCCTCACAGAGCACATGCTGCACTCTGCTGTCCTGGTCCAGTTGTGTCCCGGTCCTTTTGGAAGTCCTGTCCTGTTGCAGTCATGGTCCAGTCATTGTCCAGGTGTTATCTTGCTGCTGTCTGCGTCCAGTCCTGTCCTGGTCCTTTTTTCAGTCCAGTCTTGGTCCGGTCACAGTCCTGTCTTGGTCCAGTTACTATCCAGTCCTGGTCCAGTCTTGATCCGGTTCCATCTTGGTCAGCATTATTTCCATCGTGTCCTGCCAAGTCACTCCTGGTGTGCACAATACCATCCTATGCTGCCGGTGGGTTTGGTCCGGTCACGTAAGTGCTCCACTGGAGCCTGGTTTCTTATCTCTGTGGGCAAGCTGCCCTTTATCCTGAGTTATTATTATTATTATTATTGTCCTAGTCCAGCTCTCCGTGATTCAGAGAAGCCCACGGCTGTGGTTCCACGCTTGTTTTGGAGTACCATTACTTTATGTGTATCCACTGTTTTATGTTGGCGTGTATTTTGTTTGGTGGCACCCCATTATTGGTTGGTCCAGTGCCTGTGACTTCGTCACACTCTCTGTCCTTGGCCTGGTGCCATTAGCCAGAAATGTTTTCTCTTTAATTCTTAGTGCATGCCCAGGTGTCCTACAGTAAGTACAGCCTTGTCACTGAATGTCATCTCCCAGCTCCTTATGATTTTCCCTCCTGTATTTGAACATACTAATCATATCACCTCTCAGTCTTCATTTTTTCAAGTGAATACATATTCAACCTGGTTAGCCTATCTTTATATTCTATTGAATCAATTATTAAATGAGTTGCCCTTCTCTGCACCAATTCCAGCACATTTATGTATTTTTTTTAAGGTGAGATGCCCAGAACTGGACACAGTACTCTAAATGAGGCCTCACCAATGATTTATAAAGTGGTACTATCACACCGACATCTCTTGATTCCATTCCCCTTTTAATGCACACCAAGTTCCTGTTCGCCTTTGCTGCAGCACTTGAGCAGTGTGCACTATTACCCTTTCTATCATTTATGATAATGCCTAAATCCCTTTCCACTGCAGAGCTCCCAATACTAACCTCATTTAATTTATAACTAGCGTGAGCATTTTTGCTCCCAACATGAATTTGCATTATCTATGTTAAATTGCATCTTCCTTCTTGCTGCCCACACTGCAAATTTAACTAAGTAATTTTGCTGTGCCTCCACATCCACTTCTGAGTTATTTACCTTGGTCAGTTTTGTGTCATCTGCAAATATTGCAATTTTACTTAGCAGGCCATCACCTATATCATTTATGAATATACTAAATAAGGTAGGCCCCAATACTGAACCCTGTGGGACACCACTTTCTACCTTTCTCCAGTTCGAAAATTTCCCATTAGCTCTCTGCTCCCAATCATCTAATCAATTATTTATCCAAGTACACATTTCTTTCCCCATCCCTATTTCACCTACTTTCCATAACAGCCTCCTATGTGGTACCGTGTCAAATACCTTTGCAAAATCAAGAAGGATTACACCCTACGACTGATTTTTCTTTACATTCCACATTCCTGCTGACCTTTTTCATAGAAACTAATTAGGTTTGTCTGGCATGATCTATTTTTAATGAACCCATGCTGTGCCTTACATATTACCTTATTTTGTAAGAAATCATGAATGCCATCCCTAATTATCTTCTTCAGTATTTTCCCTACAATTGATGTTAGGCTGACTGGTCTATAATTTGCAGGGTTTGTTTTAATCCCCTTTTTCAGTATAGGTACTACATTTGCTATATGCCAGTCTCTCTGTACCATCCCTGAATGTACTGATTCCTCGAAGATAAGGTATAATGGCAGTACTATGACAGAACTAAGTTCTCTAAGTACCCTTGGATGAATTTCATCTAGTCCGGGAGATTTGTTTACATTTAGATCGAGCAACCTGTTTTTATCTATTTCATCACTGGATTCCAGGGTCTGGATTCACAGAGTTGATGGTAGGACAGTAAGCAAACTGTAGACTGGGATGGATAGCAGCTGTGGGACACAGGAACTTAACCCAGTGAAGCAAGAAATAATGAAGATAAATGCTGAATATGAGCTGGGAGCTTTCAGGATTTCTTGTAGTAGAGGAAGGTGCAGGTAACACATATAGGTGGTAATTAATATCGGGGAAAGTCTCAATTAAACAATGTAGGAATCTTGCTACTAACAAATACTTGCTCTGGAAACTGGAGATGAATGCAAATACATACCTCCGAACATGACCCTCTCCAGGAGGGACACTTTGCTCTGTTTCTGGACTTCACTCTTAATGTATGATTACCAGCACCTATTTTAAACAGGGAAATGGGTAAGAAAGTTGTTTCCACACAGGCAATCGCAATCATACAAAATGAGAAACAGAGCAAAGTGTCCCTCCTGGAGAGGGTCATGTTGGGAAGAATGCAAATATCCTCAGTCTGGATACTGGACAAATGGCTGTTGGTTAGGGAATTGCACAGTTACTTGTACAGGCACTAGTCAGGCTTTTTGCTGCAGTCAGTGACTTGAAGTTATACCATGATTGCCTACCTGACCCTCTCCTTCAGAGAGAAAACGTTCTGTTCCTGGACTTCCCTGGTAATGTATGATTACCATCACCTGTGAGGAGCTAAGTCATTGATAAGAAAGGTGTTTCACCACAGGTGATGGCAATCATACATTACCAGGTAATTCCAGGAAGAGAGCATTTTCTCCCTGAAGGAGAGGGTCCGGTAAGAAACCATGAGTTATATCCCTGGTTGGCTGTCAGAGGCGGAGCTGAGTCAGGTAATTCAGAGAATCCCAGTCTGGTTTAGGATTGGATTGACCATGGTCAGGTGGAACATGTCACAGCAGTGCTCCAGGTTAGGCTCTGATGTGAACTGAGGTATAGTAGGTCAAGAAAGCTGAAGCCTAATCATCTTAAAGTGGACAGTGGATGCTGACACAATTCTATAAGCTTAGACCACTGCATTGCATGAGCGGTAAGTGAATCAGTAGCATGATAAACATACTGGATCGTGACATAGGTGATGTAGTGGTGATGGAGTGTGGCCTGTAGAGGGATGTAGCCTAGTGATGTGCTTGTGAGATCACATCCACTTTACCAGGAGCACATATGCCTTTCTCCTGTCATGGTGTATACTGTATGCACTTCTGGGTGCACACTCTAAGGAATCATCTGTTTCTACCCCTGCTTGGTCCCAAAGGCAGGAACTGACCACATTTACTTCATCCAAGACCATCTTCCACGCGGCCTGCTTCTTGGATACAGGGGTCCTTGTGTCTGGGTACCCAGAAGGTGTGGGTAAATCTGTACCATGGCATGGAGCAGGGTGCAGTTTCTTATATGAAAGCCACAAATGTTGGGTCATGGCTCTCTCCTCCTCCACCAGCCTCCTAATTTCTCTCTGCCAACTCTTATGAATACCATGCACCTGCTCCAACTCTCTGAAACACCTAGCCAAACAAAACACCAAGATCTCTCTCTCTATCTCTCTCCTATTACTTCCAGGCCCTGGTCCCTCTGGCAGTCTACAAGGAATGCCTTGTATTTGGACTCTGATGATTATTTTAAATTCTTGGGTCCTTTGTGTGTTCCCGCTACCTCCTTTTTATATAATCATGCTCTAATTTGGTCAGTCATATTGGGTTTATTTGCTCCTACTATTGTTCTAAGTCTATTTGATAGCTGCTCTTGTAGAGCCTGTTTCTTTTAAGCTCTTCTGAACCAAGTTTTGATATGTAAGCAGTTCTTTTATATTATTTTTGTTTATGTCGTTTTTTTAATTATTTGTAAAAAAAAAGTAAAAATGTTTCAATAAAGACTACCCCACTTAAGGTGCGTAGACACGTACAGATTTTTCTGTCTAATCTATCTGGTGGGAACAAAAACCTGGAAATGTATGGGAGCATATGACAATCAAAAAATTCCACTCAAATGCAGGAAAACAAGAAAAAAAAATATGCTTTGATAAATTTGTTATATCAGAATGATTTAAATGATTTGTCTGACTGATTACTGTCTGTTTTCAAGCGTTTGGGAACAATTTTTTGATTGTCATTTGCTCCCATACATTTCCAGGTTTGTGTTCCCACTAGATAGATCAGACAGAAAAGTCTGTACGGGTGTACGCACCTTTAAAAAAGCCTTCTAGTTTTTACTCAAGGAATGTAGAAGATTACACTCTTGAGGCCATATTAGGGGCTGAAATGAAGAAAATTCATTAAAAAAATGTAAAGACTTGACAGTTCCGCAGGCGCTTACATTTTACCCAAGTTTCTCACTGTTTATTGCTTCTTACTGTATTTCTACATGTTATCTTCATTTTAATACAATTATTCAGTGCAGTCAATTGTTTGCAAAGGTACAATAATAACACAATTGACATACTTTTTTCTAATATTATTTTATTAAAAAAAATCTTCACTCATAGCTTAATCACGATTCTCGTTATAGAAGCTATTATAAGTGTATTGTTTTTTTTGTTCTAAATTACCCAACAATGTTAAAAACAAAAATAAAAGTATGTGTTTGCTTCAAAAAAGAGACGAAATTGCAGCTGAAAATACTAAACGCTTTTATTTCCTGCAATAATGAGCTGCCTTCAAGAACTGAACATTTCCGTAGCAGTTCAGCACACAAACACATTACCTCTTTAAACTGCTCTGCAGCTAAAACACTACCAGGCTATGCAAAAATGAAATTCCATTCCACATTTATGTACAATATAACATTGTCCTATTCACTTTGCATTCTAACTGTGCACCATTATAGTAATACAAAATAACATCTTCACAGATAGCTTTGCTACCTTCAATGTTTTTTAAAGAACAGTACACCAAGCCACTGTAGAACATTTTAACAAATAACATGATGAAAAAAGTTGATAATCAGCAGACAACTCAAAAGTACTTATTTATTCATTCATTCACTGCAACGTTTCAGCATGGGATACTAATCAGTACAAAGTGAAGAGTCCGTATTTCATGATAATTATGAAAGGTGATTGTGCAGTATAATTATATCAGGTTTCTGTCACTGACTGATATTTTTAGTTACATTATAAATAACAAAAAATGTCAGCAAAAGAACATAATTAATTATGCCAGCGTAATTCAAAAGATAAGTGTCTATAACTTTGCTAAATCTGAAGAGCTGAAAAAACACAAAGCCATCACTGTAGATTTGTAAAACATTCATCCAATTGTGACCTTTAAACAAATGATAAAGATGATCCATAAAAGATGTGATACTGTAAATGGTATTCAAATATCCAAACGTATCCAGGGTTAGAATAATGGGTATTTTGTGAACCAGGACCGGGCCAAGAGCTAGTAATAGAATTACAGGGGGACACCAGCTTTTTTACCCCCGTATTTTTGCACCCTGGGCTGGTTACAGCCAGGCAGGGGGACTGCACACCATTTTTAAAATGATTTATTTAATTTTCTGTTACTTTTTTTACATAGAGAAGCCTGCACGGGTCTGACTGATCCGTGCAATGCTTCATGCTTGTACGTATTTGGCTGCCAGTAAAACCAGCGGAAAATATGAATCTTGAAAATATGGATGCTTAGTAAATTATCTGTATTCTCCATTCTTATTTTTAGCCCATACCCGTCCTAGGCCCGTGAGGCACCGGCCTCAGGGCGGCACCGATTAAGGGCGGCAGGCAGGCTGACATTCTGTTAAATGGCACAGCAGGTGGGCAGCGGCGAGTGACGAGCGCCGCCGCTGCAGACATGAATTATCATATGTCGGCGGCAGCGCCGCTCGTCACCCGCCACTGCCCACCCACTCTGCCATGCACATTACATCACTGCTTAGTTGCTGGGTCCAACGGTCCCCCTGCGCCTCCGGAAATGGCTCAGGCTCACTGCTGCCAGCTCCCACCCATTGGCTACACACACACAGTCTATTGGCTGCTGTGTATCCAGCAGCTGAGCTGTCAGTCACAGTGTGTGAGCCGGAGAGAGACTGACGGAGACACTGTGCTAATCACTGTACTAATAAGTGCCTCCCTCCCTTCGAGTCCTCCGTACAGTGAGCAGTCCAGAGTGCTTAAAAAAATATTAAGGTGGGCTACAGTTAAATTTTTATGAAATATATAAATAACAATGTATATACTTGCAGGGTATGGAGCGGCACTCACAGCAGGAAGAAAAATCAGGTACACAAGTGTTTCAAAGCGACGTTTCAACGTCCTTTATTTGGACGTTTTCTTCAGGCTTGTAAAAACATGCAATCAACATGGCTTTATACCCCTCTGTGCTCAATTGCGTCAGACGCCAACCTGCAAGGCAGCACAGCGCGAGTGATGTCATTAAAGTGCTACCATCACCATAGTTACATAGAATAACAAAATACAATACATGTACATAAAAAATCAACAGCACAATAGACAAGACTGCAAAACTTTCACAGATTAGAGAATGGCAATAAATAGGTCCATAAGCAAATATGTAAGTAGCCATGATACTGCATAATCAAAATAGGAACCAGATACAACATCGCTGGAATAGGCAACATCCGTATGTGCAACATATAGTATACGGAAACAAATGAAGACAAATAATGTAACTTAGTTACTATGGTTAAAGGCAATCACAAGGCTACTAGGGGTTAGTTGACCACTACCACATAGGGACACTGTGAATAAGTATGTTAAGATAATACAATAGATCATAACACAGACCGCAGGGATAGATCAAAGATACCTAATCGAATAAATGTAGAGTTACATAGTCGGGGTGCCAATTAGTTACACATCGTGTCAGATCATTTACGAGTAAGACAACTTATGCCTGCCAATTCATTTAAACCCCACGGGGCAAGTGTATCCAGACGGTGTATCCACCGTGACTCACATTTGAGTAGTTGTAGGCTCCGATTACCTCCCCTCAAACTGAGGGGTATGTGGTCGATCATACGATACCTCAAAGAGGGTAGGGTATGCTGACGGGCTACGAAGTGTTTGGGTACGGGCAAATCACACTTGCCACCTGCAAGCGCCGCCCGTATAGTAGAGTGATGGGTGGTAATGCGCTCCTTAAAGGTGCGTTCGGTTTTACCTATGTATGATAAACCACACGGGCAAATTAATTGGTAAACCACATATTTAGATTGACAAGACAGTGTGTGTCTAATGGTGTACTTAGTACCTCGGTGGGGATGGTAGAATATGTTGCCCGGTATCACACAAGTACACACTGTACATGTGCAGCGGATACAACCTCGTGGTGGAGGTTTCTCAGGCATATTGAAACCCGTAATATCAGTTTTAACCAGTATATCACCCATATTAGGACCCCTCTGATAGCACGCCATAAGTCTGGTATTAGGGATATTAATTTGGCTGTCAGTTTTGACTATAGGCCAAAGTTTTTTAGAGATTTTATTGATGACTGGACTTTCTTTGGTATACTTGGTCACCCATGGGATGGTTGGTATGGGTGGCGATGGTTCTTTGGGAGCCAAAAGTTGCGCACGGGGTATAGCTGCTACCCTATCCCTGGCTGCATGTAGATTCTGGAGTTTGTATCCGCGTTCCAAGAATCTATGGATCAATTTTTCTATTTGGGCATCAGACTCACCGGGGTCTGAAACATTACGTTTTACCCGCACCATCTGTGAGTAAGGAAGGCCTTTAATAAGGCTAGTTGGGTGACAGCTAGAGCCATGTAACAAATTGTTCCTATCAGTTTCCTTCTGAAATAGGGAGGTGGATATAACACCATTCACTAGAGTTAGTGTAACATCAAGGAAATTTATACATTGTTGGCTATACGAAATGGTCAATTTGACAGGGCTAGTACTAGCATTATGTAACACAATGTGAGAAATCAATTCAGAAATTGGTCCAGACCAAATAACCAATAGGTCATCGATAAATCTGCGGTACAGGAGAATCCTGGCTGCAATGTTAGGAACAAGAAAAAATAGGATCTGCTCAACATAAAACATATAAATATTGGCGTATGCCGGAGCGGCATTCGAACCCATTGAGCAGCCATTGAGCTGCAGCCAGAATTTTCCATCATGCAGAATGTATATACATATGTGATTACATTAAAATAGGGGGAGGGGGCGGACACAAAAATGTTGTGCCTAGGGGCGGCCTGACCCCTAAATTCGCCCCTGGTTAGCTGCAAATATGAAGTAACATTCTGCATAGGATACATAGGTGGATACATCGCTGCAAGATTCAATAGAAATGTGAAGCTTATGGGCTATAGATTGGGGAATGTAGTAATTGCAGGGTTGTGCAGGAACTCTCAGCCATAAGTGTTGCCTGTGCAGTGAGGTTGGCTGGCCATGCATGCACAGGACCCTCAGCAGCCATCACAGCACATTGCATCATCACAGCTCCGTTCGGAACCCTTTGTCCTGTGGGATCTAGATGATACATCCAGCAGATACTGTAGGTTTGCATGTTGCAATGCGATTCTGAGAGGTAACCTCCTGGACAGATAGCATTCAATATGCAATCCACGATAAATGGGCCCCTTAATCTTGTTGCATTTGCACATGGCATGCATAAAAGTCAAGAACATGGAAAGCATGCAGCAACTGTGGCAAACTAGATCACAGATTTGGGAAACGGGAAGAAGTTTGGGAGAATTTCCAGTAGAAGGGTGACTGCATGCATATACAAATACTTTTATGCTGACTTCTATTAACCTTCTGGAAACAATCTTCTCTATCTACCATAACATTATGCAAGGTTAAAACAATAACTTCTTTGGCTCTTTGGCTTTCATTTCCGTTCCGGTCTACGCTCATGGAAAAAAAGGGACGGGCTGATGTTGAGATTTGCCATAAATTGTGCAATGATAGCCCCGCTCCCTGCTCCCGGGGCATTACATAGTGTGAAATCAGAAATAATCAAAGAAGCCATTTTGTCTTGCTGCAATGTTTGTAAATGATTTAAATCTGATAATCTGGTTTATTCAATTTTACTATAATTAAGTTGTTGTTAAAGAAGGTTCAGTAACGGAAAAATAAATATACTGCGTATGATTCAGTATCCAGTAAAATAACACATATAAGACAAGAAATCTGAATTATTGCACCTGTAACTCAATGGCACTATAAGATATTCCCAGATGTAATCAAGTAACTGCTTAATTTGTAATGATATTATCCCAGTGCACAGGAGCTTGCTTCTTACTGGGGAAGGGGCGCTGGAACACGTCCTTCTCTTGGCCACTGCAGGAAAGCCAGTATCACCTCTCATTTCCAGGCTGTTTGTGGTGTGGCTCTGGTTACTGCAGCTCCCTGACTGAAGTGCATACTGCTCTATTCAAAACTTAAAGGGTCGGGCACACCACATACTGTATGGTGTCAAATTCAAACCTCATCTCTATGAAAGGAAGTCTTTGGGTATTGTTCAGTGCTAGAGTATTAGACTGTGTCTGTTATGTTAGAGCTCCCAGTGTATTTATTCACGCCCAGGGGCGTAACTAGAACTCTATGGGCCCCATAGCAAAATCTTGATTAGGGCCCCCCATGCAGTTGTCCTTACAATGCACATTAGGGGACAGGAGAGTGAGAGACAAACAGGGTGTTGGGGAGAGGAAATAGAGGGGGTCAGGAATAGAGAGGGTTTCCTGGGGAAAAAGTAGGAATGAGAAAGAGAGAGACATGGTGACATAGAGAAAAGGGTGAGAAAGGGGAGAGCTCCGTCAGAATGGGGCGCATGAGCGTCTTGTGCATGCCGCCTACTGGCGGCAGGCAGATGCTGATTATTTTATCGCCAGCCCCTGACTGAACAATGGGGGCTCCATCTGTAAGTGCAGGTCAGAGAGGGAGGGCAGGCACATGCAGGTCAGAGAGGGGGAGGGGGGGCAGCTAAGTGCAGGTCAGAGAGGAGGGCAGGCACATGCAGGTCAGAGAGGGGGGGGCAGGTAAGTGCAGGTCAGAGAGGAGGGCAGGCACATGCAGGTCAGAGGGGGGGGGGCAGGTAAGTGCAGGTCAGAGAGGAGGGCTGGCACTTGCAGGTCAGAGAGGGGTCCAGGCTGTCACCTATGGGGGTGGGTCGGCAGGCATGTGCCAGTGACAGAGAGTGGGGGCAGGCTGTCAATTGCAGACAAGAGGGTTGGCAGGCACATGTTGGCTGTGAGGGAAAAACATGTACTTTACAAGAATAGGTGGGGGAGGAGTAAAAGTAACACCAGGGTAACTCCCCCATGTACAATATTAACCCCCCCCCTACCCAGTTACCTGCGCCTAGCTGAGGGTACACTACACATCCTGTGTGCACGGCTCTGCTGCGCTGCCTCATCAGGTAGGAGCTCTGTTGGAGGGAGGCTCCAACGTCCCTGCGCAGGATACATTATGGAACTGCAGTGCCGCGCACCGCGCTTCCTCCTCCTAGCCGCGCTGTGACTGCTCTCCTTGTTGCTCCATATCACAGCCAGCTGGCCCGGAGCATGGACCCTGCCTCCCTCAGCAGCTACAGCGCCCTCTAGTCAGGCGCATCACGTAGCCACACTACCCCGGTCCCGGCATCCATTCCCTCCAGCAATTTGAAGCGGCAGACCCTTCACTGTCAGCGCATCACCGCTGACAGTGATGTAACAATATAGGGTGCAGGGGATACCCTGTTGGGTCCTCGGGCCCCCCAAGCGGCCGGGCCCCATAGCAGTTGCATCCCCTGCACCCTCTATAGTTACGCCACTGTTCACGCCATTGGTACACTAGACTCTGATACCGCTGTTCTGGGATCATGCCAATACTAATTGTACAGTCAGCATTCGCACCATCCCAGAGAGAGTGGTGACAGATTTTATTTGTTATAATACAATATTATGGAATCTTTGGGCAGTTTCTGCTTATTTCCATGGTTTACTGTACGTCTTGTGCTTTTTGAACCCCTCCACATTTCCACATGTTGAGTATTAGACTGTGTCTGTTATGTTAATACTACATTTTATTAGTCTGTAATTTGTGTATGTAGTGTACACAATTACTGTATCATGTAAAAGCAAAATGAAATACATTTTAAAAATTGTAGCCAGATACAGTTTGCTTTGCAGGAGTATTGTATTCCACTATCATGTCCTTCAAGCAATGTACAGTATTTTTGCCGATATTGTCCTCACATATAGTATAACAGTTGTCCCTCTGCATTGTGTCCCTAACTCTCTCCTTGAAATAAATGCTTGATGAAAAGGGGGCTTAGACTGCATTTGTTCGAACATGCCTATTAATTAAGTGTAAACATCCATCATTCACTGCTTTCAAGCTCCCCGCTGCTATAATTTACCAAGCATGTTAAATATTAAACAAAACAAGACTATAATTTATAGAGTTAAATGAAAGCAACAAATTGCTTTTAAGCTGCTTTGTGCAAAAGACTTTTAAAATATATTTTTATTATTATTTGTATACCTCTTTTTGCGTGAAGTTACAGAGCCATATCACAAATTATTTTTATATATTACTTCTTCTTTTTATTTTTTAGATCCATTAGCCTGAAATTTCACCTTAGAACTCTATTGTACCTGCGAATAAGACATTTTGGGATTATGTACAGTATAATGTGCAAAGAGCGATCATGTGCAGTAATCCATTGCAGCAAATCAGGTATTAGCTTTCAATAGAGAATATGCTTGGCTGCTAAAAACTGAGATCTGTCCTCTGGGTTACAGCTTTTTCTCTTTGCACCATGTTATTATGGCCCTTATTCTGATCGGTGCGGCCGGAGCCGATTATGCGGCCAGGACCGTGCGTGCGAAACCCCGCCTTCCATACGGATCGCCAACTCCGTCCGTATGCGGTAAGAAGCTGTCCGAACGGACCGCACGTGTATTTTTCACGGAATACGCCTCCTCCAGCTAAGGGAACCTCCCCCATCATTCGATGGTCGCAGACCATCGAATGCAGGACCGAGTGCTCCACCAGCACCCGCAACCTCAGACCACACGGACATTTTTCCGTGCAAAAGCAGGGATCTGGGCGGACAGCTGACATCCGGCGATGTCATATGTCCTCCCCCTACACGTGCGTCACGGCCGCATTACCATACGTACGCCCAGCGTTTTCATGGGAACTCCCATGAAACGCGGGGCGTATGCATATGGTAATGAGCCCAAATAGCCCTTCACGCCCCTCTCCACCCCCTGTTCGGAGTGTTCACATATCATGCGGAATTTGGCCGTACGCCCTGCTTGCACATGCGCAGAGACGCCTCTGCACATGCGCAGACACAAAACATCGGCGGGCCGAACGCATGCGGATATATCCGCACCGATCAGAATAAGGGCCTATGTAACAGACCCTGTGCTTGTCCTGCTGTTCTTGATAATTTATTACATTACTTTATTTATTTAGTTTGTTGTTATGTATCTTACAAAGAGAGGGGCAGTTGAGACAATGCAAGAAATTGTTGTTTTGCCTAATTAAGATGCATACAGTACTGTAATGTACCTGAATCTCCTAGCTGCCTCAGCGGGGGGGATATACCCTGGGAAAGTAGTTGGGTGTTAGGACGCAATTGCATCATCATGGCAATGCCCAAGCTTCACAATGCAGTGATGACCGGTATCAAGAAGATGCCGGTCATCTTCCATTGTATGCAAAAGTACAGCATTGTATGCAAAAGGACGCTTAAAATGTATTATATGTGATCCTGTGCGCCCGGAAGGTCCCGCCCACATTGCAAGCGCAATGCATGCAACCAATTGCTGAGATAGTTCTCGCCAGTGTATGGGCACCTTTACTTGTAAAATATAATTCCTGTACTGTAGATCTCTAAATGTAATATCAATGCTGCGAAGTAGCCGGCACAGGTAGCAGGGGAGTGATGTGGGCTGGGAAGGTGGTGGATATCATTGAGCAGTGGCAAAATGCTACTAACAGCATACACTGCGATGCAAACAGAGCTGCAATGGAATCAATGCCCATCACCCTAGCCCTATTACAGACATAAACTGAAAATAAGCTGGTTCCAGCACCACCCTACCGGAGAAAGAGAAAATGACAATGGGGACAGGAAGCGCGACAGCGGGAGGCATGGGGGCGGTGTGTGTGACAGCGAAGACAGAGAAAATCTCATTATTAGATTAAAGTCTTAAAGTTAATAAATGTGCCCCATAATATTTAAGTATTTCATTTAGAGTATTCTTAGCTACGCATTCAGGATCTGTAACTAGTAAACTAATCTATTGTAAATTGGTACAGATGGAGTGCCCCTGGTTCTTGCCCGGGGATCGCCAGCATGCCTGCGCTGGCGATCGCCGATGCACAGGCGCTCCATCTGACTGGGACGTGCGTGCGTCTAACACGCACGCGCATCCCAGTTTCCGGGTCCCTGCCCATCTCCACTTTAGGGAGACGGGCAGGGATAGGGGAGACAGGGGGGCGGTGAGGGGCACCAGGGGAGGCGGTGGGTGGCTGAGAAATCACCATAACCACGGGGCGCACGGCTCCATCTGTACACTAAACATTTTAATTAGTAAGCTACAGCATTCTTCCATAAACATATCCTTTTTACATATCTAATAAACACACAAGTTACCACCTTTGTTCTATTTAGAGAAAAAAAACATAATTTTTCGCCTACTCTACTATCTTATCATTACAAATCCTATTTATGAGAAGGATATGGTCACTAAGTCGACAGTATAAAGGCCGACATGCATTAGGTCGACCACTGAAGGTCGATAGGCCTTAGGTCAACACATGAAAACGGTTGACATGGCTTTATGTCAACAGGGTCATTAGGTCAACGCAAGCATTAGGTCAACATTGGGAAGTTCGACAGTCAAAAGGTCGACATGGGTTTTTCACACTTTTTTGGAGCCGACATGTGCCGACAGATGGTATTTCATGCCCTACCCTACCAATCCACTAGGGTGTGGAGGGAAAATAGAATAGTGTTCTGAGGGTAGCGAGGCAACTTGCCTGAAGCATGGCGAGTGCAGTGATACAGTATCCATGTCGACCATGTCAACATTCAAGACAAAAAAGGTTAAAAAAAACATGTCGACCTTTTGACTGGCAACCTTCCCTAATGTTGACCTAATTCTTGTGTCGACCCAAAGCCATGCCGACCTTTTTCATGTGTTGACCTATGGCCTGTCAACCTTCAGTGGTCGATCTAATGCATGTCAACCTTACTTTGGTCGACCTAATGATTCACACCCCTTATGATATTCATCTCCTACCATTGAAAGAATTTTCATTCAATTGAAATGTTAATTTCAATTGTAAATGTAGAAATGTCTTAATTAGATGTCTTTAAAGACAATCACCAAACCCATTTTCACACTTAAAAATATACAAAAGGAACAAATAAATTGCTCTTGGTTAATTAACAAAGTTGCTACTGAAGGAATAATTTGGAATAGAAAGATCTCCACGCTGTGTTAGTCACAAACATAAAATAACATTTAGTATATGAAAAAAAGTATTACTGTACACAAGAGATGTGTGTCGAACCTCATGCTTTCTTTTTGGCCTTAGTTCTAATTTGAAAAAACAACCTCTTGTGTTTTCGTTTTAGATCTGTTTTTTTTTTTAAATGCTACGAAACTGCTATAATTTAGGCTGGGTTTTAATTCCTCCAGTATTATTAACATCAATAAAATTAATGATGACCCTTAACAGCTCAGAACATTCTTCACCTACAGTATGTTGGCCAAAGGCTGGCTGCCTAAACTAAGCAACAAAGCAGTGTTACAAACACATGGCATGTATTTCTGTTTAAATTGTGTTGCAAATTAGTAATGTTTTAGATCTACTGTGCTGTATAACCAATAAAAAGTCTATGTAAAAAAGAACTTCCCCAATGCCCCCAAAAATACGGTCCATTAAGAAAATAAAAGTGGTGCAATGTGGAATTTTCCTTGGGCCTTCTACCCACTTTTATGTTGGATATTAAAAAGGACATGTACAACTTAACAAACTAAACATTTCAATGACAGGGACTGCCAATGTTGTGGCTGAAGTGCTTGGTTTGTTAAGGCCCCTTAAAGGGATTACCTCCAAACACTAATGATGAGGTTGATGATAAGAGTGGTAATTACAAATTACTATAATTTTATAAAACACGTTTCATGAATTTTCTGAAAATGACATAATATGGAGACCTTGATGGTTATTGTCCCTACATCACATAACCTCAACTAAATGTGGTCCTAAAAATGAAGCATACTGTATGCCTACACAAATGTCAAGATTTGGTTAAATATAATCCCATACGCAATAGGTGGCTTTTCATTGGAGTCAGATAGTACACCAATATTCCCCTCATCTTGTGCCACTTCAACAATATTGTCTGCAATTTCTATTATGTCATCATCACCATCTTTACTTGTACTGCTCATCTCTTATTTACAGATACTGTATTGCAGAAATTGTGGAATGAGGAAAAGGAGACTTCTCTATGAGTACAGCTTGAGAACTATCAAACTCACACATAGCTAATGTGGACACCCCAAGACTCTCCTCAGGAATTTTTGAACAAATATTTTTTCTTAGTCTGTATTTTTATTTGTATTTTATTTTATTGGGGGGGGGGGGAGGCACTGATATGTCAGTTTGTAATGTGTCACAATTTTTAACATTGTGAAATATTGTATATGCCATTTCCTAAGCTTTTGACCTCCTTCAGTAGATGTTGTAGTGCTATTGTAACTGGCAACAGCCAACACACTAGTACTTTGTTGCTGCTTCTTCTCTTCTGATCACGACCCATATCAGCTCACTGCATATATTTATTAATGCAGTGGTACAGCACTTACTGAGCTTTATTGAACACATCAGTTGTACTGTTTATCACAAAGGACTTCACACTGCAAACTGATAGTTTATATTTTTAATGCAGGGATGCACCTACTGGGCTTTATTGAACACACACAACCAGTTGTAGAAAAAAAAAAATGTTTTACCTGTTTTTCCATTATATGACATCAAGTGCATAAAATAGTTTTGCAGGCACCAGCGTGCACTGTGTGCCAATGAAGGGTTAATGCTGCTCTGTATTAGGAGCTATGGACTCAGTTTGGAATCAGAGCAAGGCTGGAAAACATAAGTCGAGACCTGGATACACTCGAGTCCCTGAAGGTCGTATGGGCTTGGTTTACTTGGCTTGGTTTATGTATGGGCTTGGGAAACTGAGTCTGCAAAATCGCTACAATCTAATATACTATAAACGTTATATATATATATATATATATATATATATATATATATATATATATATACAGTGGTCGAAGTGGGGCGGTATACGGGGGTATGGCATACCCCCACTTTAATCTGAAGATTAAAAAAAAGGTTTTTTTCCCCCTCAGGATGCTCTCTGATCACTCAGCAGCACATATTGTGCTTTTGTAATACCCCTGTACAACGGGGCAGTCTGGCAGGGGACGTTGATGGACAGGGGGGTGTCCGAAGGTGCGCACTATATTCACTCTTTACTTTTCCATACCCCCACTTCAAAATTTCCATACCCCCACTTCAAAATTTCCACTTCGACCACTGTATATATATATATATATATATATATATATATATATATATATACACAGTACAGGTATTTGTGTGTGTATTCATACAAAAATATATACTGATTAAAAAGATGTCAATGTTTAGAGCAATGGGGTTGATGAATTTGTGAAATTAAAAAAATCTATGCAAGACATAAAAGTAATTTAAGTAAATACTGTAAGTAATACAATTGATGTATTGTTTGAAGTTCACTATCTGATTGAAATTGAACTTCATACTAGCAGTTTCCTGAGAACATTAAAAAAACAGACCTCTTAATTGAACAGATTTTTGCTTGACTTTTCTCTCTGGCAACCAATCTGTTTCTCTAGTTAAATTCTGATTAAAATGTTTGACACATTGTAAATTATAATTATTATCTATTTTATATATTTGGCATATTTGCTGAGGCAACATTCAATGACTGTTCTTAAGTGATTCTACATTCTTGGTAGTTCATTATCTGCTAATCCAAAACTCTTCTATAATTTGGTAACCAAGCAGCTGCATATCCTCCTTTGTATCTTAACCTCTTAAGTGCCAAGTGGATTTGTCAAAATAGGTGTGAAAATTGTGTAGCAAATCTTTTTATTCAACATAATGTCCTGTAATGTTTACCTTTATATAGTAAAAATATTATTTTTTTTACACATTTTTTTTATTATAATTTATATCAAATGTGAGCGAAGCTGGTATTTTTAACATCTATCGCTCATGTTACATACTGCACATGTTACATTTACCCCACCTGCAGTGCAAATGTTTTGTTCATTTGAGATTTTGCTTTTGCGATCAATGCTGAATGAGGCCCAACGTACATTATTATCCCCAAATTTGTTTCTTTATAAGTGGAATTGACAAGTAATGTACTGTATGTGTTGAATGTGACCATAAGATGCCTGACAGGAATTCCCTGCTGCACAGTTTGAATTTTGTAGTGGATTGGATTTGGCTTTAGGCAAGAAGCTGAATTTTGCAACTTTAATTGTTCAATCAGAATTGAAGAGTATTTGTTACAGTAAAAACTAAAAAGTGTACTTCTTGTATTATAATGTAGGTTGAGTGTTTCAGCACTACGCATTTCTATGTCCATTCATTTCTCGTAGTGGCTCATAAACTGAGTAAGATCTTTAATCAACTCTACTAAGATGGGAGTTTTTCATATAGGATGTTGTTATGGGCAACCAATCAGAATCAACATCTTAAAAATTAAAAGATGGAGAACAGCACTTGTGCTATACTGAGGTATAAAATAGTACTAAACATGACTAGGTATAACAAAGAAATTTTTTAATAAAAATTGGCATATAATATTAAAATTGCATGCATGGATGAATAGATAATAAAAGAGTCATAAACATTCCAGTGGGTCTAATTAGATGTACACTGCACCTCCTCAAGATCAATTGTGATGAGTTTGGAGTATAGAACAAAATGGAGTCCCGGTCAATTATCCAGCCGATGAAATGGACTGAATCCAGGCAGATTTTAAGCTCGTGAACAAACTCTGATGTAATAAGCAAGGGGTCCACAAAGCTACTTATAGTGGAAGCTGCAACCTCGCTGAATAAGATGACGGTATCTGGAGACTTTCCATAAAGTGTGCTGGTCTATGATTGAGGAAACAATTCTTGGGTGTACAGAAGTCCCAATGGTGAATAGGGCTCAAAAGTAGCAAATTCAACACGTTTCTACATGGAAAGACCCACGTCTTCTTCAGGAGCTCCCAAATTTCGAGCGTTTCCGCCAGGATGCATTCTAAAGTTGGGAGATATGTTAATGCAAACTGAAAAGTAGACCGAACCAGGTCAGGACCAGACAAGAATTGTAGTACTAGGCAATGGGCGGAATAGCTAAAGAGGGACTGCCAGTCAGCCAATGAGACACTTTGGCATGGCAGATGCTGACCAGCATATGCCCGCAATGGAACCACTGCTTTCACAGAAGATGTGTGCCAGTGGAACTGGTAGATAAGAGTTGGACTTTAAAGTGTCTCATTATTTCCACTGAAGGTGGGCACTGAACACCCCACAAACAGCTTACGAAGATATCTTGGCATAAAAACTGGGAAGCGAGTGCCGAAACTCTTCCAATCAGCTAAGGGCTTCTGTGAGAATTTGTTTCTTCTGAAATCTCTCTAGCTGGTCGAAAGACATGGTAGTAATTGAGACTACAAATGAAGACTGGCACTATAAAAAACTGATAAGAAGGAATTGTTATTTTGATGACAGCAAGGTCCCCAAAACTGGACAGCAGGTTTACTCAAAACAAGGAAGGAGCATGTAAGCATAGCCAGCATACAGTAGATAATAATATAATATAATTAGATTTACAGCCAATATAAGTATGAAGAAGGATATGAGCTTCCTATGGTGAAGCATCAACTTGCAAGGTCAAGTATTGGCTCTAATGACAAATGGTATAAGTAGGTTATTTGTTTCCTTCTACTAAATTTACACAGAGGGACCTCAGGGCATGGCAGGAATTTCAAGCACTTATGGCTGTGATGAAGTTCTCAATTGAAGTTTGCATTTGCATAGAATCTAGGCAGGCCATAAGTGACTCAATTATAAAAAAATGTGAGGTTTTCTCTTTTAAGGCAAATTGGACTGAACCTAAACGAACCACTGCTTGATCAGTTAGGCTTCTGTCATTTGCTGCATGCTTGATCAATTGACATGAAGGTGTCCAGGTGTCCAACAAGGACAGAGCCTAGACCTTTAAATCTGTGATAAAGTGGTACAGTACTGTATGTCCCTATGGGAGTCACAGACACTTGTCAGAGCCACTGGGAGTTGAGCTGTAGAAACATTATGTATTGAAGATAAAATAATAATGATTTGCATACATCATTGTTCCATAGTGGGAACATACTTTTATATATTGCAATCTACTGTAAATCCCTTTATCTAATTTAAATCATCTTATACTTCAAATATTTTTATTTTTATATACATAGAAAACATTACAAACATCACAAACAATAACGTACATGTGGTAATGATGGTTACTTGCATACAATATATAAATAAAATACAAATATTAATAATAATAATATGTGTGGCACTGCGCGTGTCTCCCGGCCTAATTTTACCCGGTTGGGGGGGGGGGGGGCGGTGGCTATCTTCTATGTCGCATTAACTATCATATAGGACTAATACTTCAAAGGTTCTCAGTGTCCGTATTGACACTTGTCTGTGCCACAATGATTACGGGGGCCTACCATAATGTTGCCTCCTGCTGCATGTCTTGATACGGGGAGACAGATATGTGGTCTGACATGGTTTCCCCGCGCGTCGTGGTTGGAGTAAAACATTTATTTTTATTTTATTATTATCCCCTTTTTTTTTTTTTTTTTTCATACACGGAATAGTATGAAGTTAAATAATTAAGTGTAAGTGCTTACATTTGTATATATATTGCTGTAACTCTACGTGTACTATGTGCACAGTGTGACACAGCCAGAAAGGTGTATCATTTTATACGACGTTGTTTATTGTGAAAAGAGGCGGTTACCCGCGACGAATATAGTAAGTAACCGTGATGGTTATCAGTGATCATTAGTGTCCTGGTGGAAAATTGAGTTTGTCCAATAGTGCCAAATCTGTTCATATTTTTTTAAAGTGTTGCGGCTAATGTGTAAAGATTTTTCCTGTCTTATTATATAATTAACTAATAACTTCCAACCATTAAAATCGGGGGCTTTGTTGGACTTCCATGCTCTCCCCACGATTACTTTCGCCAAGGCGCAGAGGTTATTAATATATGTTCTTTCCTCCCACGTAGTGCAGCTACCTGTGATGCCTAGCAGACAGCACTTAGTTGTTAAGCTCTCCCTTGCAATCCCTGTATCGGTAATAGTTTGTTTGACTCTGTCCCAAAAGTTTGAAACTAATCTGCATTCCCATATTAAATGTATAAAGGTTCCAGGGAGGTATCCACACTTTGGGCAAGTTGCTGAGGTTCTTCCTGAAAATTTTAATAGAGTGGTGGCAGATAAATAGGATCTATGCAGTATATAGAGTTGCGTCTGTTGGACGCGGAGCGCATTTGTGGCGTTAGCTACTGACTGTTTTGCCGCCTTCCAGTCGCCCTCGCTCAGTGTACCCACGTCCGCCTCCCACTTTTCCTTTAATCCCATTAGTCCCTCACTGTGTATTTTTTGGCCGATGTAGCTATATAACCTAGAAACTAGGTTTTTTTTATTACTCGATTTCAGTATCGTTTTAATCGGGGACTCCCCGAATATAGGAGGACTATTAGGGAAGTGTACTTCCAGGACACTCCTCAACTGGAGGTAACGGAAAAAGTGTGTCTGGCAGTGGCAGAACTCTGGGAGGCAATGGAGTCATCTGCCGCCGGGCTCCTGCTCCCAAGGGGGCACATCTCCTCCCCTGCTAAATCAGTTCATTGAAAACCGTCAATATCGCTTGTGTAGCTGAGTTCTAAAATATATGTATTCAATCTCTCTCTAAATATATATATAGCTACACATATATATAGAACACATATATTTCATATAATAATTAAGGTTGGGTTTGTGTGTGTGTGTGTGTGTGTGTGTGGGGGGGGGGGGGGGTGGGGGGTCGGGCACCAATATATATCTTGCCTCCGGGCAACCGGGACAAACTTACGCCAATGGTGTCTGGGGTAGATTAAATTCTGTTTTGAGGTGTAGAAACGGTTTAAGCCCCGTTGACTCGTATATTTGTTGGAGGGTGGACACAGTATAGGGATGCCATGCTTGTTCTACCTGAAGTGCTTTAAATTCCCTATTTGTGAGCAGCCCCTCCAATTTATACTCCTTGTCCACAAAGTCTATATCCATTATTTGATTTACTTCATTCCAGATTTTAATGGCTTGTACCATTAAATGGGGGTCTTGGTGTGTTCTCTTACCCTGTAGGATTCTATGCATTGGGCATAGTCCTGAGGCGGAGGGGATGACTAATGCCTTGGCGGTGTCCCAGCCGTATTTCTCTTGTGTAAACCATGGTCCTAGTTGTGTTAACTGGGTGGCCAAATAGTACCTTCTTATATCTGGCAGGGCTAAGCCTCCCTCTTCCCTCTCCCTCATTAGATTGTTCAACTGAATTTTTGGACGGGCGCCATTCCAAATATATGAGGAGAGTATGCTGTTCAGTTTTCTAAATAATGCTTTGGGCAGATAGATCGGTGATTGCTGGATCACGTACAAAAATTTTGGAAGAACCGCCATCTTCACTAGGTTTATTCTACCCGCTACAATTAGTGGGAGTTTTTTCCATGATTTAATTTTTTTTCCCAGCCAGTCAAACAAGGGTTGGATATTCAACTGGACAAAATCTTTTGGATCCCAAGAAATGATAATGCCTAGATATTTAAAGGTCGATGCCCATTGCAGTGGTAGGGGGGGAGTGGTAAATACTTTGATAGAGGGCCAGCAGGGAAGATAATTGATTTTGCCTGGTTGATTCTGAAACCGGAGAAACTTCCAAAGTTCTCAATTAGTTCCATAACCACCGGTAGATACATTGTAAAGTCTGACAAGTATATTAGCAGATCATCGGCGTACAATGAGACCGTATCTCTTTGTTCCCCCATCTCAAATCCCAGTGGTTCCGGGTATTGCCTTAATAAACAGGCTAATGGCTCTATCGCCAGGGCGAACAGGGAGAGCGGGCACCCCTGTCTCGTGCCCCTAGCGAGGCTGAAGGGGGGAGGTCCAATCGTTTACCGTGATACGTGCGGATGGTTTAGTATATAACAATTGGATCCATTTAATGAAATTTGGACCTAGCCCGAACGCCTGTAGTACTGCCCATAAATAGGGCCATTCTACTGCGTCGAACGCTTTAATTGCGTCCAAAGAGACCACCGCAGGTTTGTTCTGACCCTCCCCCACCGTCTGCAAGTGGGTAAAGAGTCGACGAAGATTTATAGATGTAGCCTTCCCGGGCATGAACCCCGTTTGGTCTGGATGGACAAGGGTTAAAATTTAGCGGTTCAATCTATCAGCCAGAATTTTAGCTAATATCTTAGCTTCAGAAGAAATCAGGGATATAGGCCTGTAGGAGTCAAGCTCCATTGCGTTTTTGCCCTGTTTTAGTATTACAACTATTTTCACCTCCGTCATTGTTTCTGGAATAGCGCCATCCTCGAAACAGCTGTGCAATGTCTCCAGGAGTAGGGGAGCCAACGTATCTATATATTTTTTGTAAACCTCTACTGGGATCCCGTCTAGTCCTGGGGCTTTCCCATTGGGTGACTGATTGATTGCTTTTCTTACTTCTTCCATCTTTATTGGGGCCTCCATTTCAGCCTTCATTTCCTCATTTAAAGTTGGGAGATCTATTTTTTTTAAATACTCCGCTATTTCTTTAAAGTTATATTTTAACCGGCTGGAATAGATCTGCGAGAAATACGTCTTAAAGGCCTCTCCAATCTGTGGAGTGGTGTGTACTAGTGCCCCAGTGTCATTGTAAATCATACTTATAGTATTAGAGGGATGCTCAGCCTGGGCCAAGAATGCCAGGAATTTTCCTGGTCTATCTGAATTTTGATATTTTACTTTCGATCTGTGGAGCAGAATCTTAAGATTCTCTGCTTTTTCTGCGCCAACCCAATCGATTTGAGCTGCCTGCCAAGCCTGATAGGATATGTTAGTATTATTTAACAAATATTCTTCTTCTTTAATTAAACATATTCTCTCCTTTTCCTGTATTACTGCTCTGCTCTTTCTTTTTACCTCAGCTATCTTTTTCCTTAAAGTGCCCCGCATATAAGCCTTTAGAGTGTCCCATATTGTGGTTGTATTGGCCGAACCCAGATTTAGTTCCCAGAATTCTTGCCATTCAACCCCCAAGTCCACATTTAATTCAACGCAATTTAGCCAATTTGGATTGAACCTCCAGAAGCAGCATCCCTGATCGTTGTCAAGAGATAACTCCATAAATAGTGGGGAATGGTCCGAGATACCTCTAGATTTATACTCGATCTTATGAATTTGGGGGGTGAGGCGCCTGGAGACCAGCATAAGGTCTATCCTGGAGAAGGCTAAATACGAGGTGGAAAAGCATGAGAACTGCTGGGTAGATGGATTTCTCTCCCTCCAGGGGTCCACCCATCCAATATCCTGTATAAAATTTGCAAAACCAATATTACTCCTTGCCGTTCCCAATACTCCACTCCTCCATCGGTCTAGCTTGGGGTCCAAGATGTTATTTAGGTCCCCCATGCATATGACCGGGGAGTTTGGAGTTAAGGCGGCGAATTCTATGGCTTTTATCAGAATATTATATGAAAAGGGGGGCGGGATGTATATAGCCAGTACTATAAATTGTACTGCTTGGATGGCACTGTCTAAAAAAATGTAGCATCCCCCCGGATCTATACTAACTCTGTTACAGATGGAGGGCAATGTTTTCCTAATTAGGACAGACACCCCTCTGGAAGAGGGCGTGAAGGATGCATGGTAGGCATGTCCGACCCACGGTCTTTTAAGCGCCAGCTGTTTCCCACCTATCAGGTGGGTTTCTATAAGGCAGCTAATATCCGCCCCATATTTCCTGAGCTGATTAATTACTAGGGATCGTTTTATCTTTTCATTTAATCCCCGGACATTCCAGGTTAAAAATTTAATCATCCCGCTTTGGTTGGAAAGCCTTGCCAGGACACCTTCACGTCCCCTGTTTCCCATTTCAGGATACGATTATGATTAAACAAGCGCGGTACCACATCACACAACATGTACATTATATTACATACTATGTTTACATTTAATCCCCCCTTCCCTGTATACCTCCCAGCCCAAGGCATACCTAGTCACCCAATCCACCCACCCCGTTCCCCAAGAAAAAAAAATATATATTAAAAAAAAAAACACAAAGGAAAAAAAAAAAAAATGTTTATGAACCCAGTAAACTGAGCTCAACCCGATTGCCTGGGGGCTAAAAAAGAAAAATAGGCCACCAATATGCAGGGAGCTCCCTGGTAGTGTCTTTATATTGCCCGAAGGCCTAGTCGGCTGCCAGCTGCCTTGGCCCGGGGACGTGATTGTCTAACCACTTAGCGGCATCTTGAGGGGTTTGGAAGAATATGATCTCATTGTTGTATATCACCCTGAGTTTGGAAGGGAAAATCATAGAGTATTTCAGGTTTTTATCCCGCAGCCGCTTTTTCACTTCCACAAATTTCGCTCTTTCTTTTTGCACCTCCAGTGCAAAATCTGGGAACACTGAGATACGAACCCCATTGTATTCCAATTGCCCGTTGGAGCATATCAGGCGTAGTATTGCATCTCTGTCCTGAAAATTTAAGATCTTGACTATTAGAGTCCGTGGGGGGGACCCAGGAGGAAGTGGCCTGGATGGCACTCTATGTGCACGTTCTATTGCAAATTGCTTGGAAAATGCATCCTGCCCGAATGCTGCGTACATCCATTCCTGTGTGAATTTGATGGCGTCTAGCCCCTCTGCTTTTTCCGGTAGGCCCACGAATCGTAAATTATTTCTTCTTAATCGGCCTTCTACATCTAGCATTTTGGACTTGATTTCGGATACTTGCTGGGACAATTTATTCACCTTACTGGACCATTGATCGTTGGCATCCTCAAGCGCAGAGATCCGAGTCTCGGCTACACTGATTCTTTCTGTTGTAATTTTTAGGTCGGACTTGATGGAGGAGATTTCTACTTGTACCCCCTTTATTTGCTCTGACAGCCGCTTTTCTGAAGTATTTATTGCCTCCAGTACTTGCTGGAGTGTTATTTCAGGTTTGGGCGGTGGGCTTTTGCTTTTAGAAGGTGTGGATTATGGAGTTGTAGTGGGGGTTTGTGGAATATCTAGGCGGGCTGCTGCAGCGGTATTGCCCGTTTTACCCATGTTGCAGGGGGAAGAGGGAACGCCTTGTAGCAATTCTGCGAGTAAAGCCACTTTGTTACTTCAGTTGTCAGAAGTCGGGGTTACCCTTCGCCCAGTTACAATTCACTGAGTGGGAGACCCCTACTGGCTTTCTGCAGTTCCTGATAGTTTCCCAACTGACTTGTTTAGTGGTATTAATTATCACTCTACAGGTCCAATTTTTAATTGGGGGTGCGTCCCTTGGTAACGCCACAGAGATAAGGAATACTGTGTCCACTAATCCTTGTTAGGTACAGCTCTATACACAGTCACGGGGTTAATGGACCAATGGGTACTGCTCAGCCGAGCACAATTGAGCACACTTGCACCTTCACAAATATATGCACTTAGCACTTTCTTGATTACATGGAACGAATAATAATATGAGAAAACAGGTAATAAATATATTATACTGCACCGGGATGTTGCATATATTCCTTGCTGGTGTGATGATTACAGCTAATTATAGGGGGGCGTGGCTACGGCGGTGCCGGAGTGAGCGTGTCGGAGGAGTGAGCTCTCTGGGCAACATACATCCGTAATACTATGCCGTCTGTCTGGAGAGCCCGGGACCGGCCAACAAGGCACAACTAGCGGCATAATACCCACCACCTACCAGCCTACCAGCCAATTACCTGCAGTATCTATTGATCCGTGGCGAATCGGCCGCTGCCTGGGGGAGCCGCTGCCGGGAACAGAGCACATCCGTCTAGCGGGCGGTGCAGTGTCCTACTCCTTCCCCCTTCCTGCCGCTCGAGCGGCACGTGACCACATACCCGCCTGCTCGCGTCTGACGCATTGCCGGGCGGTGAGAGAGCCCGGAGCGCAGCGTCTGGAGATTCCCCCGCCGGACACAGGGCAAATGCCGACAAGCAGGAGCAGCAAGAGGGAGAGTCAGTGAGAGGGTCTCTCCCCCCCTAGACACTCCACAGCTGGCTGCGAATGGTGAGTCCCTGATCACACTAAGGGACGGTAAAGAGGGGCTGTGAGAGGTCTCCTCGTGCTCCCTGCGACTGAGACTCTGCAGCCCTCCATATTAAAAACTGAGCCGTACCTAGTGGCTTCACCCTTCGGCCTCAGAGACCGGGGTCCTGTCGATAAGTAGGTGTCCCAGAGGGAGAGACAGTGAGAGGGTCTCTGCCCTCAGGTCACTTTTCAGACGGCAGTTGTTGGTGATCCCTGCATATAGGACTGGAAGGGTCCTAGTAGTCCTTATTTTGCAGCACCCTAAAGTATCTGGAAGCGGGCCTTCCCCCCACCTGGGATACGAACATTGCAGCCCACTTCACTCTGCGAGAGCAGAACTATGCTCTGAATCCCTATTCCCTGGCCAAAGACACTGGACCCCGCTGACAAGTAGCTGCAGCGACAAGGAGAGGCGGTGAGAGGGTCTCACTTTGTTCAGCAGCCGGCGACCCCCCACTGACAAGACAGTACCAGCAAGCTTACATCGGGGCCATATACCTGCAACACCTATACAGTGGCCCACCGAATCCCACGCATCTGGCTGTATTCATCCAGAACTAAAGGCAACAAGCAGCAGGCTGCATGTCCCCATGGGACCTGCCATAGAGAACTTCAGAATCCCCAAATCTACGGGTGCACTGTTTTTTTCTTTTTCATACTTCAGGTCCGGTTAACTAAGGAGATTCTGCTCTGCTAATTTCAAGTCGAAACGCAGATCCTGAACAGCTCGAACACAGACTGTAATTTAAATAATCTTGATACTTAAAACAACCTTGTCTTTTTCTTAGCACTTCTGGCTTTGATTAAGACAGAGCATCGTTTCCGCTACCCATATGGACGATTTTACATCGCTTCTGGAGCCTCTACATACCTCCAGTCCCCCTCTCAAACCCATAAGTGCCAATTTATCGTTTTGCTGGTGGGTGCTCAAGCAAAAACTATAGGGAAGTGGCTTCATGGGGATGGGGCATTGCCACAAAATAATACCAATTTATATTACATAGCACAGATAACTAACATTAAACCAGCTGGTGTAAACACAATTTGCATTATCCTGGATGCGTGCATGTTTCACTGAGGTATTCAAGACCATTCTATAAATCCCTCTTGGACCCCATCAGCCAAAAAATAATTACAGGACCCCAGCAAGTTTCTACAGAAGGTCATCACATCACATGTGTAGTCAGCAGAAAGCACCTGCAAGGGTGGCAGCATTGTGGAGGCACAAAATGATGTCAAATAAAACCTCGAAATGCTTTGGCTTCCCTGATCCCTTTATCCACATACTTCATATCCTTTATCATGACCCCCAAACACAAAGCTCAAGTAATGGCTTCCTGTCTGGCCCTTTTGTAATTGAGAAGAAGAACAGACAGGGATACCCTCTCCTCCCCCTTACTTTTTGCAATATTGTACCTCTAGAACCCTTAGTCATGGCTCTCCGGATGTCCTCAGCATATAAAGGTATACAAATTGGGCATGTTGAACTTAAAGTCTCACTGTTTGCTGATGACATACTTTTATTTGTGTCTGACACCTCCCCTTCTATGCAGGAAATATTGCAGCTCATAGTGGAGTTTGGTGCGGTAGCCAGGTACAAGAACAATATATCCAAATCTGAACTTCTACCATTATTTTCTCCCACACTCTCATGTCCTCCATTGTGGCTTCCTCCCTTGTGAAAATTACTGACTCACACTTCAAATATCTTGGTGTTCAGGTGCCAGTAAATGTAGACTATGGAAAGAGGGTGGCCCTAGACTGCACACCCTGTAATGAGAGGTGCTACCTTGCTGATATTTTTAGCTATATGCAAAACAGAGGGGGTTTGCAGGTGCACTAAGCAATCATTACTGCTAACATATATTCTTTTTATAATTCATTTGGCCAAATATATCTACCTGCTCACCACGTTAAGGTCTCCTCATTAGAGCAGGTCCCTAGCACTATGGGGTTCATGCCTGGGGTGCAGGGAACCCCCAAGACAGCCCAGCAAAACCACCCCAGGGCATCACATAAATAAAATATAGCTGTGAAGTGTAATGGAGTGTAAAGTGTCATAGAATGTAGGGTATGTGTAAGCAACTAATAGTGATAAAGGGTGTGTCAAAAAAGAAAAAAATGTGAAATAATGTCAAAGAATACATATAAAAAAAGACATACATAGAAAAATTATATGTTTATGTGAGACTATGTGTAAAGTAGTGATGCCCTGGAGTGGTCCAGCCAGACAAGCTCAAGGGGGCCCCGCACCCAGACAATTACCCTAAGAAAACTGACATTTATAGATTATTAGGACTTACTTGGAATTATGCCTTCATCACAGTTGTGCAGTCATTGCTAGTCCCTGCTTAAAAACATTTGAGGGTGGTAGGGGAGGGGTGCTAATCTAGGCAGAAGAAATCTCAGGCTTCAGGTGTGTATGGATACACAATATAGACTATGAAAAGAGGGGGGCCCTAGACTGCACACCCTGTAATGAGAGGTGCTACCTTGCTGAGATTTTTAGCTATATGCAAAACAGAGGGGGTTTGCAGGTGCACTAAGCAATCATTACTACTAACATATATTCCTTTTATAATTCATTTCTGAGGATGTTAGCATACATTTGGCCAAATATATCTACCTGCTCACCACGTTTAGGTCTCCTCATTAGAGCAGGTCCCTAGCACTATGGGGTTCATGCCTGGGGTGCAGGGCACCCCCAAACCAGTCCAGCAAAACCACCTCAGGGCATCACATAAATAAAATATAGCTGTGAAGTGTAATGGAGTGTAAAGTGTCATAGAATGTAGGGTATGTGTAAGCAACTAATAGTGATAAAGGGTGTGTCAAAAAAAGAAAACATGTGAAAAAATGTGAAAGAATACATATAAAAAAGACATACATAGAAAAATGATATGTTTAAATGTAGACATGTTTTATGATATGAACTTTAAGTCGACCATCTCGAAAATTATTACAAAATTGGAAGGTTGGTTTGTCCTTCTTTAGGCAGAATAGCAGTCGTTAAGACAATTATTTTTCCATAACTCCTTTGTGTGATGCAACTATTCCCTTACAGTATTACATCTGCTGAGGAAAAATGCCAAAGGCATGCAATCACTCACTTCCTGTGGCATGGAAAAAAAACAAAGATTGCATACACCAAACTTGTCATGGACAAATCTAGCAGTAGATTTATCAACCTAACCATGAGTACCGGTGCGCCATCTAAAAAGATACCTTTTGATGATTGTAACAGCATTTTTTTTGTGTGGGAAAAGGCACGCTCATTGAAGAACAGATAAAAACTTATGTCAAGTAAAAAGAAACCCAGATAGTCTTATCCTCACTACACTTCTATGTAAGTGAGGTAGGAACTCTAAATGAATCTGGGACAAAATTAAAATTCAGTGGAATTCTTTATGATCCAGTGAACCTGATTCTTCTCCCCCCTATTCTTGTCCTTTTTATGAGAAAATCCCAATCATATCTTGGGAGTGATAACTCAAGAAAGGCATGGAGGAAGAAACACTAAAAGATAAGTAAAGAAATATCTATGATCACACTGGTTGAGCGCCATCTCCTCCACCTAACATATTTTAAACTCATTCCTTTCTTGGGGACATAAGGGAAAGGTTCCCCTTTTGTCCACACCAAAGATGCAAAATTCACAGCTTTGCATGTGATTTAAACGCCGCACGCACGCCACCCCCCTTGCTCGGCAAGTTCCCCTGCATATGTGTGGATGGATGTTTAGCCCTTCGCAGCTTGCGTGCGGGGACAAAATTATTCGATGGTTGCCCACCATCAAATGATTTTGCAGGCACTCACAGATGTAAGACACCTCTCTGGTGTCTTACATCTGTTGATGCCCTGTACGGGAAGTGGGCAGATAGGCTGACATCCGCTGATGTCAGCTGCCCGCCCCCTGCACCCAAGTCATACATAGGAGTCCAGATGATGCAGGCTCAATGGGCTACACAGGGTCCAACAGGTATGTGGTAGGCAGAAGCTTATTGATCATTGGCCCAGGATTGAATAGGACTGAAGATTCATGCATTCAGCATATTTTGCATCTAAGCCACACCTGGAGTGAAGTTAGGATAAATAAAGTTAATGCAGCTAGAAGGAGATGCAGGTCTATTCAAGTGTGTTTCCATGACTGCAATATGTAGAGATTGTGGGAGTTTTGCTGTTATTAATGGTGAGTAAGGTTGGAAGGAGGTGGTGAAACTATCATGAAGGAAGATAATAAGCTCTATAATAGATGAGTTGAACTTAGGCAGTATTGTGAAGGCAGCAGATAGACTGATAGTGACAGAAGATTATAAGGATAGATCAAGCGTTATTTAATACAAGCGTTATTTTATACATTCTAACCCGCAGCTTTATTACATTCAAAACCTAATAATATCCATGCTACAATACTGAACAATGGGTCAAGCCAGAGAAGGGCAAATTTGGGATGGGCGCTGACGTCATGTGAAATCAGCCACCCACCCCAAGCAGGCATCAACATGCTGCCTGCATGTGCAGACGGCATAAATGCTGGGCATTCCCCTGCTTCCTCCCCCTGTCCGCCCCCATTCTTCCCACTTGCTGGAGCAAACGCCTAAGCAAGTGTGAAACTCGCTGATGGCATTTGCATGCATGGACATCCACCATCTGCTGGGGGACCAAATTAGGCCTGCAATGATCCAGTTTGAATCACCCTCAATGTTCTATTTCAGCATACCTATTATGTTTGGCTCATAATTAATAAAAAAACTCAAAAGAGACCACCACAGATCTCCATACATTCGTCTCTGGAACAACTCACCTTTCTCTCCTTTACTGACTAACTCTCTTTTACTGCTGGGGGGTGGGGGTGGGACAGAGGCCTTTTGCTAATCTCCAAGGTCTTGACCCCTGGGGCATTATCCAGTCATTCGTAGACCTCCGGGTTCAGTATGATTTGCCTAAGTCCAATTTTTTTTATGTACAGGTTGAGTATCCCTTATCCGTTACCCAGATTGTTCCAAAAACCATGGTTTCCAGAAAGTACTCTTTGTGACAGCACTACTGGGGACATGATATGTAACTGGCAAAAAAAAAGATTGCTTGGCATTAAAATTAAGTGCCTAAGATAGTACACAAACTTTGTTTCGTGTTTTGAAACTTGTTTCATGCAAAAATAAAATATATTTTTGTGTATTTCGTGTGTTTGATGTGTTTTATATAACATAAATGGTAAAAAAAAGATACATCAATATACATCTTTGAAATACAAAAATATTCCAAAATAAGGAATAATCTATCTATTGCAAAATGCTTCTGGCCCTAAACATTTTGGATAAGGGATACTCAAGCTGTTTATGTTATGTTTGAACCAAACGCTTTATTCCCTAGAGTCTTGAGATTGTAATAACACCACACTAAAGTCATCTCTAAACTACCCCTATCGTAAGAGACACTTATATTCTCATTTAATATTAAGCAATGCGGACAAATAATGGAAGTCACCTTACTGCCATGGTCATCTGCCATACCCATCATACCCTTCATTGACTCTCTACAAACTCACTTCGATTTAACCTACTGGTTTATACAATCAGCCTATTTACAAGTCCACTCTCCCTTTCTTCATAGGGCATATATTTCACCTGCCCAAAGGAAACACTGGGTACCAGAAGAATCAGGAGATTGTCAGAATTGCCATTATTCATCTGCCACCTTTATGCATTGTTTATGGGATTGTGGCATTATCAAGCATTTTTGGTTATAAGGTTATTTCATTCATCAATTATTTTTTTCAAAATGTTGGTATCCCCCGATCTATCTGTTTGTATATTCCTACATTTTGGTAAATTGGAGCTACATTTCCCAAGTCAATTCCCTACTCCCTTACTAGACACCATCATAACTGTTGCTAAGAAGGTTCTTAATTCATAAGCCCTACCACTTTTCTCCCACTATAAATGAAGTCAAGCTAAAATTATTACAGCTGATATATTTTGTTAGGTGGACTCAAACACAATCATCTGTAGAAATAGGGATTTATAAATTCTTTGACAAATGGGAATAATAATAATAACCACACTTCCTGCTAATAATAGCTTGTATATTCTGAAACACTTTGTTGGAACAAAGTGGTTTCTAGTGCGCTAAGTCACCAACTCCCTTCCTATTACAAACATTTAATGTAGTGTGCAACCACCCATGTTTATGCTATAGCCTCCCTTCTTTTTAAATTGCTATGGAAGTCTTCCTAAATGTTTTTCTTTTCATTAGCATTTTCTATAATTTATTTTCTCTTACTTAACCTCTTTGCACTCTTTCTTCGGTAAGATTCTTTAATTCATTTACCTCACCTACTAACATGCTTCACCTTTTCCTCCAATCTCCAGTTCCCCCCACTCGCCATCCTAATTATTATCCCTTATCTACCTTCCTTTGAATTTCACCCCTCTTCTGCAATTTCTTTCTTTCTTTCAGGTATTACAGTATTATAATTGCAACAATTTAATATCATGTAGCACATTGATTCCCTCAGATTCGCAAATCATCTTGTTTTAATTTAGTGTTTTTTTTCCTGTATCTATTCCCATGTGGATATCTTTCATGTCACTGTTGAATTAGAATTTCAATATAATTTGTTACGAAAGTAGGGGACAGTTGATTGTGATTATTGATCAATTTTTTGAGTCGGGTAACTCTTGACGGGTGTGGTATGAATCACCGACAGTCGGGATCCCGACAGTCATTATCCCAACGTCGGGATCCCGACTGCCTGGTCTCAGACAGCATGGCCAGCGCAACAAAGCCCCTTGCGGGCTCGCTGCACTCGCCAATATTCTATTCTCCCTCTATGGGGGTCGTGGACCCCCACGAGGGAGAATAGCCGATGGCCGTCGGGAACCCGGCCGTCTGTGTTTTAACAGTCGGGATCCCAACGTCGGGTTAATGACTGTCGGGATCCTGACTGTCGGGATCCCGTCCGGCACCCCTCTTGACGGCAATAAGCCCAGGTGGAAGTGAGAAAAATGAAATTCAGGAACACAGTTGAACTGTACATGACTGTAAAGCTGGGATAATAGGGAAATTTTCTGAAATGGGGAAGGTAAAGGGACATGATTTGCAGTGCTTCACTCCTCATCCTTCCCACCTGGACATCTCTTTTGTTGGACATCTTTGAGAGTGATGACAAAACTGGAAAGTGTGAACTGCCAATAACTAATTTTGGCTTATGCATGAAATGATTAGAGTTCAGTAAGTAAGGTAACAAGAGCTCTCATATGCGTAATATTTACTATTTCCTTCTAACTTCCCACCAGGCAAAAGCCAGATTCATACTGAGCATACTAGTTGGCAATGAATTTTAACTGCTGATATGCCTTTAGAAGCAAAAATCTGATCATACTTCGTGCTTCAATGTTTGACCATGTTTCCACCAGCCTCGCCATCTTATAACTGATGTTATGATGACAGTATGACCTATATGAGGCACAGTCTAATGGCCATGAGGGGAAGCAGTGGTCTTCTTCCTCTGGCCTGGTGGGAACTTAAATGGAAATAGAAAAGTTTACACACATAAGAGGTCTTCGTACCTTACTTATTGAACCACCCTTGCATTACTTGTTAATTGCAACTTACCGATTACAACATACTTTGAAAATATATTTATTAGGTATAAAAGCTTATTTTCATTAATTGGGTAGTAGAAAAAATGAAGAGCAATGACCGATATATCAATAATTGATGAATAGCATCTTTTTAGTTGAATTTACTTATTACATCTATAATGTGTGGCATTTACTTATTTTCTTTTATGCAATGGAATCATTTTCATTTAGTCTTTTTTACTTATCTTTCACACAATATAGCAGTAGGAATTGAGTGTATCATTGTGTTGACTGAATGTCTTTTACCATCAATACAAAACTATATTCTGTAATTTCTATGCCCATTATATTTCATTTCTGTAAAAAATGATTTAACATGCCCCTGCTGCTTCTTTGATTAATATACACTGCCTTGCCAAGAAGCATGTCAAAAGTTGAAAAAACTTTTCTTTGTTGAAAGAAAATTAGAGTGCAAGATGTCTTATCTTTTTTTCTTTTAACTTTATGTGTTAGATAACAAGCTCTGAAAGTGACAGGCGAGGCATCCTTTTTTTGCTTCTTGTCTTGAATCTTGAATATCACAAAGTAAATTTTCATTACCACCCTTTTGAGATTTCAACACCTTGTATCATCCTAAAAAATAATGCATGAAAGTTTTTAAGCGTAACTGTTTAAAACAGCTTTGCAATGATGGTGAGTGCTTAGCTGTTGCCTTTTAACTAAATAAAGCAATCCCAAAATATTCTGTATATACTGTTAGTCTCCGGTTTTTCTTAGGAGAAATACACACTTAATGAAGAATTACATAATTTCCAACTACTTATGGGATTCTTATTAGAACTTACACTGCATTTTCAGTCACACCAGAGTATATGTGAATACGTAAAAAAATGCAAAAATACTAAATATAGCAAAATATTAAATAAAATCTGAATCAAAATTAGAATCAGAATCAACTTTATTGGCCATGTGTGCTTGCGCACACTAGGATTTTTTTGTGGAATTACAGTGCAGCATCAAGCGGGGATGAAGGGGGGGGGGAGACATTATATACATTCCATTGAGACATTATACACATTACATTGAGAGCATTTAGACATCACTTGTGGGGATCACATGCCTGCCGAGCTGCGCCACTGGTCATTGCAGCAGCCAGGTAGGTGACAATATAAGCAGGGACAGTACAGTTATCACACCAGGAACACATACCCGCCGAGCTGCACAGCGCCTAGGCAGCCATCAGCGGCGCCACTGGTCATTGCAGCAGCCGGGTAGGTAATAATACAAGCAGAGACAGTACACTTATCACACAGGGAACACAAACCCGCCAAGCTGCACAGCGCCTAGGCAGCCATCCGCGGCGCCACTGGTCATTGCAGCAGCCAGGCAGGTGACAGCTTGAGCAAAGACAGCACAGATTAAATCAGGGACAGTACAGTTATCACACAGGAGACACGGGATACATATTGCTGGGTGCACAGCTCCTAGGCAGCCATTTGCGGCGCCATCCTCCTGTATGGAGAGCCAACGCGGACAGCGTGGCTCTCTAGTGATTCCAGAGGAATAAGTGTCCACAACTAATGTTTTTGGGATTGTAAAATACACAACACAGGCTTTTTCCAGCACACCAGGGTGCATGAGCAATACGATTTGAAAATTCACAAACATATTTGCCGCAACCCCGCAGGCAGAATCTGGACGGGAGGGTATCACGTGTATTACAAGCAAATCGTGCACCTAGCTCCTAGCCTCTCTTCTTACTTTTCCTTACCACTAGGAAATCAAACACACACAGGGAAAACCCGAAGGGTTGCCACAGTGGCAGTGTGGCAAATTAGGGAAGAGTACCAGTGTGGGAAAGACAGCGGCCCTACCAAGTGGGAATTCCTGTTAACATCAGTGGATTTAAGGTGAAAATACACGTCCCCAGGAGGTCCGGTGAGCTGATAAATCTCTTTTTTAATAAGGAACTGTTTTTTTTATATATGTTGCATACATATCCTTTTTTATTGGATTGGTTTTTGTTTTGTTTTGTTTTTTACTAATAAAGTGACTGCATTTTTAAGAAGATGTCGCAAATCAAGTGGCGTTTTTGGAAAAATCGGTTGAATCCTGCAAACCCTACAGATTTATTAGACATATTATTCCAGCGCTGCGGTCAGCCCTTATATACACCAGTTTTGATTATGTTCCTAAACTATAACAAACTACTCCCTTCCAACATCTGAGGGGAATTACTAAGTTGATCAAGTGGCTTCCATTTTATTTCTTCCAGATTGTAGTAAACAAATCTTTACTTGTAAGCCAACAGATCAATCAAACCTGCCACACCAACTAGTGGGTGCATTAGACTATGCTTACTTCACCTTAGAAAAATATAGGCTCTTCTGAGTATCTTTTTCAACTCCTTTTTATCCACCTCTTGTTCTCAAATATAGATGGGAAAGAATCAAAAAAATTCTACTGCAATTTGTAAAATCTCAATAAATTTATTAAAATACACTTTAAATAATAAACACCAAAAATAGGAAAATTAAAACAGTTAAATATTACAAGTGGCTAACCAATCAGAGGGACAAGATATTAAGGTACATCAATAACAAAGCTGATCTCTGTGCAGCATTCATTTGGTGGCCTCTCATCAATGTCTTGTCCTCTCCGGTGTTGGTGACATCTGTAGCATAGTCCGTGATGTGTTCTGATACAAACTTTGGGGGAAATTTACTAAAGGAAATTTGTAAAAAAATAGGTGTATTTGTATCCAGAAATACACTTATTTTTGACATTTACTATCCCGAAAACACGACAATTTGTATTCGTATTGATGTGCTACCAATACGAATACGAATTGACGTATTTTCGGGATAGTAAATGTCAAAAATAAGTGTATTTCTGGATACAAATACACCTATTTTTTACAAATTTCCTTTAGTAAATTTCCCCCAAAGTTTCTTTTTAAAAAACAGTATTTTGGATCTAGTACAGAAACTCGATTTACCTTTACTCCTAACCGACTGCTCTGCGGTTCCAAATCTCATACCTCTCCTCTGTGTTCCAATATGCATTTCATATATAGTACAAGAAGTGGTGGCCAGATCATGTATAATAATTAAACATGCATTCCAATAGCCAGGAAACCTATTTGTTAATACTAATTTGAAAAACATTTTGGAACGCAACCACTGCTTTTAGAAAACAAATGTAAAACTTTCATAAAAAGACATAATACATTTAACAATATTTCTCATAAAAAAATCCTAATCCATTCAAACTAATGATGGGAATGATATGACATTAGAAAAATCACTTTAATTTGAAATTGGAATTGAGACCCACAGTTAATTATGTCTTAAATTCATAGATCCATTGCGTTTCTGTGGATCCAAGCTGTAACTCCAAATCCTGATCTCCATTGATGTTTTGGGCCAAATGTATCAAGTTTCAAAAAGTGATAAAATGGAAAGTAATAAACAACCAGCCAATCAGCTCACAATTGGCATTTTTCAAACCCAGCATGTAACATGGCAGTTAGGGGCTGATCGGCTGGTTTCTTTATCACTCTCCATTCTATTACTTTTTGAAGCTTGATACATCTGGCCATCTATGTGTTGAAGAGAAGAAAAACATGTATATATCTTTGTTCTTTATGTCTGTTAGCAAGAGATGGATAAAAATCAGATTAAAAATATACATAGAAGAGCCTATTCTTTTCTAAACTGTAGTAAGAGTATTTCATTCACCCAATAATTGGTGTGGCACATTTGGATTCATTTGTTGGTTTACTAGAACTTGTTAGTTTTCCCCCTTTTTTCTGGAATCATATGGGTTTATTTTGTTATTTTGCAATGTATTTTGTATTTTTTTGTTTATTTACACAGTGCCAAAAGAGAACATTTGCAATTAATGCTGTATATTTATTTTGGGGAATTTATATGTATATGTTTAGTTTTCTAGGAAGTATTGTGAATAATAAATAAATGATTTCCAGTAATTTGAAGAAATAATTTTGCTTAAGAACTTTCTAGTTATCTTCAAAACATTACAGTATACTGTATTCAGGATCAGAAGCATAGAGGGGGGAGGGGGGAAGCAAATTCTTAGGAGAGGGAGGGTGGGGTTTAAGCATATACAGCAGACTTTATATATTTTCCAGCATTGCCATCTTCCTTATTACATATTCAGATGCAAAGAAGATAGAAAAGGCTCTGGCAATATGCCTTAGTCTTTGCTATCACTTGCACAGATGCCAATTTTCCAAAAATAACACACTAAAGCCAGCAAACGGAATGCACACTGATGATTTACAGTGCTGGGTGCAAGAAATGTAAATTAGTGCTGCAAAACTGGGTACACACGGTAGCAACCACCAATCATTCTAACGGTAGAACAACCCTTAAGCCACACTGTTTTGGGGGATGGCATATACATTATGTGATGTCAAACCAGTCCAAAATATGGTTCGTCGTCCGGTTTTCCATACATACTGTGCAATAGGCACCAGACCTCTAGAAATGAATATACAAAAGGGAGATAGTCTCTCAGTTGCGCTCTTACCATTCAAAACTAGCAATGTTGTTAAGTTTGATTGCAGCACATTCAGTAGCGTAACAGATATGATAGTTACGCCACTGCGGGGAACGGTATAATGGGGGAAGTCCTGGGCAGCGAAATCACAGGACAACATTTATGAACTCCCGGATCTGACCCCCTCGCTGCCGGCAGCAGCAAGTCACCTACCACTACTACCCTGGTAGCTGGAGGCAGCAGCAGGTGAGACCAGCGATGTGTGGTTTTTACCGCCGCAGCTGAAAATGCATTCCTTCCGCATCCTGCAGATTTATATGTCTGCGCTGCGGTCCCTGCTCCCCTCCTGGGTTCTGCTGCTATGCTGCTATGAAAATGGACTATCACAAAATGACCGCCCCATACAGCAGACAGTTCCAGAGAACTGTTTGCTTTATGGGGGCGGACATTTTATGATGGTCCGTTTTCATAGCAGCAGAACACAGGAGGGGAGGTGGGACTGTAGCGCAGACAAGTAAATCTGCATGTCCTGGTAGCAGCACAGGCGCGGTGGCATTACAATAGCCCTGCAGACCCCCAGTGCCTGCACTTACACAGTGCCTCTCCACTACTGCGGGGTCTGCAGGACTATTGTTATGCCATTGAGCACATTGACCGTAACCAATGAGCGATATAGATGATCCGTCTGACAAGGTTGCATATCGCTCAGTGTGTACCCAGCTAACAGACATAAAGACCAAACAAAATGTTTTTGTTCTTTATATCCGTTATCACCTTACACTTTATCACCACTTTATCACTACACCAGGCTTCATACATCTGCCCCCAGAACCAAAACAGACAGCACAACTTTTAGAGGAGCACTTTATGTGTCAGTATCCTTCATGTTATAATATTTTTAATGTGTTAGGGAGAAGTGTGTCCTTATGAGGATTCTTTTGGTGGTCCACAACACTCTAGAAACTTATGCTAGGAGTATCACTGGGATACTATAGGTGCTACGGTGGGCTCACTTCCCAAATAATCAGCAGTTACTATTAGGGATGGTCAGTCTCTTACATAAAAATGAAAACAAATAGAAAAGGAACTCTGCCTGTAAGGAATGAATAAATAATGTCACACAGCTTGAATAGCGATAAAAAAGCTGGGGAACACCTGGCGAAATGTGCTAGCTACCATAACCCCTTCCCCACACCAGTAATTGAATCTCCTTTGGCATTTGGGCACACTGGTATAGATCTTCCCAAGAATCGGTTTGTTTAAAGTTGTCCATCCAGCATTCACCTCTATCCACTACCTGAGTTATTTAATAAGTCCAGTATAGGAACAAGACCCCCCATATGGAGAACTGAGGGGTATTTCTCTAAACCCAGAAATTACGCTTTTTAAACTTATTTTAAACCTATTTTCATCATTATTTACTATGTAATAAATGTGTATATTTTTTTCTATTCTCGCTGTGTGAAGTTATTTATTCATTCCTCACAAGTGCTGTGCCTCTTCCGTTTGTTTCACTCTTTAGAAACTTTTTCACCTAGTCCCATTTTGTGTTACTTCCTATACTTTTCTTCTTCTCAAATTTCAATTGGGTTGACATTTTTTTTATTTGGCATAACTTGCCATGAGTGGATAAAGTGTTACTCATACCCTCTGATTAATACAGTGTGTTATATAATTTCTTATCATTATTGTATAAAATATCTATTGTTGTTGAGGGGATTGGGCAAAAACCAGAACGGTCCAGATGCCTATACCTAGCCTTTAAACAAAGCATGTCCAAACTATGGCCCTCCAGCTGTTGTGAAACTACAAGTCCCATCATGCTTTGCCACAGTTTTGCTATTTGGGAATGTTAAAGCTATGGCAATTAAAGAAGCTGCATTTTTTTTTTACTCCAAAAATAGGTAGGAACATGCAAAACAGTTACAGACCTACAGATTTCAATTAGGAGTGGTACTCAACAATGGGATTGGGTAAAAACCTGGAACAGCATTCGGGTCGGCCTTGCCCTGTGCGGGGCTGCCCCCAGCATGCTAGTGGAAAGAGTTGTAGTTTTGAAGATTCGCGCAAAACTACAACTCATGCTGAATTAGGCCCCTTATGCGGTCTTTTAGTTTTAACTACAAAGAACTAGAGTGCATGCACATTCTATAGTGTAAACAACATACTGAGCATGGCATGCAATAAAATGCTAAATATGAAATCAGGGCCGGCGCCACCACTAGGCAAATCTAGGCATTTGCCTAGGGCGCCAGCCACTGGAAGGCGGCACTTCGCCACTCGCCTCTCGCATGGAGGCTGCAGGGGTGTCCGTGCCGGGTACCTGTGGCGCTGTGTGATCTGGCGGCGGGGTCCCTGCAGTGATGCGTGTTATCCGGCAGCCAGGCGGCGGCGCGGGAAGTGCTGCTGGGTTTGAAAACATTCCGCATGCTGATTGGCTGAGATTCAGCCAATCAGCGTGCGGCAAGTTTTCAAACCCATCAGCGCTTCCCGCGCCGCCGCCTGGCTGCAGGATAGCGCGCATCACTGCAGGGACCCCGCCGCCAGATCTTATAGCGCCGCAGGTACCCCCCCCGTAGGCATCGGGGCGCCCCACTCACCCTCACCTGGGGCACTCCGGTGCCTTGCACCGACCCTGTATGAAATGTATTTCTAGGAAGGAACCTACTTAGAATGTGGGGTCTGATTGTAGTTTGACAGTGTGCACCTCATAACAGCAGATAATTGCTGCTTATTGTACTAGCTATTCACCATTTGGCCCAATCCGAACGAGAAACATGTTTCAACATACCGTATATATCAATATGTCTTTTTTTCTAGAAAATATATATTACTTTTTTATTTTTTTTAAACTCCATCCTACAATGAGACAAAGATAACATCATGAATTATCTCTAGGGTCTAAGGGAAAGACTTAACAACAAGTTATTTTCAAGTTATAGTTACTAAAATTAACATGTGTTCTAGCCTATCAGCAGCTAACTGTAAGGTGGTTGACAATGACAGTTAGGAGCTGATTGGCTGGAGAACCATTTAAGATTAGTCATGAGTGTTAACCCCTTGGGTGTTGGGTTTTGCTGGGGCAGGACAAACCTACCAGGGCAAGTTTGTCCTGCCCCAGAAAATACCCACCACAGATCGGAAGAGCACCTCCCAGTCCACCCCTAACCTACGCTTTGGTATTTGTACACCAGAGGCTGAGCTCCCCTGCCATCGCTGCCCCAGCCACCAGTCACAGCAGTGACCTCAGGCGGCAGGCTCGGGGATGTTTGCGGCGGCTCGGGGGGACTCAGGCGCCTGAACTCCTGAGTGCTCCCGAGTCCCCCCAAGCCGCCCCGAACTTTCCCGAGCCTGCCGCCTGCGTCATTGCTGTATAATGAATGGTGGCTGGCAGCTGGGGAAGCACCGTGGTCAGGGAAGCTCTGTCGTATAATCGCCGGAGCAGAGATGATGGGGGGCTGGCTGGTGTGACACGGGGCTCTTGAGGTGGTGTGCCAGGTGTGCACACCTGGAATCCACTGGCGTGCACCTATCCTATATTAGTGGTATGCCTGGAAGCTGAGCCCGTACATTTCCGGGCATACCACCCAAGGGGTTAAATAGCATATCACGCATTGTTAAATCTGTTCCTTAGATTAAAATATTGAAGGATACTATTAAAGGTCTTGCCTCATTCTGGACCTTATTCTGGTCTGTTCGCAAGGCCGTGTGTGTTCGCACGGGGCTGATATTTTTGCTTTGTGCATGCACATTTCTGCACATGTACATGCACTGAGTGTGTGCATCCACAGCGATCAAACTGTTCACTGGGTGCACGCAACCATCCTTGCGAACGGAGGGCGGGTGGGAGCGGCTTGGTTCATTAGCATATGGAAATGCCCAACATTTTATGCTGGGTGTTCTCATGCTAATGGTCCGATGATGCGGGTGAGGGGGGTGGGCAGCTGCCATCACAGGATGGCAGCTGCCCGCGCCAACTCCCTCCAAATGTGCGCGAAGATTGAAGGTTGCTCTGAGCAACCTTAGATCTGCGTGCATGTTCCATATCATTGATGGGCGGTGACTATCGAATGATGTGGGTGTTACCCCGACGGCTGCGAATGGATGTTTATGTAAAACATCCATTCGCAACCAGTGTGAACATATGTGCATTGAAAATTGTGGGCCGGCGTTCCACCATTCCCAAGGTGTGATCTGGTTCACTCAAAAGGGTGCGAATTTGCATCCGAGTGAATGAACCAGAATAAGGTCCTTTATGTAAGTTGTTGCTTCATGACAAGTTTTTTCTCCAAATGGTAATTCAGAAACCAACATTTTCAGACATGTGTCTTTTCGCTTACATTAGCAATTAATTATACTGTTAAAGCATGTGGAATATCTCAAATCCAGCAATTTCTAGGATACAAAGCAGCATGGATTTCCTGGAGGGAGATCATTCCAAACAAATCTTATTGACTTTTTTAACTGTCTGACTAAAGTCAAGAGGAGGGGGGGGTTACTGTAGCTTATCCAGACTTTAGTAAGGCTTTTGACACAGTCCACATTGCAGACTGCTAAATAAATCTTGGGATTGGATTCTATAACAGTAGAAAGGCTATGATCTTTGCTGCAGGAAATTAAATAGAGTGTTGTAGTAATTGGAGTGTATTGACAGGACAGAGATGTTACCAGCCGAGTACCTCAGGGATCTGTACTTGTGACAGATGAAAATAGTATGCAACAGGGTAGATACATCAGGAGGAGTCAAATAAAGGATTGAATATCTAGGTAGGTGACAGGAATGGTCAATTTAATGTAAAAAACTTATGCACTTGGGTTTCAAAAACCCAAAGTCTATTAATAGCATAAAGGTAAATATACTGTAATGTAAAATACATGTGAACAAAGCAATTTAGTAGCCCCCATTTTAAATGATTTGAAGGCAGGCAAGCAATTTAACTATATATATATATATATATATATATATATATATATATATATATGACCTTGGTAATATATAAGGTACATTTTACATACATGTGCTTTGCTGTTTAAAATAAAAATAAAATATAAATAAATGAATATGGATAAAATGTACGGTAAACCAATGTTTACAGCTCTTTATGAGCGATTTAAGTGGGGTCTGCGGGTCGGCAGTGTGGTATCCAGCACTATATTGAAGGAACCTAGGTTTCCCTATCTCTCCCTGCTCTTACCTAGGTCTTCTGGCCTTCAGTTCTCCTCATGCAGTCTCCATCCAGATTCTCTGAGAAGCAGCCGTCCGTGACCAGAAGTTTGGATAGCGTAACTTCCGGGTTTGCGGTACAAAGAGTGTCGGATTCCCCCAGTAGCCCCAACGCATTTCGAGAGTAACCTCTCTTTGTCAAGGACACCTGATAGTTGTTCCTCATGATATTTAAAGTATTTTTTCCTCTTTTTTTGTTTCAATAACTTTATTATATGTTTGGTTAAAAACAGAAGTGATGCAAAAAATAAGCAGCAAGCACATGTTCTAAGTGTATGAGAACTGTATGGGGAAAATTAAATAAATAAATCAATAAATAAATAAATATTTGTCTAAAAAATTAAGGATGCTAAACATTTTGTTTTAATTAGACTAAAGATACTGCCAATTCAATGTCGATATTCAGACGTTTTGGTTGGAGAGTGTTGAATTCATATAGTATATCTAATCCAATAAGTTTCTCTGTATCTTAAATTGTTTACTGGATCGCCACCCTCCAATTCATGGTGACTTGTTCAATCACATTAGTTCTTCTGCATTTCTTCTATGTTTTTCAGCAAAGTGGCTGTGTAGGCTATGGGTTTACAGGAGGGTCAGATTAAGGAGGGGTTGAAGGGGGGGATCAGTACCCCTGTGGTCCCCTCTATCTAGGGCCCGCCTTTGGCTGGCATGTATTTATTTTTTTATCTAAAGGTTTTGTGCATGGGAGTGGGTTAGTGCTGCAGCTTCACCTGTCTGCCGATGTGACAATAGTTAATGGTGCTGAGCATCAGGAGCTGAGGCACACTGATTGCACAAGTGTGCAGTGCATTACTAGGAGATGACTATGTCCCATGATACTTTGCACAAGAGGTCAGAGGCAGAGAAGCTTGTGTTGAGCTCTGATTGGTGGAGCTCATCACATGCTTTTCCAGGTCAGAGGAGGACAGCAGCAGCAACCTCGTTATCAGAGCTTGCTCTACCATTAGGAATCTTTAGGCAACTGCCTGGGGCACTGGGATCGGAGTCTACCTATCAAAAAATCAAGGATGTCTATGAGGAATCTTGTTGTACTTAATGCAGGTGGCGGCAGTGGAGCTTCTAATACCTCACCTCCATACCTTCTCTTAATGCATACTTCTCTACTTTGCTGCCACCTCCTCCTTGCAAAGGGATGCCTCCATGGAAAGCAGGGGACTTGCCCACCTTCCCGAGGGGCTGGGAGGACCACCCAGTTTTTGAGAGCCTCCCTGCCATTCCAGAATATTAGGCAAGTATGCCTTAAGGGGTTGGAAAGTGGGTATTGGTGGCAGTATTGGGGAGGGGGGCTGTAGGGTGAAGTTTACCTAGGGTACTGAAAAGCCTTACACCAGCCCTGCTCATTATGGGAGGGTTTTTAATCAGAGGCATTGCTGAGCCTGTGAGGTCCAATACAGAGAAAGGTACAGAGTGACAAAAACAGGCTTTCCAAGTGGTGTATACTGTATATATAGATTATTTCCCCCTGTAATTACCAATTGACTATTGATCATTTAACCTGAGCCCCCTATGGGCACTTACCCGCACTAACCCATTACAGATTTCTGATTATCAGCCTGTTGTACAATCTACAGTAGATCCCACAAAACATCTAATACCAACAAGTTTGTATGTACTCTCTAACATCATTGTTCCCTATTCTTTCTGACCACCTCCAGTTGTATTATGGGTACAACTCTCTGATAATCCAGACGCTCTGACTAGCTCGCTTACCCATGTGGTTTACATGTACTCTCCCAATAACTTTGAAGTGTACATATACTCTCTTATTGCAATGTTCCTACCATTGCTTTATAACATGTCCTTACATTTGAACTTGCCTCCTAGTTTATTTGAACTAGTCAGTGGCATTATACATATTATCCACATGCAAGACTTTGCTGCTAATATTGCCACTTGCTTTTATCTGCTACTTAACAACTCCATGGACTTGAAGTTTATACTGCCTTTACTCTGTTTTGACAGTGTAATATTCTCCCGTGCAGTTTGTGGCCAGTAATGACAAGAGGGAGAGGGCCCTCCTGTCTAAAGTGACCCGGCCTCCCTAGGCTTTCTTAATGTTATATATGTTCAGCTGTACGTGTTTTTAGCTCTCTTTTTGTTTGACTCACATCTTCTAGAATTAGAGTTTATTTGTTGTTTGTGTTTATATTCCTGTTTTGTTTGATTTGAGTTGAATGAGGTTAACTGTTGAGTTGTTTACTTTCTTGTTGCTCTAAAACCGATGCAGTTCAAACATGGGAAGAAACCATTTGATGTTGTTTCCTGTTTTAGGTTTTGTATTGGAATACAACGGTTCATTAATTCTTGTTTTGAATTTCTGGCCCATTTACAGATTATCCTCAGTCTAGGCGGTAATAGTGGCTGTAGATCATTGTCCAGTTGGATAATATGCCAGTGTCTCTGTAAAATTGCTTCCATCTGTTTATTATGTTAATTGAATTGTGTGATGAAGGAAAGGGGTAAATCTTTATTGGTGGTTTTGTTTTTCTGTTTGTATTGTATAAGTTCCATTCTATCGAGATTCTGGGTTTTCTCTATTTCTCTATTCATTAAATGTTCAGAATAGCCATTCTTGGTGAATTCTTTTTCATGTTCAAACTTACAACACTCTACAACATTTTAAATGATATCCATGGTAATGACCAGTCATAATGACATTTTTGTGTTCTATCTTTAATGGTGCGGGATCCCATGGGTCATTACTAATGTCCTATGTCGTCTGTGCATGCAGCTCAATCTTTAATGAAAGCTATACTCCTGGATGTAGCCACTGACAATATTGGTTACCCAAAGGCATTGCTTGCCCAAGTCTGCTATATCCATTATAGAACAATTATCTTTTGGTGCCATCATTATAGTCCACCTATATGGTTGAGAGATTACTGACTTTATTACTGTAGAATTGTTTCTTTTTTCCTGCTTTTTGTTCAACATCTTATCCCTTCTAAAGGTTGTTTTTGTCATTAGCCCGCAATCAGATCTTACAACATCGTCTGTCATTCTACTGTATTATTATACCAGAGGCGTTCTGCCCTCGCACTACCGAGACTAATTTGACTCTGTTCACTGAATGTATTATATGTCTACACATATTCGTTTTTCACCGTTAATTGTTCATGAAGGACTTTGTTTCTGTCTAAATGTCCCTGTTCTGTTGCGTGCGGACACGAATTGTTCCAGCAGAGGGATGTGTGGCACTCCACTGCAGTGGTGCCCCTGAACTCAAATGGAGTTCAACAATGGTGGCCAATGCTGCTGGTGGGACCTTGTTCCTACTGTCCAGTACTGAGGGAGTTAACCAGGCCAGCAAGCACCCCAGCTCTCTTTCACTGGCCGCGCATTGATCCAGGAGGCAACCATGGGCAGCAGAAGATGCAGGCCAGGACCCGGGCATAGGAGAAGTGTCACGGCAGGAGCCAGTAGCCGCGCGAGAGTCAGGAGAATCGTTACCGGCCGGAGCTGGCATCTGTAGCAGACGCAGCAGGTACACAGGGTTCAACCCCATGCAAAGTAGCCTAAGGCCTCCCAGAGCACCCCATTAGGCCTCCGGCCCACCTTTCACCTTTACACAGCTCTTATGCAGGACAGTGTGTTATACTCAGGGAACGGGACCCGGAGCTGGCTGTCCTGCCTCACCCCTTTGTTAAACAGAGACTGCCCTAGCACTACCTCAGCATCACCCATTTATTGAGGCGGGCCTTTCGCCCTCAGTCGCAGCCCCACAGACCCCGGAGTACAAAAGGGGCTTCACACACCTGGTCCAAGAGAGGCCATTGAGGGACCTCATTGTTTTAGAGAGTACCAGCAGGATCCTTGACCCCATCGCAGGGTTCATTGAAGAGCAAGACTTCCTTACTGTCAGTCTGGCACATTTATTACAAGGAGCTGCCCCAGGTAACGGGAGCTCGCTTGTCCATCTTCAGAGGTTGTTGTTCAGTTTAAATCACCTTGGAAGGCCATTGCATCCCCAGCAGGGAGTCACCCTATATAAGGGGACTGTTAACTTGTTCTAGCCAGATTCATAGTAGTGTGCACACTAAGGCAGGGCCCACTCTTCCCCTGAGGATTTATCTTTGTGGGACCTTTGTTTGAACTCAGTGACTGTGTATTGTAGCTGGGACTACAGTGTTAACATACACTTGTGTAAGGTATAACGCCACCTGGCGGACATTAAGAGGTGGTACAGTTTATTTACAGTAGTGTGGCTAAATGCTAGTCTTATTTTTCTTGACATCATTTTTCTCAGAGTGTCTTCTTTAATTACGTCCTATGGTAATATCTTTCTGAAGTCATTATGTTATGTCATTGCATATACAACGGGTGAAAGCTATTGTCTTTTGATAAGGAATCATAAATGAGCATTGCAGATTAGCCATTGACTTTTCTGAGGTGTTCATTGGCTACTAAATTCAGACAGAAAAATGTAAATGTCTTTCTTTCATTTGATGTTTGCACAAAGTCTTATACTCATTGCTGCTAATCGTGGTTGCCATCTTTTCTTTGTGGGTCTTTCCCGGGGTGTTCCATCTATTGCCTCCAGTGTCTATCATCGACTAACAAGGGCCGTGAAGAAACCCCAAATCTTTGCCTTATCAGATCCAGGTACGTGGTGGTACCAACCGCACTCACAGGGGGCTCCTGTCACAGATGTTGTAAACTATCATTGGTTTCCTGCTCTCAATGTATACTACCAAAGGCACCACCTGTTGATGTCGCCCTATAAAAAGGAAGTTGGAGGGTTACACTATACGCTTTCCTTTATAAAGAAATAAAAAGAACAAAGCTTTCACATAATGCAAATTAGGTAATTTGAGTTGGTGTTAAATTGGGTTACAAAATGGTAAATAAAGGCATTCAAACCACATACACTGTACTGTAAGTTGGACTTTTGAGTTAATTTTTACGGATACAGATGTGTGACTTTATCGCATCAAAAATCACATCTTCAAGCAACAGGTTATAGGCAGCATCTTTTTCACATTAAATGTCTGTCTTATTTGCATAATTAAAACTTGTGAAAGGGACCAAACTGTGCTGCTAAATTACACTGAACAATTTAATGTGTGACATTTGTACATTTGTGTGTGATTGAGTCTGAATCTGTGTTATGTGCTTTTCTCATGCCAAGTTTCATTGCCCTTCATCTGTGTCTTTTTATGTTTTAAAACTCATTACTCTGTAGTTATGTCACAGTCCATAGTCTCTAGTACAGTGTGGCTATATAATTAAGACAACATGCTGCACAGCTCAGTCACGCCAGGCAACTCGTGCCATGTGGCATATTGACATTAGGTATACAAAGACACATCTAGAATACATTTCACCTATATTACAGTACCTTCCTACAGTCTTACAGGAAATTTAGAAGCTTAGTTAAGTACCGGTATCTTTTTTCATAGTATTAGTATCTTTTGTATGTATGTCCTCTTCAATAAATATTTAAATTCATTTTGGAAGGGAAAACCTATAATATACATCAGCCTATAAGGAACATGTGCTCTAAACACACTTCCAAAACATTCCGTGGCTGAAATACTGGGCCTTATTCAGAGGTGGACGCTATTGTGTCCACTCTTACCTCTGTAATATATGTTATATTTTCCACTGGTGATAAAATCCAGGTTATTGTCATAAAACCCCAAGAGCAATTCAGTGGAAAAGGGTCACAGTGCAGTGGAAAAGTGTGAGTCAGGTCAATGCAACCTGGCACCTGCATACCGTAGGTAGAGCTGGGGTTAGGAGATGATCTGTACAGTACCTCTAAGTGCGGGGTTGTACCTGTGAGCAGTGATGTCACCAACCAGGCAATAAGCGAGGTCCTACCACCGGGCTGACAGGGGTCTCAGCTGGATCACGTGTATACAAAATCCTTGATGCGATCCAGTAGTTTTATGTAAAAGGGGTATTTATTTGTGTTCTTATATAGATTATATGCAAAAGATAGTTTTAACCTCCCCCGGTGTACAAGCATGTGCTTGAATGTACAAGGACTGAGACACCCACATTCTGCACCTCTGCAGTGATACTGCAGACATTACCATTGGCGAACCATCAAGACTTTCACCAGCCCTATGGCAGTTGCAGTTTCAATGGCCGAGTACAGGAAGTGGCTGTGCATCTAGAAATGCAGCCACTTTCACTGATACACCAATAACACGCCCAAAACATGCCCACCAGATGGATTTTGTTTACATCACCTCAGGCCAAGAATGCCTTTTTTACTCCATTGCTGATACCAATTTTGTGCATGCACAACCATATGAACATTGGCATTACATGCGGTTTGCATGTGTCTCTGTATCAGGACCATTATGTATTATGCTGTCTCTTTCCCAAGATTGTATCAAATCACTTTTCTGAGGAGGAAGAATATGTACTGTACATTCCTACTGCATTTTCCATGCTTGTACTGACAAATGCAAATCAAATGTCAAGACTTATTCAAGACATGAAATCTGTATGGAGTGTTGATTATGTGAGGGAAACAGGTGTTTTAGTCATGCAGCATACAGTAGGTAAGGTGAGGTAAATGCCACGATCTACAAAAGCAGCAGCTGGGATCAGTCTGTGCATTAAATCCTGTTCGTGCTTGCCCTATACAGTACATCTCTCTAGTGCAGGAGCCAGAATAGCTGTAGATATTTTAGCTTTACAGATTCTTCCATACATAGCAGGTGTGTAGACAGTGGCGTAACTAATAATTCTGCGCCCCCCCCTGCCGAAAATACAGGGAGGCACCCCCTTAGGGTAAAACACCCCCACCCCTGTGCGCACGTTACCTCAGCCGTGGGGCCGCGATTGTGCTGCCAGTGGAGGGGAGACAGGGTGCGGTGGAGGGGAGCTCCCGGCTACTACTGCTAATGAATAGTGACACTTGGAAAATGGCTGCCTCATACAGCAAACAAAAAACTGTCTGCGGTATGGGGGCAGCCATTTTCCGAGTGTCACTTTTTGTATTAGCAGCGCTGCACCCGGCACAGGCGATGGCAGCAGAAGGCAAGGCAGTGAGTAACAATAGTCCTGCAGCACCCCCGGCACCCACACCCCCTCAGCGTCTCCCCACCACCGCGGGGGCTGCGGGACTATAGTTACGCCACTGTGTGTAGAAATGTCTTCATTTGTGTTTGTAAAGAGACTCCTAAGAAATAAAATTGTTTATTTATAAATTTATTAAAACAGACACTGAAAAATAAATGTAGGAAACCATTTGAATTTTTCAGGAAGATGTATACAGCATACAGAAAAACAGGCAATACCTACATGATTATATAGAACTAGTAAGCATAGGCGAATCTAGAATTATGGTAATGGGTGGTCCCAGATGTAGAAATAATAGCAGGGAGACCTTTGCGCAGCGTAACTGCATGTCAAAAATGGGGCGTGGCCTCATGGGAAGGATGCGTGGTATTACACTTTAGACCATACACAGTAATGCCCATTACACATTTTAGCAAACTCCGTAATACCCATTACACATAAAGCCACACGCCTTAATGCCAATTACACATAAGGCCACACACCATAATGCCCATTACACATTGTGCCACACATCATGATGCCCATTACATACTATATAACAAACCGTAATGCCCATTACATATTTGCCACATAAGTGCTGCTTACCTACGTGCTCATTGCTAGGGGGTTCTTGCTTGATAGCACCATAGTACCCATTACACATGATGCCGCATACCATAGTACCCATTACACATGATGCCGCACACCATAGTACCCATTACACATGATGCCGCGCACCATAGTACCATTACACATGATGCTGCACTCATAATGCCCCTTACACATGATGCTGCACACATAATTCCCCTTACACATGATGCTGCACACCGTAATGCCCCTTACATATTAAGCCACACATTATGCGTAATGCCCCCACATACCGCCACTTGTAGCGTCCCTTAAGCAATGCCCCCACTTACTGTAAATTTTTATATGAGCTTCGCTGCTCCTGCAGGGAGAGATGGAGGGCAGTACAGCTGCTTCCATGGGGAGAGGAGCAGAGCGCAGCGCAGAGCATGCTCCCACTCCCCTCCTGGTGTCCCCTCTAGCCGAGTGGACATTTGAAATATTGTGCGTGCTGTTGTTATGCGTGACATCGGGGGAGCATGCCGGGCGTCGGCACCACATGATTAAAGGGGGGGGGGCGGGCTGAGGTGAAAGCGAGGAGAAGAATTGAAGCGGAAGCTGCAGGGGTGACAGTCATTGACAGCTGGGCAGAGAGCAGGGGGCTGCAGGTCACGGCTGTTTGAAATAATACCCCTTTCACAACAGAAAATGCAGGGATTTACCCGGGAATATGGTCCCAGGACCATGCAGGGACATTCGCAGGCTGACCTCTTATACACCAGCCTAGTCCCTGCATTTTCTGGTGTGAGGGGGAGAGACAACCACTCCCCTCTCCCCAACCCCCCTTTAACCAACCAGCTATATCTTCAGAACCAACTGATCCATTTACATAAGATCAGTATCATATTGAAGAACTTTTGAGTTGGCTTTGAATGATTTTGGTCCCGTGAAACTGGGCTGTTTGGTTCCAGAGAAATCTGCCCTCAAAGAACATAAACAGTCATGAAATTACATTTAAGAAATTACAAGAAAAAAACGGTTTAACCTCAATATCCCTGGAACCAATTAACCCTTATGGATCCAGCCTGGTATCAGATTGAAGGCCCAGCGATTTGGGTCCGACTGAGATCAACCTCGAGCTTCAGTGATGCAGAAGGGGGAACTGGCAGCCATTGAACTGGGTGCGGGTCGGAATTAGCGGGTCCCATGTTATCCTATAGGGAAAACACTCCAGCTTTGCCTGGCAGTATCTCCGGTTCCCAGGGGGCTAGAGACATGGGGCTAGGCCCATTGAAATGCCCCATCCCTCAGCTACAAAATGGGCTAATGGGTGGTCCGGTGCACCCCCGGACCACCCCCTAGATTCGCCTATGCTAATAAGCCCACTCAAGGCAAAAGCTTTGAAAGCTACTGTAGTTGTATATGTGAGAGAGAGAGAAAGAGATGTAGTTTCACTCGCTGCCAACAGATGGCAGTGTTTCGGAGACACACAGACACTAGACATATATATATTAGCGTGAACACTTAAGGCCTGATTCAGGTTGGCCCACTAGGCAGCATACATTGGTTGCCTAACAAGCCCATAAACCCAGCACACGGCCGTACGCCAGCAGCTAAATACCCTCAGTACTATGTGAAGGGATGTGTACACACATCCACTAGCATGAGGCCGAAGGGGAGAGAAATCATTCAATGGTTGCTGACCATCAAATGATTTATTTCCCCTTCAGTGATAAAATTAGGGATGTGCACCGGGCACTTTTCGTGTTTCGTGAAACAAGTTTTGGGTCTGTATCTTGGGCAGTGTTTTGGATCTGGATCTGCTCCAAAACACCGGCTGGTGAGCCAATCAGAGCTTGGGTACTGGCAGCTGCTCTGATTGGCTAATGGTACACAAGCTCTGATTGGCTCAAAAGCCTGTGCAGCATTTTAATTGGCCGCCGGCGTCCTGCATTGAAGAAGCAGGCAGCAAAGTGAGCTGACTGGGCCCTTCCAGAGGCCGGGGCCCAGGACAGCTGTACCCACAGCACCCCCCTGTCGGCGGCCCTGCCTATTATCCCTATAGATTGTAAACTTGCGAGCAGGGCCCTCCTACCTCCATGTCGGTTTGTATCTACCCAGTTTGTTTAATCACTGTTGTATCCAATTGTAAACTGCAATGGAATATGCTGCGCTATATAAGAAACTTTAAATAAATAAATAAATATCCTGAACACCTCACAATATAGTTTTTAGGCCAAAAGATTGGACCGAGGTAGCTGGATAACTATGCAAAGCGACACAAGTGAGCGGCACAAAAACTGCACTGATATGGCACACTTAGCATCACCCCAAGGCTGACATGACACACTTAGCTTCACCCCTAGGCTGACATGACATACTTAGCATCACCCCAAGGCTGATACAGCACAGGTAGCATCACCCCTGGACTGATATGGCACAGATAGCATCACCCCTGGACTGATACGGCACAGGTAGCATCGCCCCTAGACTGATACGGCACATTTAGTATCACCCCTGGACTGATACGGCACAGGTAGCATCACCTCTGGACTGATACAGCACATTTATAGCTAGGGAGATCCCACCCTAAGCAGAGAGGAGAACATAGTACACAGCAGCACTGAGGGAGACAGCCCCTGCGAATAAAATATTTACAGCACAGCACACCATAGGTAGATTGCACAGAGGAGACAGTAGTACTACAAGTACACAGTTAGACTACACAGCAGCACTGCGAGATAGCCCCAGCGAATAAAAAAATATTGCGTTCTAGGTCAAGCTCAAGTTTAAGCCCCAGCAGCAGCCTACGTGGATAGTGGGGGTATGAAAAGGTCGGAGGAGGCATACCGCTGCCGCTCGCCACGCTTCGGGTTGGCGTTGACAGTGGGGGTGGCGTTAACAATGGGGGTGCATTTAACATAGTAATCACCCATCAGAGTGCCTGTACAATTACAAATCGCATCGCGACGCGATGTTAAAATTGTACAGTACGGCTCTTAGGACCCGAAAATCGGGTCCCATCGCATACCTTGCGACAAACAAGCCGGATCTCAATGTGGATCTCTCGACCGATGATATTATATTGAGGCTCAGCAAAATAAAAACTAACAAATCACCAGGGCCAGATGGGATACATCCTAGGGTACTAATGGAACTAAGGGAGGAACTAGTGACTCCTCTATATTGCATTTTTGAAAATTCACTATCAACAGGTATGGTACCAAAAGACTGGAGAATAGCAGAGGTAGTGCCAATATTCAAAAAAGGTAAAAGGGATGACCCTGCAAATTATAGGCCTGTGAGCTTAACATCAATAGTGGGTAAAATATTTGAAAGAATTTTAAGGGATGGTATCCTGGAATATTTAGACCTTCATAGTTTACTTAGTATTAACCAACATGGGTTTGTGAAAAATCGTTCCTGCCAGACAAATTTACTAGGCTATGAGGATGTCAGCAAAAACCTTGATAATGGAAACGCAGTAGATACAGTACCACACAAGAGGTTGATAAATAAAATGGAGGACCTGGGATTAGGGGCAAATATCTGTAGATGGGTAGGGAACTGGCTGTGTAATAGAGAACAAAGAGTGGTTGTAAAAAGTGCCGTATCAACTATGATACCATTACTAAGTGGAGTGCCACAGGGTTCGGTACTGGGGCCATCTTGCTTAACATATATATTAAGGAAACTGGGATGGGATTCTCAGCAATGTATCCATCTTTGCTGATGACTGAGTAAAGATATTAAATCAACAGAGGATGTTAATGTACTTCAAAATGATCTTAAAAAGCTAGATGAGTGGGCTAAAAAGTGGAAGATGAGGTTCAATGTAGATAAATGCAAGGTTATGCATCTCGGGAGAGGTAACCAGTGTGCTAGTTACAACCTAAGTGGGGAGGCATTAGGTACTTCAGCACTTGAAAAGGATCTAGGAGTCCATATAGATAACAAGCTGGGGTGCAGTGTTCAATGTCACATTGCAACAAAAAAAGGCCAACAGAGACGTTTAAGGGGGGACGTGCTCAACATCCTTCCTGGAGAGGTGGTGTTGGCAGATACAATAAATACATTCAAAATAAGGTTGGACAAGCATTTATTGGATAAAAATATTCAAGGGTACTAATAAGCAGCGGTGTAGCTAGGTGCCATGGTGCCTGGAGCAAGGGCATGTTTCGCGCCCCCCCCCCCCCCCCCGATTTGTAGTAGGCAGGGCTCTTGTGTGGCAAAAAGGGGACACGGCCTAACATTATACCACACACCGTAATGGCCATTGCACATAAAGCCACATTCTGTGATGCCAATTACACATAAGGTCACACATGATGCCCATTACATACTATATAACAAAAATGCCTATTAAACGTCACACAGACATTACATAGTATAATGCCCATTATACATTATGCCACACACCATAATGCCTATTACACACTGCGCCCCACACTGTGATGCCAATTACACACTGCGCCTTACACCATGATGCCCATTACACATTATGCCTCACACCGTGATGCCCATTAGATGTTGTGCCTCACACCGTGATGCCCATTACACATTATTTGACACACATGATTCCCATTACACATTATTTGACACACTGTAATGCCCATTACATATTATACGGCACAGGACAGACAGGGGGGCAAAGATGGACAGATAGAACAACATAGATAGAAAGATGGACGAGGGGAGGGGGAGCACAGATGGATGGATCAAGACAGATGGGGACAAAGTACCATGTTGGGGGACAGACTGACAGATGGTTGGAGGGGCAGCATAGACAGAGGGAAGAGTTGGGGGGGCAAAGACAAACAGATGCTGGGATGCTCACCATTACTTTCTCTCCTTCATAAGATAATGGCAGCGGCTCCTCCTCCCTGTGCGAAGCAAAGGTGTCAGCAGTGGGTCCTCTCCCTCTTCTCCCCCCTTCATGGTGAGGCTATGGGCAGAAGTGTCCTCATGATGTGGCTCTGGGCTGCGGCTAGTCCCCACCCCACACACCGCGCGGCTCCGGGCTCGATGACACCACACGGCTCCGGGCTGCGGCTAGTCCCCCCCCCCCCTGTGCGCACGCCTATGCCTGGGATGCCTGGCTGGGAGACGTACACTGCTATTTAAAATTCACATCTCCCGCTGGACCGCGCTAGCCAATAGGCGCTCGCGGTCCAGCAGCCACCTGTTGATTTGCTGCTGGACCGCAAGCGCCTATTGGCTAGCGGTCCAGCGGGAGAGGTGAATTTTAAATAGCACCGCGTCACGGTCTCCCAGACACATCGGGGACTCGCCGGGAGCCAGCGAGGGAGATGGCGGCGGCGCGGCAGAGAGAGCGCAGGGGAGCGGGCGAGTTGGTGGTGCCGGCGCAGCTCTGGCGCCATGATACCTTCCTGTGCCCGGAGCTGGTGCTCCACCGGCACCGCCCTCGCTAGGCCTCTGCTAATAAGAATCATATTCTGTCTTTTACAAGGGATAAGCTATTAAAACATAGGTTGAACTCGATGGACACAAGTCTTTATTCAGCCTTATCTACTATGTAACCTTAATTAGTGGTATGCGATGGCATAAGATGGACGCCGTGCTAGGAAACAAGTACCAAATTGTCTCTTTTATTGCATAGAGTATTTAATAGAGATTTGCATAGCAGGTATTCAGGATTATTGAAAAGTGTTTTATGCTTATATATGAATAAAAAGTGATTTATGTCATGAGTAGTAGAAAGAAATGTAAGTGCATCTGATGCTGTTATATATATTAATGGGGGGTGATTTGTGATATATATTTAAAGATGATTTGCATAGTCAAAATATTTAAAGAGTAGCTACTGTGACTTTTGATAATTTGCCTGATATTGCAGTGGTCCCACCTTGAGGGCAGTGTTCCTTAATTCATTCCAAACCTATTCAGATTAATAAAATGACCTCACTGAGGCCTATCACGATATCCCAGAGCCTGGTCAAATACTTCCATCTCTCTGCCATCACCAGTGAACTTGAAGCATCATTTATTCAGCTGTCTGTGTGTCAGCATGCTTGCATTTGTCTGCATGTCTGTGTGTCAGCATCCATCTTTCAGCATCTATGTGTTAGCAGCTGTCTGCATATATGTGTCAGTATGGATTCAGTATGAAATCCCGGCGGTCGGGATCCCGGCGTTCAAAATCCCGACGCCGGAATCCCGACCGCCGAAATCCCGACAAGGGGGGGACGTGGATCGCCCCCCCCCCCCCCCTTGCGGGCTCGCTGCGCTCTTCACGCAGCGGGCCCGGTGCCACGCTAATTTATTCTCCCTCCAGGGGACACCCACGGAGGGAGAAAGTGTCGGGATTTCGGCGGTCTGGATTTCGGCGGTCGGGATTCCGGCGTCGGGATCCCAACCGCCATGATTTTAACTGCATCCCGTCAGTATCAGCATTTGTCTGTATGTCAGTGTGTCATCATCAGTACAGTATGTGAGCGTTGGCATGCAGGGAAGTCTGATGGCATATTAGTGGCATGTGGAGGAGTCTAATGGCATAATAGTACAACTTGGAGAGGTCTGATGGCATAATAGTGGCATGTGGAGGAGACTTATGGCATAATAATGGCATGTGGTGGAGTTCAATGGCATAATAGTGGCCTGTGGAAGAGGTCGTAAGTGCCAAATATTGTGATTAGTCTGATGGCATAATAGTTGCATGCCGAATAGTCCAATGCCATTAAAGTGGCATGCGGAGAAGTCTGACTGCATAATAGTGGCATGTGGAGGAGTTTGATGGCATAAGAGTGGCATGTGGAGGAGTTTGATGGCATAATAGTGGCATGTATAGGAGATCATGTCATATGATCTATATCTGCAGACCTTACTTTATGTCCCATAAAATTAACTAATGTCAGGATCCTGAGCAGCCAGAAGCCACAAGATGATCCCCACCTGCCTCAGCAGCACTTCAATCAGGAACATAAAGGTGACAGCCAAATGGTATTAGTTCCTTCAGTGCACACTGCCCCCCCCCCCCCCCCCACACCCACACACACCCACAAAAACTACAATAGAGACAAATAAGTATCCAATTAACATGAGAGCAAGGTGATTCATAGCATATGTTACTCAGGGGATCTCTAGGAACTTTTCAAGAAAAACCAAATCAAAATTGGTTCAGTAGTTCTCATTTATCAAAATATTTAGAAGCATGGTACACTCATCAGTAGTAACAGCATAGATTTTCTCTTTACTGAAGCATAATAGTAAATGTAAAACACATAGCAAATGTGAAAATACTGGTGTTTTACATTTGCTATAATGCTTCAATAGAGATAATAGTTTATGCCGCTTCTTCAGGTGATAGCACCACTGCTTTTTTCTATACTTTTTGATGTGGAAAGGCTTGTTTCTTCCTCACCCTCCATGGCAGCCATTACTCTGGGTTATTCCCTCTTCTCCTAGGTTTAGACAGGTAGACTTTAGCTCCGCCCACTCTGGGTATATATCCTATCCCTTCCTCTACCTCCTGCAGTCTTTTTCCTGTCTCAAAAGTTGAGGATAGGTAGATAGGTTTGTTGTTTTGTACTGGGGCTTACCTCAATTTAAACTACAGCTATCGTCCCTGCGTGGCCCGGCTGTGTGGGGTATCTTCCCTGGAGAAAGAGGCACTTATCAGGCTGTGTCCTGCGCTGTGTGCCTGAACTGCTGCCAGATATCAGGCTGTATCCTGTGGCATCCTAAATATTGTCCCTCCATAGTAAGTCCATTAGTATTGAGCGGTGCAGCGCTGGGAGCTGGTGGACTCTGCGTCTCGGCAGAGATTGGGCGGAAGCAGAAGCTCCCTCTGAGGGCGGACGTGATGCAGCGGCATCTGAGACACACATCTGCGCATGCGCAAGCTCTGGCGCCAGATGTAAATGCTGAAAGACAGACTCTAAGCTACAGCTTGCATGCTGGGCTGGTGTTGGTCTGCAGGATGAATCCAGAGAGCAATTCTACTCCCCCTGAAGCCTTAACTGCCATAGAGAGGTAAGCCCTCAGTGAGGCACGTCTGTTTTTCTGTCTTCTTTTAGTGTGTCTAAAGCTTCTTGGAAAAGGACATTTAAAGCTAAGAATGTGCCCAATACTTGCATGTTATGTGATAAAGCTTTTCCACCTGAGAAAGACGTCCATATGTGCAAGGACTGCAGGCAGCCTGCTGAGTCAAAGTCTATGACTATGTTCCAACTTATGGAATGGATGAAGAAATCCTTTGTTACTAAGGATGAACTAAAGGATATACAGGGGGCTAAAAGACCAAGGTCCCAGACCAGTGTAGACTATCAATCTGATTCAGACCCACTCTTATTGGATGAGGGTTCTGAAGGATCCGGAGAGGAATCCGGGGAGATCCCTGAGAGGGAGAGGTCATACAACCCTGACACGGGTTATATATTTATAAGGCTATGGACCTCAAGGACAAGGAGGAAGTCCGTAATTCCTTGTTTGAGGATAGAGCCATTAAAACTAGAAACTTTCCCATTCACAAGGTGCTCATGGATCTGATGATTGACCAATGGCAAAAGGTGGACAGGAAGTTCAGTAATTATAAAAGGGTGGAACGAATGTTCCCAATCAAAGACGAGGCATTTGAAATGTATTGTGCTGTCCAAAAAATAGACGCGGCAGTAGTCGAAGTAGTGTCTAGAACTACAATCCTGCTAAAGGACGGTGCTAGCCTAGAGGACAGCATGGATAAGAAAGCAGAGGGTGCACTAAAAAAAGAGCATAATGCTTCAGTGGTGTCCCTGAGGGCAGGAGTCGCCATGGCATCAACCTCCAGAGCCCTGACAGTGTGCGGCTTATCTATGACAAATGACATTGAAGAGAATGTGCCAAGGCAATACCTGCTAAAGAACTTGAATATAATGATGAAGGCTATAGACTTCCTGTGAGAAGCATCTTTAGATGTTGTGGAGGATACTGCCAAGTCCATGGCTGTAGGGGTGGCAGCAAGGCGTGCTGTGTGGCTACACAGCTGGTCAGCAGATGCGAGTTCCAAGAACCATCTAGCATCTTTGCCCTATGAGGGGTCTCTGCTATTTGGAAATAAATTGGAGTCAATTATCCAAAGGATGTCCTGTGGCAAGTCAACCAGATTACCACAGGATTAGAAACAGAGATATCATGGTCAATTGCCCAGACAGCAGTTCAAAGAATCCAGGGCTTATAGACCTAGAAGGCAGTATAGTAGATCTACGTCTTTTCGTCAGGTCTCCTGGAGGGGGTTCAGGAGGTTCTGACAATCACAGCACAGAGAAGGTCATCCAAGTGAGAGGAAGACTGTCACAGTTTGTACAACAGTGGGAAATTTCGGTCCAAGACATATGGACCCTCTCAGTACCGAAGTATGAGTACAGGCTGGCGTTCAACCAAACTCCACTGAGAAGAAGGTTTCTGAAATCAAGAAATCCAGTAAATGCAGATGAGGTTCAAGCCTTACAACAAATAATCCAGGATCTGTTAAAGTCCTGAGCAGTAGAACAGGTCCCTTCCAGAGAAAAAGGAGACAGATTTTATTTCAAGATATTCCTAGTCCGGAAACCATCAGATGCTTTTCGGACAATACTAGACCTCAGAGACCTGAACAAATATATCAGAGACAAAAAGTTTCATATGGAAACATTGAAGTCCATTCAGCAGGGAATAAAACAAGCAGATTTCATGGCATCTATAGATCTAAAATATGCCTATTTCCATGTGCCCATTCATCAGAAGGACAGGAGGTTCCTCAGACTGCATGTGCTAAATCAACATTTACAGTTCACATGCCTTCTGTTTGGCCTATGTGTGTCTCCGAGGGTATTCACGAAAGTTCTAGTGAGTCTTGTGGCCCACATAAGGTTGCAGGGAATAGCCATCTGGTCCTATCTGGACGACCTGCTGATTTGCGGAAGATCGGTACTGGAGGTAGAACAGGCCATACAAGGTACAATCTTGATTCTGCAGGATCATGGCTGGCTGGTCAACCAAGAAAAGACTCAACTAACACAATGTCAAAATCTGCTGTTCTTGGGGCGAAATGATAAATACTGCACAGTACACAGTTTTATGGTCGCAGGAAAAATGCAACAAAATCCAGGACCTAGCCTTCCTAGTACAGAGTCAAGCAAAGACATCTCTATGTCAGATACTTTGGCTTCTGGGGATGCTGTCGTCCACTATAGACATAATCCCATGGGCGAGATGGAGGATGAGGATGCTACATAGGGAAGTTTTGTGTCTCATGAAAGAACATGTAGACCTAGATTCCAAGATAAGATTGAGTCAAGAAGCATAAGATTCTTTGGAATGGCGGCAGAGTCCACAGCTGAAGCTCAGGAACACCCCACTATCTCAACCTCATTACATGACGTTAACCACAGATGCAAGTTCCTCCGACTGGGGGGCTCATTTACAGGGAACAAGCTGTCAAGGCATATGGTCCATAGAAGAACAAGAGATGTCTTCCAATCACAGGGATATGCGAACAGTAGAAAACGCAATCTGTCATTTCCAAGATCGAATCAGAATTACTAATCTAAAAGTTCTGTCAGACAATACGTCTGTGGTAGCTTATGTCAACAAACAGGGCAGAACCAAAAGTCTGGCCTTGTGGGAAGAAGTAGCAAAGATCTTACCATGGGCAGAGTCAAATCTACTCTCACTATCGGCTCTGCATTTCCCCTGGAAGAGCAATACAGTGGCGGACTTCTTAAGTAGGAAGCAAGTGTGGCCAGGCGAATAGGAGCTGAATCAACAAGTGTTTGCAGAGATAACCAGAAGATTCAGAAACCCCCAGATAGACCTCATGGCATGAAAGCAGAAACGTTCATCGCTTCTTCTCAAGGTACTACCTTCCAGAGTCAGAAGGGGTCGATGTGTCCTCTCTGAAGTGGGATTTCGAAGTTGCTTATGTGTTTACCCCATTTCCGATGATCTCTCGCATCCTAAAGAAAGTGAGACAACAGCAAGCCACAGTAGTGATTGTTCTTCCTTTCTGGCCCAGACGGAGCTGGTTTCCAACAGTTCTCAGGATGACAGCTCAATAGCCTTGGAGGTTACCAATGATTTCCAACCTGCTACATCAAAGTCTGCTACTCCATCCAGACAGCAGGACTTTGAGATTGACTGCATGGATGTTGAACGGGCGATTCTGACAGGAAAAGGGGTGTCAGAACAAGTGGCAGGTTTTCTCATGAAGGCAAAGAAAGCGATTTCTTCAAAAATATATCATAAGATCTGGAAGAAATTCCTGTCCTGGGTGCAGTCGTACCCTGAAGATATAAGGTTTGGAACACCCTGTGTTCTAAAATTTCTCTATGATGGATTCATGTTGGGCTTGGCAGCTTCAACCTTAAGTGTCCAAATATCCGCTCTGTCTATTCTACTGGATAGAAAATTGTCAGAAGAACCGCTTATCAAAAGATTTGGTCAGGCAATGAAGAGAGAACGGCCATGGGTTAAAGACTCATTGGCTCCGTGGGACTTAAATCTAGTCCTTAATGCCCTTATGTATACTCCATTCAAGCCTTTGAACCAGGTGCTGTTGAAATATGTTACCTGGAAAGTGGTATTTTTGACAGCCATTACCTCGGCCAGAAGGGTGAACGAACTTCAGGCTTTGTTGTCAGAACATCCTTACTTAAATATCTTCTCTGACAAAGTAGTATTAAGGACAAACCCTGGCTTCCTTCCGGAGGTGGTTTCAGGGTTTCACCTAAATCAAGAAGTGATATTGCCAGCGTTCTTTCCAAACCCAAAAGATGAGGATGAGGAAAAACTGCATAAGTTAGATATGCTTAGAGCAATCTCCGTTTATCTTCGAGAGTGGAAAAGATACGGAAGGTGAAACAGCTCTTCTTTCTCCACCAAGGGGCAAGAAGAGGAGAAGCAGCCTCTAAAGGAATGATAGCCTGATAGCCAGTTGGATCAGGGAAACTATTTTGTTCATCTATAAAGAAAGCAACTTGGAAGTTCCTGAGAAGCTAAAGGCACACTCCAGCAGGGCAGTATCAACATAGTGGGCTAACAGAGCGCTGCTCTGGAGATATTTGCTGCAGCTACATGGTCTTCCATTCATACTTTTTCCAACTATTATAATTTGGATGTATCTCCCGCCCACTTTGGGAAGGTGGTGCTTCAGCAAGCTGTACTGCGATTATCTTTCATATATTATTTAAGCATCACTTAGTGGTGTGGTTTTTTCACTGTCCCTCCCTTGTTTATAGTATGCTTTGGTACATCCCAGAGTAATGGCTACCATGGAGAGTGAGGAAGAAAGGATCAAATTATACTTACGATAATTAAGTTTCTTCCGATCCACTCCATGGCAGCCTAGATTTCCCTCCCTGTAATTATCCTTTATATAGGAGACACTCAAAAGGAGGAAGAGGAAGGGGAGGATATATACCCAGAGTGGGCAGAGCTAAGGTCTACCTGCAGGGGCTGGCTGGCAACTTTTAGCCTGGGGGGCAAGTCCAGAGCACCGGCCCATAAGTAACAGCGCATTGTTAAATGGAGGTTTTTCGTATATGTATTAATAAAAAAAAAAAAAAAAAACAATAATAGGACACCACAGGCTGCTCCCCTGTATAATATCAGGACCCCCACAGGATTCTCCCCCTGGCTAGTTATGCCAGAACCAGTGGTGTAAGTAGCTATTTTGGTACCCTGTGCCAGAAAGGAAATTGGTGCGTGCCCCACCACCACACTAAAGCGCACGTCAAAATGTAGGAGCAATACTTCATGGGGAAGAGGCGTGGCCATATAAAAGTACTAATAACATCGTAATGCCAATAACACATTATACCACACACAGTAATGCCCATTATGTATTATACCACACAGCGTAATGCCCCTTACACAAAATGTCGCACACCATAATGCCCATATGATATTACGACACACATTATGCTCCACGCAATGCCCCAAGTACACCTGCATATGCCTACATAATGCCCAGAGTTAATGACAGTAGTAGCCCTGCATATATATATATATATAACGCACACAGTTACCGACAGTAGCAGCACAACTTATACTGTACACAAAGTCCACATCAGTTGCCGACAGTAGTAGTATCACAACTTATACATAATGCCCACACCAGTTGCTGACAGTAGTAGCGCTGCTTATACGTAATGCCCAAACCAGTTGCCAAAAGGAGTAGCGCTGCTTATACGTAACACCCACACCAGTTGCCAACAATAGTAGCGCTGCTTATACGTAACACCCACACCAGTTGCCGACAATAGTAGCGCTGCTTATACGTAACACCCACACCAGTTGCCGACAATAGTAGCGTTGCCTATACATAACACCCGCACCAGTTTCTGATAGTAGTAGTGCTGCTTATACGTAACCCCCATACCAACACCAGTCATGACAGCAGTAGTGCTGCCTATACATATGCCCCCACCAGTTGCCGACAGGAATAGCGTTGCTTATGCGGGACACAGCACACTGAAAATTTGCCTGGCTTCCTGGCATCCCACTCCGCCCCTGCCACAGGCTGCTCACCTGCATAACAAATAGAAGAAGACACCACTGGCTGCTCTCCTGCATAAATAATGATCTTGACACCACAGGCTGCTCTCTTGCATAAATAAATAACAGGACACCACAGGCTGTTCTCCTGCATAAATAAAGAACACGGCACCACAGGCTGCACCCTTGCGTAAAAGACATGACACCACAGGCTGCTCCCCCTGTATAATAATCATGCCGTGACATTACAGGCCGCTCTCCCTGTATAATAAAAGTAATGCCATGACACCACAGGCTGCTCCCCCTGTATAATATAAAAGTAATGCCATGACACCACAGGCTGCTCCCTCTGTATAATAATAATGCCATGACGCCACAGGCTGCTCCCCCTGTATATTAATTTGTGTCATGGCATTACTATTATTATATTATACAGGGGGAGCAGCCTGTGGTGTCATGGCATTATTATTATTATACAGAGGGAGCAGCCTGTGGTGTTATGGCATTACTTTTATATTATACAGGGGGAGCAGCCTGTGGTGTCATGGCATTATGCCATGACACCACAGGCTGCTCCCCCTGTACAATAATAATTATGACACTACAGGCTGCTCCCCCTGTACAATATAATGCCATGACACCACAGGCTGCTCCCTCTGTATAATAATAATGCCATGGCACCACAGGCTGCTCCCCCCTGTATAATATAATAATAGTAATGCCATGACACAAATTATTATACAAGGGGGAGCAGCCTGTGGCGTCATGGCATTACTTTTATATTATACAGGGTGAGCAGCCTGTGGTGTCATGGCATTATTATTATACAGGGGTAGCAGCCTGTGGTGTCATGGCATAATGCCATGACACCACAGGCTGCTCTCGCGTACAATAATAATTATGACACCAGAAGCTGCTCCCGCTGTATAACATAATAATAGTAATGCCATGACACCACAGGCAGCTCCCTCTGTATAATAATAATGCAATGACACAACAGGCTGCTCCTGCTGTATAATATAATAATAGTAATGCCATGACACAAATTATTATACAGGGGGAGCAGCCTGTGGTGTCATTGCATTAATATTATTATTATACAGAAATATATATATATATATATTTTTTTTGTGAGTTTTATGCTCACTTACACTTACTGTATTTTCTCCTGTCCTGCTGCTGCGGGTCCCAGAAATTCCACCTCTGCTTAATTCTGCAGTGCGGCCTGTCCTGCTGCGGCCCCCCGAATCTAACCTGCGGCCTGCCGTCCTTCATCTGCAGACGCGTGGGTGGGAGGCGTCATCGTCATGACGTCCACCCAGCGTCTGCCACTGCCGACGGATGAATAGAGGGAACAGGCGGCTGGGCCCTCCTCCACGTAGCAGTGGAGGCCGGCAGCCATGTTCCTGTGGCCGCAAATATCTTTTAATAGACTACAGGAACATGGCCGCTGGCAGTGCAAAAAAAACAAAAACGGTAAGGCGGCCGCGGACACGGCCCGCAGCACACATGCCAGAGCGGCCTGGGGGACAGATGGCACCTTGCCGCCCAGCCCGCCCCTGTCTACCTGTCTAAATCTAGAAGAAGAGGGAATAGCCATGGAGTGGATTGGAAGAAACTGAATTATTGTAAGTATAATTTGATCCTTTCATGACCTTATTTTTTGTGACAGCCCACATCATTGTCTACTGTGAGTGCATGGATTTATACTGATAACGAAGTTGTGTAGTAGAAGCACACACTGACACTGCGCTTCTTTATTTTGCCAGCAAGCATTACACAGTAAAATGTACATGTGTTAGATGCTGTGGCCGCCTACCTGTTGTGTCCCTGAGTTCTCCTTCTGCTGTTCCTTCAGGAGGCTCAGGGATCTGGCAGCAGCCATCGGCGGTTGGGTCCGGCAGCAGGGAGGTTCCGGGGGTGTTGCCTGGCAATGTTACGAACTTCCTGCCTGTGATTGATGGTGGGCTGGCATTAGGTCATTGCTAGGCAATGCCCTGAACTTCTGCCCATTGTCCGGCAGTGACAGCACAGCTCCCACACCTGTAGGCAGGGAGATCACTATTTAAACTGGCTCCTCCATTATCATGGCACCGGTTATAGCATCCTGTGTGCTTGCTTTGTAGTGACCTGGGGGTATCCGGGTTAGAGCAGGCATAACCAGCTATTTTGAATGCAGCTGCTAAAGATGAAGCTTAGCACTGCACTCTACCACGGGGAAAGACAACAGAGCATAGGGTTCTGGTTTCTGTGGGTACCTCCAAGAGTCATAACAACATGGCTCTGTCACTGACTAATTCCAGGTACACACTAGAAGCTATTTTAAACATATTTGCCAATAACGACATTTCATAAACTTTCTATAATAAATATCAACGGTGACATTCCGACTTACAGCCGCTACATATGTCCACGACATGACCTACTTTCATTTATTGGCAATGCCAACAAATTCCGGGTCTCCAACTCTCTCCCCAATACACCATAATAGGGCCGGCCAGACAGCCAAGCCCAAATGACCCCTGGTAAGAAGGGCCAGCATATACAATGTATTGGACAAAGAGCACACACTAAAACAGCAGTGCAATAACCACTGTGTAACTGCCATTCTTTCCCGCCACATATATAGGTTGACAAACCCCAACTGGCAAAGAAACAAAGAAAAAGAAAAAACGGGTATGGAAAAAAGGTGACGGGAGGGAGGGCGGGGAATCTCCACATCAGAAGAGGAAGCTGAAAAGTCCTGCATCTGACAAAATGTCCGCTGGCTATTAAGTTGACATACATACAGCATAGAGCAGGGATGTGAATCCCTACTCAGCAAAAAAATTAATCAGAAAGTGAATAGTTAAAAGTATAATCCAGGAGAAGGCTAATGGTATGTAACCACTATGTCATATATCATTAATGATATACATGATAACAATATTGTTAATGATATATTGTGCATATTGTCTAGTGTGTACACACACTATATAGTTAGCGATGACTGCTCCTGCAGGTCACTAGCAATGTTCTCCGTATTCGAAACATGAGGTTATATTTTGAGTATATCGTCCATGACTGCATGTACTGAGTGGTTGCCGGGTGACGCAACTGAACGATATTGGTAAAAATATTGTTCAGTGTGTATGCACTAGGCTGTTTGCTCAGGATTTCAGGGTACATCGTTAATGATATCGCTCAAGATACATATCATATTGTGTGTAGATCAAGACGTACAGGAAAAATTACATGAAACCATCCAAGGTTAATGTAACAAGCAGACAGGACAGATCAGGAAATTCATCAAATTAGTTATCAGTCAGCATAATGTACATTACAAACACAAATTTGAGCAACATCATATATCAGGGACCCCTGGTTAGACAGAAATGTCAGGTTTATATAGGGACCCATAATTTCTGATTGGCTAAATGAAGTGTACAAGTGCAAACTATGATGCTTTATAGCTACTGAGAAAGCTTGTTCGCAATTACACAATTGGCTAAAGACATAGTATTGGCATATTGGATAGGCTATTATTTTCAATTGAGAATTCAGCATTCAACCCTTGAGACAGGTATTTTACATGTGTCACATTGCTGTATACCGTTTTTCTATACATATTACAGTTGATAAGTTGAACAATCACAAATACTGGAGAGAGACCTACACTAACATGGTGTCAGAATCAATGTGAAAATTGTCTTGTGATTATTACTGCTCGTATTTAGGGTTTAGATGAGTAACTCATTAAAGATGATTTGTTAAACATAGAAACATAGAATTTGACGGCAGATAAGAACCACTTGGCCCATCTAGTCTGCCCCTTTTTTAAACATGTTACCTCAAACCATATTTGATCCTTATTTTTTTGTAAGGATATCAATATAACTATCCCAAGCATGTTTAAATTATACTACTGTATTTGCGTCTACCACCTCTGATGGTAGGCTATTCCACTTATCTACTACTCTTTGTGTAATTCTTCCTCACATTTCCCCTGAATCTTCCTCCCTCTAGTTTCAGTGCATGTCCTCGTTTTCTGTTGCTCCTCTTCCTGTGAAGAATGTCTCCCACCTGTACCTTGTTAAAATCCTTGATATATTTGAAAGTTTCTATCATGTCCCCCCTTTCCCTTCTCTGCTCTAAAGTATACATATTAAGATCTTTTAGTCTTTCCTGGTACGTTTTGTGATGTAGGCCATGCACCATTTTAGTTGCCCTTCTTTGTACAGTCTCTAATGTATTTATATCCTTCTGGAGATATGAACACAATACTCTAGGTGAGGTCGTACCAATGACCTATACAGTGGACTTATTACTTCTTTCTTTCTACTGCTGATACCTCTCCCTATGCAACTAAGCATCTGACTTGCTTTCTTCATTGCTTTGTTACATTGCCTACCTGCTTTTAAGTCCCCTGAAATAGTGACACCTAGATCCCTCTCTTCCTCAGTAGTTTCCATTATAGTGCCATTTATACTATATTTAGTCTTTGGATTTCTGAGACCCAAGTGCATGATTTTGCATTTTTTGGCATTAAACTGTAGTTGCCATGCTCTTGACCATTCCTCTAATCTACCTAGATCCTCAATCATTTGTTTTACCCCTCCTGGTGTGTCTACCCTGTTGCATACCTTTGTGTCATCTGCAAAAAGGCACATTTTACCCTCAATTCCATTTGCAATATCACCAATAAAGATAATAAAAAGCACCAGTCCAAGTACAGATCCCTGGGGTACTCCACTTGTAACCTTTCCCTCCTTTGACTGTACTCCGTTTACTACAACTCTCTGTTTTCTGTCCTGCAACCACGCTCTTATCCATTCAACTATCTTAGAATCCAATCCCAAGCTTTCAGATTTATTTAACAGTCTGCGATGTGGGACAGTGTCAAAAGCTTTACTAAAGTCTAGATAAGCTACATCTACAGCCCCACCTTGATCTATTACTTTAGTCACCCAGTCAAAAAAAGTCAATAAGATTTGTTTGACATGATCTTCCCCCAGTAAACCCATGCTGTTTTGGATCCTGTAAATTGCTGGTTTTGAGATATTCTACAACTCTTTGTTTTAAGAGTGTTTCCATCAATTTCCCTACTACTGATGTAAGGCTCACTGGTCAATAGTTGCTCACCTCTTCCTTGCTTCCACTTTTGTGCAGTGGGACTACATTTGCTGTTTTCCAGTCCTCTGGGATTACTCCAGTAGCTAGTGACTGGTTGAATAATTCTGTTATTGATTTTACCAGCTCCCCTTTAAGCTCTTTTAGTATCCTTGGATGTATCCCATCTGGCCCCATTGATTTATCCACTTTCAGTTTTGAGAGTTCTGTGAGAACTTTCTCCACTGTAAATGTACTTGTCTCTCCCTCAGTTTTCTGACTATACTTGCAACTTAACTGTGGCCCCTTCCCCTCTCTTTCAGCAGTGAATACTCAGCAGAAATAATTATTAATATAATCTGATATTACATTGTCTCCCTCAAGAAAACTTTTACTCTCTGTCTTCAGTCTAATTATTCCACTTTTTGTTTTTCTCCTTTCACTTATATACCTAAAAAAGTTTTCCCGCCTTTACCCACTGACTGGGCCATTTTCTCTTCAGCCTGTGCTTTTGCACATCTGATTACCTTCTTAGCCTTCTTTTGTCTAACAAGAAACACCTCTTTTCCTCATTCTTCTGCGTCTGCTTAAATTTCTTAAAGGCCAACTTTTTTGCTTTCACAATACTTGCTACTTCTTTTGCAAACCACAATGGCTTTCTTTTTCTTGTGTTTTTCCTAACTCTTTTGACACAAAGTTCTGTTGCTTTTAGAATTGCACTTTTTAATTTTTCCCACTTATCCTGCACTCCTTCCAAGTTCCTCCACTCTGCCAAAGAATCCCTTACAGAGTTTCCCATCTCTACAAAATCAGCCTTCCTAAAATCTAACACCTTTGTTTTTGTGTGCGATGAGTCAGTCTCTGTCTTTATTTTGAACCATACTGCTTGATGGTCACTGGATCCCAGATTTTCACCCACATTTATTTATGTCAGATATTCTGTCACCATTTGTAAGTATTAAGTCTAATATTGCGTCCTTATGAGTGGGCTCCCTCACCAATTGCTGGAGGGATGCTCCTTGCAAGGAATTCAGTATGTCCCTACTTCTGGTGGAACTTGCAACAGGCAGCTGCCAGTTTACATCAGGTAGATTCAAGTCTCCCATGATTATCACCTCTCCTTTTAATGCCACTTTATTGATGTCCTGCAATAGGCTCTTGTCTAGTTCCTCTTCCTGACCTGGTGGTCTGTAGATCACCCCTATACGAAGAATCACCTTCTCCCCTGTTTCTATGGTCACCCAAAGGGCCTAAGTTTTTTCTTCAATACTTTGTATTAAGGTAGTCTTTATATTTTTTTTCACATATATTGCAACCCCTCCTCCAATTTTTCCCATTCTGTCCTTCCTAAATAAATAATAAATAATGTCTCTGTAATAGCCACAATATCCAGTTCATCCCTTGTCATTATTGCAATTAGTTCAGGGATTTTATTTCCTAAGCTCCTAGCATTTGCACACATACAGTAGCTCTTAAAGTTGTGTTTGTGCTTCTCCTGCTGCTAGCTATGTTCATTTTTCTGCCTATATCTATTCGGTTTTGATCGGCATTATCTTCTGTTGCAGTGGATAGGCTTCCTGTTCCATTTGCCTGCAGAGACAATACCTCTAGGTTGGGGGAGCAGATTTCTTCATTCTTATTTGGTTCACTGCCCCCCTCTGCTAGTTGCTGATGAAGCTTCCAAACTTCTCACTTAATATTCTCGTTCCCCTTGAAGATGGGTGCAGGCCATCACTTTTATATAAGGCTCTGTCTTGCCTGGTAGCTTGACTTTGACCTAAATATCCAAATCTCTCCTCATTGCACCAATTCCTTAGCCAAACATTGAAGTTTCTGATTCTCAGAGTTCTATCTCCCCCTTGGTGTACTGGCAATACTTCTGAAAAAGTTACAGTGGTTGCCACCTGTTTTAGAGCAGTTCCTAACTTTCTAAATTCATCTTTTACGGCCATGACTTCAGCATTAACCAGGTCATTTGTGCCTAGGTGGACGATAACACCAGGTAAGCACCTTACTTGTTTCTCTACTTTAGTAGCATTTCCCAGATGAACTCCTCTAATGATGGAATCTCCCAAAAGAAGTGCAGTCCTTTTTGGAGGTAAAATTCTCCTGGTCCTACAGTTAGTAGAGGTAGAAGTCCTCATATCTTCCTGTTCTTTATTGCCTACGTTGGTCATACATTCCAACCCTGCAAGAGCAGCATATGAGTTTTGCAGTGTGACCAGTTGCAGTGTAACAAATTATAACAAATTTTTAGGCTCTCAAATTGGTGAAAATGAAAACATTTGTCAAACTTAATTATAGTGTAGTTCTAAAACAGTGGTATCTGGATGGCTGCAAGACATTGTCAGGCAACAGTTTGTAGATCCACACCAAAGGGTCAACATGCAAAAGATCAACATTGACAAATGGTTCGCATAAGTAGCATGTCGACATGGCAATCGCTGACATGATCGTTGACGTTTTGGTGATTAGGGAATGGTAAAGTGTGCCAAGCTCAGCGGCGCACGTAGCTCGAACAATGGCAAGAAAAGTGAGCTATGCAAGGGGATATTGTACACTAATTGGGTGCTCAGGCATCGACATTGACATAAAAAAGTGGCATGTTGACCTTTTCACATGTCGACCTTTTCCCATGGTGTTTTTTGTCGATGTCAACCATGTGTATGTCAACCTAATGGCTATGGACTTAAAAATTGTCTGTGAGTTGTACCACACCACCGAGCTTTGCAGGAGCAAAGTTACGGGGAAACACTGACAATGCAAAATGTTCTCGATGTTTCAGTCTAATGGTAATAGGATCACTTACATGTTAACATGGCAAGAATCATAAAAGGTAATGTTAAATTGCATTAGTCATAACACATAAATCACTGTTAGCTAAGAAATCTTTTCAAAACAAATGTAAATGACCACTTAATAATGTGACTTTATGGACAGTGTTTTCCCTGAGTTTGTCTTTCTCTTCTGGTAATGTAATTAGTGAAGCTTGAAAGCAAACCATATGGCTTTCCGTGAAACAATATTTACACATGAATAATAATTGTGTAATTGGAAAGTTGTCTTGAGCATCATAAAATCAGTAGTGAACTGGTACATTACTGTTGTCGCATAATTGTTTTCATGAGTAAGAAATTACAGCATTAAATACTAAGAAGCATTATTTACTTGTAATAGTACTTGCTAAATTTCATCCAAATTGGACTTTAACTGAATTTGTTTGTGTTAAATGTCTTTTTCAATTCCTATAATTAATTACTACTCATTTATAAACTGCAAGAAAATTAGACCACCTTTACTTATTTATTTGCACAAGTGTGCTCAGAGGTGGGAAAAGAGAGTTGTGGGCCCAGGTTCAACAATAAGGTTTGGGCCACCAAACACACACCAAAAAAATGCATAGTGACTTTTTGTTTTGTTTACTTCAAATATAAAGCCCATTACATATTATGCGACACACTGTATTGTCCATTACACATTATGCCACACACTGTAATGTCCATTACACATTATGCCAAACACCAAAATACCCATTACACCACAGACTGTACTGACTAGAGTTATGTGGCCCTTGGGTCACCTAGGAGCGCTGGTTGGACTGGAGGAATATGTATATTGTAGTAATAATACAGAACTGGTCACAGCTGCTGCCCCTTGTTCGAGGTTGTGTACCTCAATCGGAGACCAAAATGATGCAGATGGTGCATGCCGCCTAGGCTCACATGCACTGCCAAGAGGTGCAGCTGTGCTCAGAACAAGATTTTAAAAGAAACAATTTCCTTAGTTAATATAGATATTTATTTAAAAAACATATAAAAATTGGTAATTCATAGAATCATAGAGAAGTGCACTTCATATATAATGACACTAGACAAAACAAAAACAGACAACATATACCATATAAATTGCTTAGCATGTATAGATTATTATTTCAGGCTAGAACTGGCTCAATTCTCAGGCTTTGACATAGTTTAGCATGGCAAGTTTTTATAATTACCAGTCACGCTCAACAATGAAAGCTCCAGAAGGCTGTAGTGGTGATTTTTCAGTCAGCATTTAATTGGTATCCACAACACAGTCATACTAAGAAGCATTATTTACTTGTAATAGTACTTTCTAAATTTCATCCAAATTGGACTTTAACTGAAATTTTTTGTGTTAAATGTGTATTTCAGTTCCTATAATTAATTACTACTCATTTATAAACTGCAATTAAATTAGACCACCTTTACTTATTTATTTGCACAAGTGTGCTCAGAGGTTGGAAAAGAGAGATGTGGGCCCAGGTGCAACAATAAGCACACATAATACCCCATGTAGTGGCACACAGATAACTCCCCCTGTAGTGCCACACACATAACGCCCCTCATAGTGCCACACACATAACACCCCCGTAGTGCCAAATCCATAATGTCCCCCCTAGTGCCAAATCCAAAATGCCCCACCACCCCCCCCCCCCCCCCATAGTGCCACATCCATAAATCTCCTGTAGCCACTGGACAGAGTGGGGACGGAGCTCCTACAATTGGGCTGAGGGAGGGCGGTCACGGAGCTCCAGTGGCCAGGCAGAGGGGGACGGAGCTCCTGCGGGTAGAGTGGGGCGGTCAAGTAGCTCCAACAGCTGGGTGGAGAGGGGATGCAGCTCCTGCAACTGGGCGGGGGAGATGGAGCTCCTGCAGCCAGACAGATGGGGGATGATCATGGAGCTCCTGCTGTCGGGTGGAGGGGGAATGGAGCTCCCACTGCTGAAAGCCGAGCAGAGGCAGGGACGGAGCTGCTGGTGGTAAGCAGTATCCCCCTGATAGGGCACTCAGCTGCCGCATTTAATAAAATAAAAAAAACAGCAACAGCAGCATGGGTGTGGTTGGAAGCAGGCCCCATTAACTGCTTGTGCCTCGGTGCACTGCACTGGCTGCACCGGCAGTAGTTCAACCCCTGAATGTTCTTGTCTATCTGTTGTTAAAGAGCCATTAGCTCTACATGAGAATGACTAAAGGTACAGATACACTTATACAATGTGGGCATTTTTCACCAGTGGTGCAAGCAGATATTTTTTTCTGGTTGGTATAAAAATGGGCATGGACACGTGTCATGAGGCGGTGTGGTAAAAGGAACTAGGGAAGTGGCTACATGGCAATAGGGGCATGGCCAAATTTCTCTACACACCGTAATGCCCATTACACTTTATGCCACACACCATAATGCCCATAACACTTTATGCTACATACCATAATGCACATAAGACATTATACCAAACACCAAAATGCCCAATTATTATTTTGCCACTCACCGTAATGCCCATTACACATTATGCCACCCACCCTAATGACCATTAAATATTATTCCCCACAGTAAGGATTTTAATTACTTGCTTCAGGTCCATAAATATTGGGACATCAACACAATTCTCATATTTTGGGCTCTATACACTACCACCATGGATATGAAATGAATCAAATAAGATGTGCTTTAACTGCAGACTTTCAGCTTTAATTTGAGGGTATCCAAATCAGGTGAACAATGTAGGAATTACAATGGTTTCTATATGAGCCTCCCACTTTTTAAGTGACCAAAAGTAATGGGACAGTCAACTCAAAAGCTACTTCATGGACAGGTGTGGGGTATTCATCAATTAAGCAGGTAAAAGGTCTGGAGTTGATTCCAGCTGTGACATTTGCATTTGGAATCTGTTGCTGTTGACTCTAAAGAGCTGTTACTATCAGTGAAGCAAGCCATCATTGGGCTGAAAAATTAAAACAAACCCATCAAAGAGATACCAAAAAGGTGTGATCAAATCAACTGTTTGGAACATTCTTAAAAAGAAAGAACAAACCGGAGAGCTCAGCAACACCCAAAGACCTAGAAGACCATGTAAAACAACTTAAATAAGTATAAGTAATAATAAGTAATAATATAAGAGGTATTGGACCAGTTTTTGATATCCAAGTCTAGATCCAAAAATGTGATCTTATCTTTACTAACATTGTGAGTGAAGCGTAGATTATATGTATTAATATTAAGTTTTGCTACAAAGGATTCAAAGGAGTCTACATCACCCTGCCAAACTATAAGGAGGTCATCTATGTATCTTTTAAGGCATTTAAAATGTTTTTTTAAAACAACTATTTATTTCTATGTTCTTCTTCTCCCACTCATCCTGACATACATTGGCGAGGCTAGAGGCTTATGGTCTTCCTTTTGCAACACCATGTTGCTGAAGATAATAATCACCTTGAAAAATAAAATAATTGTTTTCTATGACCAATTTAAAACTCTTTAAACTCATCACCCAAAAATACTATATAGCTGCTACACCACCGACATGTGGTATAGAGGTATACAGTGCCTCTACATCTATTGTGCACCACAGATAATGATGTTGCCATTCGAAAGTATCCAATAACCTTAGTTTAGAAATAAAGTTTGGCACATTTTATTATTATTATTAAACTCAGATTAATTGCTAATTAATAATACAGCACGGTTATATAAAAAACACATCCAATAACCTTAGCATTTGAGTGGAATCTTTCAAATAGGATTCTAAATTGAGTACATATTTTCGAATATAAAAATCTATATATTCTGACAGGGAGTAAGTAGCAGAACCAATGCCCGCCACAATTAATTAACCATTTGTGAATTTTAGTCATATAATAAAATATCGCCACATAAGGAAATAAATTGATAATATATTGTGATTCCTTAACAGTTAATCATTTCATCTGTAGCCAAAACTCTATCAAAATACAGATTTTTTTCCACTACATCTTTTGTAGGATCGCTATTTAGCTTAAGATAAGTGATAGTGTCATTTAATAGTCTGTAGGCTTCTTCCAGATAATCATTTTTATTCAACACTACAATACCCCTCAACCCCCCTTGTCAGCCTGTTTTATAAATAGGTTTTTATTTTCCTCAAGGCTGAGGATAGCCATCTGTTCAGCCTTAGTGAGATTCTTTTTAGCGCTGATTTTATTATCTTTACATAACGCTTCAAAATCTTGTTTTATAAGGTTGGAAAAAGTATCTATAAAATTTCCACGGGATTCAATCAGGTAAAACAGGGACTTAATGTTAGTGGTTTAAAACCTATCAATTTAATTCAAATCAGTTTTAGTACAAGATGGATTAGAGATTTTAGAAAAATGTATTTTGAGGGTTAATGTTCTAGTAAACTTATTAGCATCTATAAGAAGTTCAACACCCTCAGGAGCAGGTGAAGATGATAGCCCTTTAGACAATAAACCGTTCACATTAGTTTAAACATTCTGCCTTCTTACATTATATCTTCTTTCTACCTCTTTTTCCACTTCTTGTGGGTTTTGTTTTCTTTTCAAGTTTTTGGATGGGCTCTCCATCACATTCATATCTGAAATTTTTCTGTCCCTTTACACTTGTCAGTCTAAAAAATAACGCTAAATATATATACAGATACAGGTCGGGCCTCCCTTATCCGTTTATTCCAAAAACCGAAATACTCCGAAAACTGTGGTTTTTCAGAAATTTTTTTTAGGTTTTTTTTTTTGTTAGTTTTTTTCCCCACACCCATTTTTTCATACTTACCTCATTCTCCGATGTCTACGACGGCCTCAGGGATCCTCTTCAACAGCATCTCTGGTCCCAGGGGAGCATTGTGCGACCACGCACTCACACAATGAATCCCTGGGGCTGGAGATGCCGCTGAAGAGGATCCTGATGGCCGCCGTGGATGCCGAGGGACACCGTGGACATTGAGGGACCATCGGGGCACCACCAGGGGACCAGGTGAGTATGGGGGAAAAAAAATTCAAAAAAATGAAAAAATCCCTTATCCAAAATGCTCTTGGTCCCGAACATTTTGGATAAGGGATACTCAACCTGTATACTGCATCACCTTATATAATGTAACTGTAAATTCATAAATTGTAAGCTCTGGGGCAGGGACTGATGTAATTGGCCAAATATTCTCTGTAAAGCGCTGCAGAACATGTTTGCACTATATAAATAACTGGTAATAAATAAATAATAAAATGTAGTACTCTAGATTTTGACATTGTTTCAAGAAAAACTGCATTTCCTATTCAATATTGTATGCATACTGACGTCTATGGTTCCCGCCAGAAGATCAAGCTTGCATGGTGTTCATAAATATGATGCAGCATTTTTGAGATTTAGACAGTGGGTACAATTGTGTTCTACCTTCTGTATTCAGTAGGTGTTCCTGTGAGATCTGGAGATTTTAAGCTTAGTTGTTTGGAGGACATTCAGTAGGATAACTACCATATTCTTGACTATTCTATTCTACCGGGAGTTGTAGTGTTAAGTGGTTCCTTGTTGTACTGTGCCTTGTAGTGTTAAGTGCGGCAGTGCGGCTATGCGCAGCGTGATGACATCAGAGGTCACGCTACGCATGCCACACAGCCCACCTCATCCTGGGCGCGCTGCCCTCCTGCCTCCATGAGAACCACCCACCCACCCTGGCTGTATTCACCAGCATCGCCCACCTGGCTCCATCGCCCACCCGCGCAGATTCACTGCCCACCATCCCGGCCCCACCACATACCGCCCGGCCGCAGCGCAAATGTAAGTAAATATGCGGGGCTGCCAGGGGCTTTTTTTTTATTAGGGAAGCCAATCCCAGGATTGAAAAAATGCCCCCGGATTGGCATCCCTACTTATGCTGTTTATTGCTGTTGCAGGGATACCACTTACTTGTTACTGTTTGTTCATTCACTGTCAGGAAGTTTTTATAGTAAAGATTCAAATGTCATCATTATCAGTTATTAATTAGCTGATGTACATGCTATTCCATAAGCAGACAACCCTACTCCATACCTCATAATGACTGTAATACTGACATTCATAGTGTTGACGTGGCTATGATGACATCATTGTAAGGTCACGCCCTCTGTTCCAGCCCCTATATCACACAATTTACCCCTGCCATGCCCCCTCATGCTGTACCACAGCCCCTGCTGTGCAGACCTGGCTGCCACCTCCTGGAGGGTGCAGCCAGAATGTCAGTAATTATGGACTGTGCTCATAATGTACCATGCGTTGCATACTGCATGTGATACATTGCACTTTTTATCACATGGATAGTGGCATTTATCAATGCTATATTCATGAATAATTGCAAACATAAATACAGAGCTCTTCTGATAAGATCCCTGGAATCCCTCCCAATGGAATTCTGTGTAAAGAAGCCTAAAGGCTTCTATAAGCAATGCCATCTGTAGAAAGTGTAGAAAGTGAGGAGCATCTGTACTTTTTGTCCTGTAGGTTTGCACTTACATAAGGTCACATGTTGTAGTCCACTATAAATCAAGACCATGATAACATTAAAAGAATGTTGGAAAACCTTGATCACATTCAGAAAAAAACACTTTCAGGAGTATCTAGGGTGGCTCATGCCCCCATAACATGGTTTTGATGTAAAATGATGTTGTTCTCTTTGCTTAAAAACAGCAACTGTGAAATGAATTGTTGTTCAGCTGTTCCCATTAAAATATTTGGAATAATGTTCAGAAGTGCTGCATCATGAGTTAAATATTTGAATAGGCACTTTTGAACACAATCTATTTTGCAATCACTATAGTCAATGGACCCTAAAGAAATTGAGTGTTGCTCTTGGGAGCTTTTCTAATCAATTGGTATTATTGACTAAAGAGCTCTGTTCCCTGTCCTTCACTGAACTCCATTTAGATGTCAGAGTTCAGGGAAGGGCAAGAAACAATTAGGCTGGCTCATAGTAGCTTCATCTCCCAGAAGGCATCTTTTTCCCTGTAATATGTGCTGCCAAGTCATTATTAAGGTGATAGGGAAATTCCAAGCCTACTGTATGAGTGTTATTATCAGAGGTGCACAGAAAATATAAAGTTAGTATTTATAAAGTAATAGAACCAATCCACCTATGAATATTTTCCATCGGAACCAGCTTTGTTGTCCCATTTATTTATTATGCATTGCAGTTCGTTCGATTCCTCATTGGAGCTTGCCGTTTAAAGTTTCTTCCATACAAACCCAAGGTCAGATAAGAGTCAAACTTTTGTCCACAACAAATTATCCTGCCACTAGGTTTATGGACTGTAGGTGGAAATCATACCATAGCAGCCTGGGGAAAGCTATATAAACATGTGGAGAATATACAACCTGCACAGGATTTTGGTTGCATTAAAATAATTTTTACATAATTTTGACTGAACAAAAGACTTCCATAGACTAGCCCTGTTACCCTGTCCCATAGGTCAGGATGTTCCACAATTAAACTTGTTCTTCAGAAGGCCTTAATACACTAGGCCAAGGTATCAAATGCAATACTTCAGCAACTCCCTGTTGGCTATATTGCATGCAATACATCATATGTGTTCATTTTCCATACAATGTGATCCCATTCACCACCCCGGATATGATGATATTTATTTACTAAAATGGGATTTCTATTGAAGATAGGATGTTGCAATCAGAATCTACTGTACTTTTTATTTATTTAGCACCTTCTAGAAGATAATAGATAATAGAATCTTATTGGTTGCCCATAGCAACATCCCATCTTCACCTTAGTAAATTAGCCTTTTATATGTATCCTTATTGCAGCAGTGACATTCTCCAGATCAAATCCGATGTATAAAAGTGTCATACCGTATAAGTGTATAACCACCTTAAAGGTGCCCACACACAGTAAGATTTGTGAAACAATATGCCGAAACAAACAATCATTTAAAAACTTTGTGTATGCGGGCATGATCATGATCCAATGCACGTATCCACCGGTCGGTCATCAAGCCTGCTGCTCTCTTCAGCATGCGGAAACATGAATGACTTATTGCAGGATTTGGCCACATACTACAGTGTGTAAGCATGATGAACAATGTGGCAATGATGTGGTATATGGTTTGCAGTGCTTAAATGACCCACCTTTAACCTCTGATCGTTTATTCAATTGTTCTGTGTGTGAGCATGATCAAGGAAATTGGATAGACATTGTAAACAATATCTGTCCATGTGTGGGCACCCTAAAAGTTAGATCAAATCTTCTATGGTGCATTATAATAGAAACATAACCTAAAACCATATAAATTGATGGCAAATAATCATTTGGCCCACCTAGTCTGCTCTTTTATGGTTAGATTATTAGTGGAAGAGGTTAGAGAGGGATTAGGGTTAAGGGTCATAACTATAATATATGTGCAGGATGCAGTCTTTATTGCCATCAGACATTGTGGGACCCAGGGCTGACCAACTGTCCAGGGCACCCCCTTTCCCCTTCTTGAACCCCCTCACTTGCCTAGTGAGACCTCCAGTGTCGGCAGCACTGGCCACACTACTCAGCCTCTACATTGTTTCAAGGGAAATGCAAATTTTGTGTATGACAAATTATACTTAATACACTCCAGTCCTAGGCCCCCTTTCTGTCTGGGCCAGGGACTGGAGACCCTATAGACCCCCACCCTCCTGATGGCTGCCCTGTTTGCCATATCCTGTATATACACAATCCAAACAATAACAGAAGACAACAGTGTATACAACTACAAGACTCAGTCCTAACAGTACCCATTTAAAACCAGTGAAATTTACTTTATTTGAGTATATACAGATAGAACCGTTTTCATTCATTGCGGCAGCGCACCGTGTCTTGCTGTCTCGGTGCACCGTTTGCCAAGATTGGGACGCATGAGCATCTCACATGCTTGCATGCCTCAATGCCGTGAATGGCATGCAAGACATTTTCACATAATGGGTGGGAGGTATTATCATGGCCCAGCATCGCAACAAAACTAATCACATATATATATTAACATATGTAATTAGTATTGCAAAGGACAGCTCATGTGAAAAGAGCTGCTCTTTTTCAAAGCTGCTGGTCCCAGGTGAGAGATTCCCTGCAGGTCTCTCTCATCTCCTACGCCCAGGAGCCTTCTGCTGCTGACAGCTTCAGTGACTTCCGGGCTCCTCACTGCACCCGGAAGGTGACCTCAATGTTGGATCTGGGGCACAACAGCAGGCTGCCTGGACAGCCAGGGAGAGGGGACAATCTGGTCAGTGTGGGGTAGTGGTATGTTGTAAGAAGCCCATAGACTTCTATAAGGTAATGCCAGAAAAATCTTGCGTTACCTTCCACATTGAAAACTCGGCGATCATGGGTTCATACATATTAAAATGCAGTAAATACCCCGAGAACAGGATTTTTACTACAGTTTTCATTTGATAATCCTGCCACATAGATGTACAGATATAGTGGGCCGGATATCGATGCCAGCCAAACTCATGTTTTTTTTAAAAGAGGCAGACAGTTACAATGCATGCTAAGAAAATTATCAAAATTGTTGTGATATATTAGCGCCCTCTGAAACCCCACTTTCTTTCTTCATTTCTATTCCCTGGATCTTACCTAACAGAAGATCCCTCAGAGGTGCTGCTCCATAGTTCTAGAGCGCAGAAAGGGGACCCCCCATATCTTGTTATATATATATATATATATATATATATATATATATATATATATATATATATATATATATAAATTGTTTCAGTCTTTATCAAAACTGTTTTAAAGTTACAAAAAATGACATGCAAACATACATCTTTATACTTACTACTCTTGCCGCTTTGCCGGTGGAGCCACCTGTTGCGCGGAGAGGCCGTCCTTCCGCCCTGCGTCCGCCAGTGCTTGATGATGTCACTCCCTTGCGTGCACATCTTTCCCGGGAAGGGGCTTAGGAAATTGCAGGCCAATGTTTATCAGAAGCTTTTTGGATGGTAGTGGAGTCTACATGATACTTGTTGACCCAAGGGAGTATTGACTCTTGTTTAGTTTTGAAAAAACCTCAACAGGATAGTGGCTCTTTACGATCTAATTTTAGGGCTTTATTTTTGCTTGTTCTAAATATCTTGGAGAGTAACCCCTGCTAAGGAGTTTATCAATCAGGATGTCAATTTATATGATAGCGGTCCTGATGTCTTTATTTATTGCGGCCTATGCAAACCATTGGAGAAAATGGTAAGCCTCTAATTAGTGAAGGTGGACAACATCTGCTGGCCTGTAGTAATAAGTTACGATCTGTTGGCTTGGTAAATACTGTGGTAGTAGGCTGACCCTCATGTGATATGATTTTAACATCTAAAAAATATATGTCTGTCTGACTCACAGCATAATGGGCTCTTCAAATAACTCTCTGGACCCTCTCTCTTTATGTTTAGTTAATCTTTTATTATGAATATATTCTTATAGCATTGCTGTGCTCCACTTGTCAATTTATCTTCACAATTTTTCACTTTGTTTGTGTATTGTTTATGTAGCGCTCTGGTTGCCTAGGCAACACAGAGACCTTCCCGGGGAAGCCATGCGCATGAGGGAGTGACGTCATTAAGCGCCGGCGGATGCAGGGCAGAGACAGCCTCTCCATGGAGCAGGCGGCTCCATCAGTAAAGCGGCAAGAGCAGTAAGTATAAATATGTATGAAATGTAGGAAATACACCACGTATTTTAACCTTCATTTCTGAGTGCCGCACCCTGAGATCTGTATGCATTATATTTGTGAGGACACAGGAGTAATGCAATTTTATTTATTGGGAGTGCCGGACCCAGCGCCATACTGTATATATATATCTTGTGTCCGTTTGCGTTTGTCTCTGAAACACTGCCATCTGTTTGCAGCAAGTGAAACTACATCTACTAGCTTTCGAAGCATTAGTTTTGAGCGGGCTTACTAGTGTGTGTGTGTATATATATATATATATATATATATATATATATATATATATATATATATATATATGAATGAGGTGTGAAAGTCCGGCACCAGACAGCTGTTAGGTTCAGTGTTAAATGTTGTCCGGGTGCCCGCCCAAGAGAACATGCCTCCGGGAGGGCACTGTAAACAAACAATAAAGTTATATGAAATTGAATAAAGTGAATATATATATATATATATAAAAATATATATGTTGAGAGAGAAAGAGATACTTTATATTTCTCTATTAGGGGATAGCAATGACTCCTAGAGATACATTTACTAAAGTTTCTCAAAAGGCAATGTTGCCCATAGCAACCCATGGTGTCAATCATTTTCTAGGATGCGATAGAGATATGATGGAATCTGATTGGTGGCTATGGGCTACAGTACCAATTTTCATTTTTAGATGCTTTAGTCAAGCAATATTAGATTAATTAGATTTTGCTTGTTTCATTTTTTAAAGAAAAAAATCCTTCTTGCTACTATAGATTGTGCACCTAAAGTAGAACATTGATGTTCTTTTCAAAAAACATTTATACAGTAGCTGTTTTCCAATATATCTATACTAATGCAAGAGTCATATCCTTTTTTCTATTTAAATGGGATTCTAAAGAAAAGTGCTAATACTGTAAATGCCAGATGCCAGTTTCCATTTGCCACTTGCCTGGGTGAAGCAACGAAGCAGAGAATAAAACTCCCACAGCAATTTTTAAGATAGATAAAAAAAGGTTAATCTGGGCACAACCTTCTACCATCACTTCTACAGTATTAATAGTTTGATAAACCCTTATGTTTTCTATAGCCATGGAGAGGTGAACCGTGTCACTTACTGATCTTTGACATACTGTACAGTAACGAAGATCACAGACAAGGAACAGAATCTATGGACAAACCAGAAACGGTTATAATTCTACCATTACCATGTCCATAATTACTGCAATTTCTAGCCACAGACTCTGTACAATATTTATTAAGGCGACAAGCAAGTACAAGTAGACTGTAGAAGATACAGTGTTACATAACACAAAGAAATAAAGCAATTCTGGCAAGTAAAGTAAAAGATAGAAGGTTAAGTTTCTGGTTAGTAAATGTATTTAGCTAGTGACCCATGATATAAAGGTTCTTTGTGAGACATACAGGGTGAAATTTACTAAGATGTGTATTATACTTCACATGTGATGTTGCGATGGGCAACCAATCAAAATCTACTTCTTATTTATTTAGCACCCTCTAAAAGATAGTAGACAGGATCTGATTGGTTGCCCATAGCATCATCACATGTGAAGTAGAATACACATCTTGGTAAATTTCCCCCACAGTATTAGACTTTTTATAAGGGATTCCAAAGGTCAGTAAACCGATGTCAGAATCCCAACTGTTAAAAGCCAACAGTCGGGATCCTGACTTACAGGGGCTATTCTACTCCGTGGACCCACAACCCCCACGAGGGAGAATAGACCTGTGGTAAGTACAGCGAGCCACCAAGCCCGCACCCCTTGATAAGTGGAATGGCAAAAGAGGATACTTGTCTGTAACAGAAATGCATGTCTGGAACTATAGTAAGCAAACAATGGAACTCCTTGCTAAATGACTCCTTTATTAAGTGTCTCATTTCTTAATACCCAAGTTTTACTCTACTGTTTATATGACAAACCCGTCGGAGGTATAAATTTATGTGATTAGTTAAAATTACAGATGGGGAATTTAATTAATTTGTTCATCAGTTTATGTGTTGAATAATTTACTGCCCCCAGGAGAATCAGGTCAATTACAATGCATGGAATGAAAAAAAAAAAAAAAAAACAATCAGGAAGCATCAATAAATGTCACATGTGAATAGTCTGGTTTACAGCTCCTCTGGCACTCATTCCTTCTTTATTGTTTCAGGGGAAAAGGTCTGAGAATGATACTATTTGTGATTGTGATGTGAGCTATGATTTATCAGTGTCCTGACCTCCTACTATTCTAACCTTCATCTTCTCTTGTGTTCTATAAAAACCTCTGAGCACAGTTTTGCGCCCTATTTATGTATCCTGTAACGATTCACAGACTATTGAGGGATTGAGGGTATATGTACAAAAGTGCGGGTTTTTAGTACAAAGTGCAAATATTTAAGAGTCTTTATATTAAATACCCCTAATCCCCTTTATTTACTTCAGTTAAAAGCTAAAAGCCCACTGTTTCTGTACATACCGTATAAGCACATACATAGATACATATGCTTCTTGTGTATCACTTGCAAAAAAAAAACATGAATTGTGTGCAGAAAAATCCATCCCAAATGTTGAAGCTGTAGCTTTATAGGATGAGTCAAAACATATGATATTTTGGATTAGTTACTATATATTGTTAGGTATTATATTAATTTGTGTATTGTCAAAAAAAAATGTATTTATAATTTTCTTTCAATAGTGCAGTAATAGTATGGAAGCTACTGTGGGTAAGATGCATTTATGACTTGTCTGGTCTAGAAGTAGTAGTAATGTCAGGTGGTGGCTCGTTACCTAAATATGGAGATAATCTTGGTTATTAAAGCTCTTTGTTATAGGGTGTACACACGGTTCGATATAAACTATTTTTCTATTCGATTTTGCATATATCGCATTGCTTATATCGCATTTGATTTATATTTGATCCCATTGTGCGGCACCCGCGGCATCAAATGAAAACAGAAAAATAGACTGTGCAGGCAAGACTATATAGTACAGATCTGTTATACAGTATATAGTGTCAATTGAATGTGTACAGAGCGCCTTGCGATTCGATCCTGATTCAAATTGAATAGAATGTAAATTGCACCATGTGTACACTGCTTTAGATGATAAAAACCTCTCTCTAGATAATTTACCCTGATGTACAGTAGCTTCAGCCACGCCCCCTCCCACTCATTATCAGGGCTCGTAAAGCTTAAGCCTTATTAGTTTCACAGTAGTTCCACCCCTGTCCTTACCACTGCCTTCCCATGTGTGCCTACTGTTCTCCCCTACCCATATTTGCCTCTTCAAAGCATGCCACTATCCCCTTCCAATGTGTACAGTGTACATCTGTCCTTTTCATCCCCAAATACTCCTCTGACCACATTTCCCCTTGTGTTCCTCTGACTCCTTTCCTTATCTGTAACTCTGCCTTGGCCGCCATAACTACTGTGTCTTTGCCCCTTCCCCAAGGCTGGTGGCTGCTGATCAGAAGTAGCATGGGCAAAAGGAGACAAGTCCATGTTCAGATCCACATAACTAAACATAAAGATGTACGATAATACAATTTTCCTTTTAATACTGAAAGTTCTAGCTAAACCCCTTCCTCTATTTCTACATATAGGCAGGGGCTTAGTGAACAGGATAGGTTCAGGAAGGGTTAAACTGCGCTAAGTATAAAATCAACATGTATCAATTTCATAATAAAATGGTATAAATTTAATATGACATAAAGTAAATATAAGAAAAATAAAATGGAGGAAATAAAATGGAGAATTAAAAATCAATAATGATACACACTCAGTGCAATGACATGAGCATACGGATAGTCACCCTTTTGTCTGCCAGTACTATGGAGATTCATTAAATTTTTTGTAGAAGATGTGAGCAGTGAGTAATGTGAGTAAATGGCTCTTGCACATTGACTGACCTCTTCAACGGATAAGCCACCCACCCTGCTTTTCAAGTGACTGCTACCCATTATTATCCAGCTGAGGTTTTCCACTGTACCACTATTGAAGTAGTGGCATTCACCTCTTGCACTCACCGTGGCACCAACTTTTCTGGAGGCACGCCACCTCCTTAAGGACCCGTTTTCATTTACAAAGAAGCGGAAGAGACCTCCACCTCCCATTTACTACAAAAATTTGAATGAATTTCCCCAGTACTGGCGGACAAAAGGACGACTATCCGTATGCTCATGCACTGAGTGTGTATCAGATTCATTATTGATTTTTAATTCTCCATATTAAATCCTCCATTTTATTTTTCTTATATTTACTGTATGTCATATTAAATTCATACCATTTTATTATGAAATTGATACATGTATATTATATATATATATATATATATATGTACTCTATCTCACAGCGGAGAAGGCGGCACACGGTAGATAAATCATAGTTGAGTCAGGAACGTCATGCAACGTTTCGATTTTATTGTTTCAAAATCGTCATCTGGCATAAAATAAACAATCACAAGCTTACCTTATATCCCCACTTCACCGTGCACGCTAAAGCACGTTTCCCGCGGCAGCCGCACTACGTCATCCAGCAGGCGCCACCGCACGTCACGCAACTATGGAGACCGGCATCAATAAACAATACCAGTCACCCGGCAACGATCGACGCGTAGTGACGTCACATCTGTCAAACGAAGTTACGTCCCAGCGGTAGACAGTGCTGCTAAGAGTGATTAAAACAGCTGAAGGATGAGGATAGGGAAGGATACCACATCAGCGATTACATCAATATACAATATACAATAAAGGTAAAGATGGTATATATAAAGATGTACATATAAATTTACATGGATACAAATACAAAAATACAAAAACATTTCTCACAGATACATACATCAATTGCGATAGATATACATAGACCACACACATAAATATAATGGTCCGCCCTGTCATGAATATATAAAAGGCAAATCAATTTACAGAAATTCATGGAGTCCCAAATGATCATTAAGACCATGGGGTACCATAGTTCTCAGACGGTGAATCCAGCGGGATTCACACTGTACAAGGGCCAGAGGTCTATTACCCCCGCGTAATTTATGAGGAACATGGTCAATTATAATATACCTCAGATTAGCCATACTGTGGCCAGCCAGTGCAAAATGTCTTGCCACTGGCTGGTCACTGGTGCCAGAGGCTAAGGCAGCACGAATCGCAGCCCTATGTCCGGCCATCCGTTCCCGTAGGGTTCTTTCAGATTTCACCACGTAATGGAGCCCACAAGGGCAAGAAATAAGGTAAACTATATAGCGGGTGGTACAGGTGACACGATGCCTGATGGAGTATCTCTTGCCAGAGAAAAGGTGACAAAAAGAATCCCCCACAGTCAGATTCCTGCAAGTGGTGCAGTTCAAGCACCTAAAACAGCCATTGCGTCGGCCCAAGAAACCAGTATTGCCCGGGACACTGGGGAGAGGGGTAATGTCCGTGCGGACCACCCAATCCCGAATTTTCCGGCCCCTAGTATAACAGGGCATCAAATTCACATCCTTAAGTCCCAAAGAGCCATCAGTAGTGACCAAAGGCCAGTGTTGTTTAGAAATTCTACGTATCCCATCACTGGCAGTATTAAAGTGGTTCACCCAAGGCATTTTCTTAGTAGCTGTATTGTCACTAACTTTAGGTACAAGTAAAGATGCTCTAGGTAAAGATAACGCTCTATGTTTAGACCTAGTAAGGAGATCCAGATCATAACCACGCACCAGAAAATTCTGGATCATGGCATCAATCTGGATAATAGCTTCAGTGGCATCACTACAGATCCTACATGCCCTAATAAATTGGGAGTAGGGTAGCCCGAACTTTAGAGGTTTAGGATGATGACTGGCTGCATGTAATATAGTATTACGATCTGTATCCTTCTTGTACAATGAAGTACTGATACAGCCAGCATCTAATCGGACAGCTACATCCAAAAAACTAACAGCATGAGGATGGATGGAAAAAGTCAATTTAAGAGGTGATGTCGACTGATTATGTCGACCAATCATGTCAACAAATGCAGTTTCACTACCTGTCCATATCAGAAAAATATCGTCAATATATCTAGCATAAAAAAAGATCATGCTAGATACATCTGGATCAGAAAAAAATATTTCCTCCTCGGCTATAAACATATAAGCGTTGGCATACGATGGAGCCACATTGGACCCCATCGCACAACCAGAGCGTTGTAGGTAGAATCTACCGTCGTGTACAAAAAAATTGTGAGTGAGGAGCAGCTCCAACAAATTGCACACAAAATCAATTGATGGGCCCTTATACAAAAGATTGTTATCAAGAAGCATACGCACAGATTGAATTCCAGCCAGATTCGGGATAACAGTATATAGGCTGGACACATCAATACTACATAATAGACTATTAGGTGGGACAGAGCCCAACGCCATAAGCTTGTTAATAAATGAAGTAGTATCAAGAAGGTATTTACTGTGCTGTATGATACATGGCTGTAACAGAGAATCTAAATATACTGCACTGTTCTGGAATAGTGAGTTACAGGCAGCAATGATGGGACGCCCATATATATATATATATATATATTTAACACAGAATAGGGGTTCGGCGACTAATAACCCATACTGAAAAAAGTGTACAACATGTACAGTATATGTATTTATTTTGAAAAAAAAGTGTGCACATTAGCACAGCGTAAGAATTTAATGGTACAAACAGAGAAACAATTACATAGAAAAAAGTCTAAAAAAGGACGGTAAAATATATTTTTTAAAAGGAGTACCTTCTATTAAAACTAAGTGTAATAAAGTAAAAGAGTAACTTATCTAATAGAGGAGTCAGCAGATGGACCCAACGCGTTTCGTCTCTAGGACGACTTCTCTATTAGATAAGTTACTCTTTTATTTTATCACACTTAGTTTTAATAGGAAGTACTCCTTTTTTAAAAATCTTTTACTGTCCTTTTTTAGACTTTTTTTCTATGTAATTGTTTCTCTGTTTGTACCATTAAATTCCTACGCTGTGCTAATGAGCACACTTAAAAAAAAAATACATATACGGTACTTGTTTCCTAGCACGGCGCCTGTGATTTTGATTGTATCCATCGGGTCCCAAAAAATTGCGTCGATCGCATTGCATGCAACCAAATCGCATGCGATGCGATCGACGCGATCAATTCGATTTTTACATCGGAACCAATGTAAAATGGTCCCTGAGACCCGATTTTACATTGGGCCCAATGTTAAATGCAACCCAGACCACAATTTTCATTGTATACCCACCCTGATGGGTCAAATGCCTCCCATTGTTAACGCCACCCCACGATGAACGCCAACCCGAAGCGTGGCGAGCGCAGCGAGCCCACGAGGGGCGGCAGTACGCGTCCTCCAACCTTTTCATACCCCCACTATCCACGTCGGAGTGGAGACGATTTCATATAGTGTGGCGAGCGCAGTGAGCCACCGAGCCCGTAGCGCGGCGAGCGGACACGCATTACTTCACAGGTATTACGCGTCCCCTCGCGGGGCTTGCTGCATGCCACGCTTCGGGCTCGGTGGCTCGCTGCGCTCGCCACACTATATGAAATCAACTCCACTCCGACGTGGATAGTGGGGGTATGAAAAGGTCGGAGGACGCATACCGCCGCCCCTCGCAGGCTCGCTGCGCTCGCCAAGCTTCGGGTTGGCGTTCATCATGGGGTGACGTTAACAATTGGGGGCATTTCACATGTAAAATACCCATAAGGGTGGGTATACAATGAAAAATCGGGTCCATTGGCCCATTTAACATTGTTCCCTATGTAAAATCGCTTCCATCGCATCGGTCGGATCGCATGCCTTAACTTAAGGCATGCGATGGACGCGATTTTTTAATTGTCGGGAAAAGGCTAAAAATAACCCTGAAATCGCGTCGGTCGCGTCCATCTCATACCTTAAGTTAAGGTATGCGATCACCTGCGATGGGCGCCGTGCTAGGAAACAAGTACCACATATACATGTTATACACTTGTTTCAGTATGGGTTATTAGTCGCTGAACCCCTATTCTGTGTTAAAAAAAATCTTTTATAAAATACCTCTTACCAGTGTATTGTTAATATTTAGGGGATAGCTGACGCTCTAGATAAATAAGGGCTTACCCATATAGTCCTATAGTCAACGTTTCAATTTTATAAAAAATTGTCATCCTGATGTCATCCTCCATGTGGTTTAGAGTTGATTCATCCATCAGGCAATTTCTTTTTGGGCATAAAGGATAAATCTGTAGCTAGATTGAGGAGAGATTGCAAAATAGCCCTTGAAAAGTTAGAGGTTTAACCTTTTGAGTGCCAACATCTCTGTGATAGATGTTCAAAGTTTCTGCTAAAAATGCCAGTATCGCTCACATTAGTTGTATAAATTCAGATTAAAAAAATTTGGTGTAAAAAAAAGATTATATTTCCTACAGTATATAATGTAAATATTACAGGTCACTATAATGAATACAAATATTTTCTTGGTAATTTTCACAGCTACAGTATTTTGACAAAATTGCTTACCTTGAATAACATTGCCTATTTTTAAAACTATATATGTTGAATTAATAATTTGTTTATTTTTTGTGATTTAATTCCTCATTTCTGGAAAATCCAGCTTTCACTTGGTGGACGTATGTTGTTGTATTTTAAAAATGTTACTAAGAGAAAACATACTGTACAGAATAACAGTGATACACAAGACTCATTTATGACTAGTCATTAAGATGCCACGCTCGATCGAATCACTGTTGGGTCCCGGTTTGAAACATAAATATTTTTAACTACAGTTTCTAATTTAAAGGTATTTCCCAAACCAGGATGCAATTCATAAGGTCTTTGGGATTATTTCTGCACCCATTTCATTGAGATTTTGGTTTATTTTGTCCTAAGAACTAGTCACATGATGGGGTTTCCATTGTAGAATTGCCCAATCTGCAATAAAACAAATAAGCATCAGGGCTTTTATTGTGACCTATGATATGCCACTATTCAATTGTCTGTTGTTAATTTTCTGCGAAAATACAAATTACACTTCACCACCTCTAAATAGGCATGGGAAAATCCCTACTTTAAGGTAAAAATATTGTTGTGGTTCAGAAAACCTGGGACATCTCCCTGAATGACTAATTTGGCATATCAAGTTTTTAATTACTTTAATTGTCCAATAATTGAAAAAATGCAAAATTCTGGAACTTATTCTAGTTCACACGCAGTGCTGCTGCTGCGTGGTTTTAATGCCGCCCAACGTTTGTACAGCCGCCCACACCCCTCTTGCTCGCCAAGTTCCCCGCACAGCTCTGAAAGAATGTTTTGCATAAACATACATTTACAGCCTTGGGTACAGAGGGCCAAATCATTCGATGGTTGCTGACCATTAAATTATTTGGGACGTACACACAAAACTAATACACTCTCAGGCGTCTTAGCTTTGCGTGTTCCATGTATTGGAACAGGGAGGGCAGCTAACATCTGGTGGGGTTTACCCCCTAATTTAATTTGAACACTTGACCACAAATAGATTTCTATATTGTTTTCCAATGTCAATTTTTTTTTTTTGGGGGGGGGGGGGGGGGGGGGGTGTTTCAGGCAAATTTCACCATTGTCTCCCTCATTTGTCTCTGGTTTACAGGAAGCATTATTTCAAGAATCCCGTTTTCACAATTTTGCAATTGAATAGTGAGAATCATAGTTGCATGCAAACCCGAATTAACCTGCTTTCCACTGTCATTTTTTGGCGATGTCCACGAAAAGTCCAGTTACAGGAAATCACTGCACTATCATGGCCAGGGCCGGTGCCACCACTAGGCAGCTTTAGGCATTTGCCTAGGGCGCCAGCCACTGGAGGGCGGTAGTGAGCAGCAGCAAGGTGAGCAATCCCCCTGCCTGCCCCACTGGAGCATGTCCCTTCGTGCTGGTCATTGTTAGCATCTGACCCTCCTGGAGCCCACCTGGAGCTGAGGCCTTTGCCGCATCTCTAACACCCCACCCACACCGCATCTCCCGCCCCGAACACTACCCCCCCTCCCCCCCGTGGAGCGAAGTGGCAGCCACATCTCTCCCCCCCCCCTGCCTGGGGCGCTCTGGTGCTATGAACCAGCCCTGATCATGGCTAATTGAATTCCCCCACCAGTGTTTGCCTAAAGTATAAATATATTACAGTATTTAAATTACACTATTGTGATTCATTTAAAAATACATTTGAATGAGGATCAAACGTTCTCATGATTATTCTTTAAAAGTCTCACTGATTCACATCGCAGTTTTACTAAATACATTTCTATGTCATTTCTACTGTCTGATTTTTTTTTGTTTTTTTCTTGTTAAATATCATATTTGTTGGAAATGTGGTATAAGCAAACAGCTAAAATGACTAATATTGTTTTGGCATGCTTACAATTTTAACTCCCCTCCCTTTTTTATCACTGTATTAAGTTGATTCATTTTACACTTGACATGTTCTTACATTTTTTTCAGACATTAAGTGCCAGGAATGATTCATGCAGATTTAAGAAATCTCCTGCTAAAGATGATTAGTAGCATACGTGGTCTGATTACAGGAAACATGACTTGAATACATTATTTTAAAGGTGAACATTGTAAACATTAGTTACAGTATGTAAGAGTTTGTGTAGACTTGCAGGAGCATCCATTAGTGGTCTGGGGCAGAGCCGGCCTTAGGCATAGGCAAACTAGGCAATTGCCTAGGGCATTTGGAATGCCTATGGGCACCAGCAGCATCTGCTGATTAAAATGATATGCAGCATGCCTACATTCTGTGTGTGAGTGAGGCTGTATCTGCATATGAAAGTGTATTCATGGAAATCACTGTAACATAGCATTCCGTATACAGCCACAGTCGCACACAGAATATAGGCATGCCGCATATCATTTTAATCATTGGAAGCTCCTTGCATGTGCTGGTCATAACAATGCAAATAAGATGAATTTTCAGCAAAAAAGGCACCCAACGTTAGCAGAACTGGACAGGTGCTGCATGGCCTATTGAGGCAAGATGTATGATGAAACATCTGTATCCAAGCAGAGGTCACAGTGTTAGCGGCTGTGCGAGTGCTGTCTGCGGGTGGGTTGGTTGTGCAATAGTGTTCGGCATATGTCTAAGGGGCATTATGTGTGTCATGTATAAATGCATTAATAATGTGCGACATGTGTAACATGCATTATGTGTGTCATGTGTATAAGGGCATTAATAATGTGCAACATATGTGTAATGGGCATTATGTGTGTCATGTGTATAAGGGCATGGTACTTGTGGATTATCACGGCTCCCATTGCATGCCATCGCATGCCATATATAATGGCATGCGATGGCATGCGATTTTTGCAGTTTTTAAACTTTTTTCTGTTAAACTTTTTTCTGTTAAAAAAACGCATGCAATCGCGTTTTTTTAACAGAAAAGCATCCAAATGCATTGAAATTAGTATCAAACATGTTCAATGGCCCCCAAATGTCATTTTTGAGGCTGTACCACCCCCACTATCAACGCGAACCCAAAGCGTGGCGAGCGGCGGCGGTACGCGTCGTACAACCTTTTCATACCCCCACTATCCACGTCGGCGTGGAGTTGAGAATAGAAAGTGTGGCGAGCGCAGCGAGCCACCGAGCCCGAAGCGTGGCGAGCGGACGCGGACACCTGTGAAGCCCGCGAGGGGATGCGTATACCTGTGAAGGTATCCGTGTCTGCTCGCCACGCTTCGGGCTCGGTAGCTCGCTGCGCACGCCACACTTTCTATTCTCAACTCCACACCGACGTGGATAGTGGGGGTATGAAAAGGTTGTAGGACGCGTACCGCTGCGCTCGCCACGCTGCGGGTTTGCGTTGATAGCGGTGGTGGTACAGCCTCAAAAATGACATTTGGGGGCCATTGAACATGTTTGATACTAATTTCAATGCATTTGGATGCTTTTCTGTTAAAAAAACGCATGCAATCGTGAGAGCCGTGATACTCCACAAGTACCAAGGGCATTAATAATGTACAACATATATGTAAGGGGCATTATGTGTCTCATTATGTGTATGAAGATCATTAATAAAGGTTGGCATAATGTTTAAAGGGCATTATGGTTATAAGGACATTAATAATGCTTTGTGCTGGGTTGCAGTGTGGCCATGGAGGTGCTTAAAATACAATATTTTCTCAGGATTTTTTTCTAAGGGTATAATTTGAATAATGTGAGGAGTAATGTACATAAGGTAAAGTGGTACTATTGTGTGATGTAACGTGAATAAGGGACACCATCGCATGATATAATGTGAATAAAGTTGCACTACTGTGTGGCATAATTTGAATTGGGGGTACTGTTGTGTGGCCATGCCCCTTCCCAGCAAGAACACACCCCTGTTTGGGCTGCGCACCGAATGTGTGCGCTGTTTCTATTTAAAATACTGTATTGCGGGTAGGAGCACCAAAATTAAGACTGCTATGATGAGGGTTGATGGTGCTGGGAAAGGGGAGCAGGGTCAGAGGCGGAACTAGTGGTGGTGCTAGGGGGCACCAGCCAAAATCTTGCCTAGGGCATCATTTAGGCTAGGGCCGGCTTTGATCTGGGGTAAGAGGCATTGTAGCCCAATCAACCTTGAGGCTAGTTGTATCATGTCCGACGACTGGAGATGGGCTTTTAAGTGGTCTCTCAGTATTGCAGCATTGACTATTATTTCCCATATTGAAACCACTGGATCTTTGAAAAAAATATAGCTGGTCTCTGTTTAAAAAAAAAAGTCAAATTTTGACATGCAGGGATACTTGGAGCCTGATTCAGAAATGGATGCCCAGCGAGCAGGTAAAGGCAGGATTGCGCCACCCCACTTGAGTGAAATCCCACCCATGTGCATGGCCCTCCCTCCCAATGGCCAGGAAATGCTTGTGTTTTCTGGGGCACTTTCAGAAAATGCATGGTTACCAAATGGCCAGAGGGTATCAATCACTAATCGTCAATCAGTTCCACTAGCCTTTGCTGGCTTCTGGTAGGGGGTTGGAAGCGTGAAGGTCTTATATACTGTTAACTGATGTAATGGTAGGCTGAGATAACCCTGGATGAAGATGGAGAAAACTGAAGAATGCTTGAAAGAATTTAATGAAGAATTTTGCAATACAGTTCAAAGGGTTAGGTAAAGACAATAAACTTCAAACAATAAGCAGTCTCTTATGAATAGAAGGAAATAGCGCCTGATGATCGAGACTTAGGAGATAGGAAAGGATACTATAAGGACTTAGTAACTGTGGTTTAAGGATACAGTGGACGCTGAAAATTTGATAACTGTGGTACTGTGGCATTAAGGACTGTGGATGCTGAAGGATTGATAACTGTGGTACGGTGGCTTTAAGAACTGTGGATGCTGGAGACTTGATAACTGTGGACGATTATGTGGAACTGACATAATCGGGGTAACCTCCAGAATCAAAACAGACGACCACGAGGATAACAGCGACTGGACAGCGGGCACTGCAAGGCACAGGTGACTGCGAACGGACCAGCATAGCGAGAGTAATCCCAGAGGCTCAGGACTGAAGCACTTAACACAGGAAAGTAACAAGAAGTACTGGCAATGAGGCTGAGCACCTGATTCCTTTTAAGAGAGAGGACAACCATTAGAACAGGAACTCTGTTGACTTGGTCTGATCTGGTCTCCAACATGGCTCCCACCTGTACAGAGGACACCTGCTGAAACCAGAGTCAGCCTAATCCGGCAAAAGCCACCAGCACCAGCACTAAACAGGAACATCAGCAAGAAGGCGGCCGCCGCCGCACCTAAGACTCGGCCTGCCACCCCGCTACCATGTGCAACCCACCGGATGCTCCCTGCTCCGGAGGTAAGCCTCTGATATGTGACAACAGGTGGGACTCTGGATGATGATAAATTCTACAGCCACCCGAAAGAGAGGCAATCTGCTGGCTTTCTGACCGGAGACCTGCAAAGTGTGTCCATAGGCAAAAACACAAAAAAATGGTTAAAATTAGTAAATGTGTAGACAGAGGACCAGATAGCTGCATGACATTGTTATGCTGAAGCCCCATGTACAGTATAACTACTCAGGAGGTCGCTACCACCATACTGGAATGCGCTGGCACCCAATATGGTGCCGGGTGTTTGAAAAACATGCTACTGCAGCATCAACTTTGGGAGGCAGTCCCCACTTTGATACAAGATCTTACAGGTGTGGTTAAGTGAGGCAAAGTTGCCTGGAACAGAGAATTTTAATTTAGCACCTTCCAGGTCTCCTTGATGAAACTGAAGATAATCAAGGTAGATGAAAATGTAACAAACTTCTGGTGCCAACACCTCAAAGAACCACAACCTCCCTTGGGATACCACATAAAAACAGCCTAGCCACTCTCCAAGACAACATATGTCTCTGACATTCATCCTCTTGCTCTTCTTAAATTTACATTGGACCCCTTGTCCAATGTACGTTGTAAAACACTTATGCACCATGCGTACTGTAGCTGAGGATCATTGAAAACGCATGACAAATAAGAGGAACCTTTTTCAAAATCTGCTGATGTATGCTCCATGAAGGATAACATACCAACATGGATTTGGCTTTGTTTCTACACAGCCATGCTATATATTGTGGACACAAGGCAGACAAATACCTAGGCACAGCAATTAATTTCATATGTAGGTCATTGAGCAACTGCAATATTTTAGAACAGCAGAAGGAATAATAGATAAAACAATAGAAATAGTTCCCAAGTCTAACAGATATAGAGGAAAAGAGCTGAGGAGAGACTTGGCCCAGCCATGATCAAAAGCAGGGTCCACAAGCAGGGGCGTAACTCCCAGAGGCAATGGAGACTCCTGCCTCTGGGCTCCAAGCCCTAAATGGGCACCTGCTGCTTCACAACGGGTTCCAAGTATGACCAAAGCTTTTCCAGTGGAGATCTGCGGTGCGCCAGCTGCTGCTCCAGTGATAATTGGCTCTGTCCCAGGAGCCCTGATAACACTTGAAATAGGGGACAGGACAGTTATTGCTTGGTACCACTACAGCAAGCAATGGTGTACCCACAATTGCTGCTGGACTGTGAGATGGGACCCACTAATGAATGCTGATTTATGCTGCAGACAGCTAAACCTTGTGAGTTTAAACCAGTCCTTACAAGCCATCTTTTTATACGAAAAAGGGGGCACTAAATTTAGGCTTGCCTCCAATCGACTAAGCTGAACTTAGGACTGTGTCCAGAAGAGTTAATTTCACTTGTCCTTCTGATTGTTTTGCAGCAAGTTAAAGAAGAGTAGACTGGAAGCTTTAGACTGTGCCTACCCCACTCTGTGGCTGCACTTAAATTGCCTTAAAAGTTGGGCTGCCTGTGTCTGGACACTTAGATTAGGGAGCCACCCAGGAAAATCCAGGCATACAGTATTACATCAAATACTGAAATATTTTAATAACATTTATATTTTAATTATTGCAATGTAATATTACTATTGTTATTCATTTACTAAGAAAGGTCACTGCTAACCTGCATATATTTAGACTTTTTTCAAATTATCAATCAATTGAATATTTAAATGTGCTCCCATTATTTCACATGGTTCATTAGGATTTCCAAAGCACTTTAACCACAAAAGTCAATCAAGGTGAGAACAAAGGTTATTAAAGTAAGAAATTAAATGATTCAACAAGTGATAAAAAAAACCCATCATTGCATGCATAACTGGTTAATGCAAAATAAATGTTAAATTAATGACATTTGAAGAAAACAAAACTTGTCATTTCTAATCGCTCAGACCGCAAGCATTTAGCAATTGCTTTGGCCAGTCATAAATGTGGATGCTTAAATGCCAAAAAAACACAAAGCTATTTTTTCTGATGTCATTTATAGTCTGAATAAAAACCGACAATATCTTAGAAATCTGGCATGTACTTTGTGGGTTGTTTGGCAGGATGCAAGTGAATATTTTATGATGAAATGTGGTAAACATGATCAGACATCCACCAACTTAGACGTATTAGTACTGAATACACTATCATAGTGTTTATTACTATTGAAAATCATAGTGTCATCAGTATTAACCCCTTCCTGACAGAGCCAGTTTTTGCGTTCCTGACAGAGCCCTTTTTTTCAAATCTGACATGTATCACTTAAGTGGGGATAACTTTTTTTTGCTTTTACTTATCCCAGTGATTTTGAGATTGTTTTTTCGTGACACATTGTACTTCAAATTAGTGGTAAATTTGGGTCGATACAGTCTGTGTTTTTTTTGTGAAAAATACCAAAATGTCGGAAAAAAATGGAAAATTTAGCAATTTGCAAAATGTTAAATTTTCTGCTTGTGAGACAAATAATCTTACCACTCAAAATAGTTAATAACTAACATAGACCATATGTCTACTTTATGTTGCCATCATTATTTCAACTTCCTTTTCATTTTTTTGGACACTAGGAGGCGTAAAATATGAATAGCAAATTCTCAAATTTTCAAGAAAATTTCAAACACTGATTTTTTTAGGGACCAGTTCAGTTCTGATGTGACTTTGAGGGACTTGTATGTGAGACACCCCCATAAATGATGCCATTTCAAAAACTGCACCCCTCACAGTATTCAAAACAGCATTTTGGAAGTTTGTTAACCCTTTAGGTGTTTCACAGGAATTAAAACAAAGTGTAGGTGAAATTTCAAAATTTCATTTTTTTTGCAGATTTTCAATTTTAATACATTTTTCTAAGGAACACAGTAGATTTTACTAGAGAAATGTGACTAAAAATTGATTCCCCCAATTCTTTGGTTTTCATAAATGTCCTATATGTGGCCCTAGTGTTTCACCAATTTTGATACAACTGGGCTGTGCAAATGAAAAAATTTAATTTTTCATTTTCACAGCTCAGTTGTATCAAAATTGGTGAAACCCCTGGGGGTTTGAAATGTACACTATACCCCTAGATGAATTCCCTGAAGGGTGTAGTTTGCAAAATGGGGTCACTTGTGGGGGGGTTCCACTGTATGGGTGCTTCAGGGGTCATTCAACCAGAATCTGTGCTGCAAAATCCAAATATCACTCCTTCCCTTCTGAGTCCTGCCATGCACCCAACTGGTATTTTTTGGTCACATGTGAGGCATTGCCATACTCGGGAGAAATTGATGCACAGATTTTGGGGTGCTTTGTCTCCTTCATTCCTTGTGAAAATGAAAAATTTTGAGCCAGATCTGCATTTTTGTGTAAAAAAATGTACTTTTTTACACAAAAATGCAGTTCTGGCTCAAAGTTTTTCATTTTCACAAGGAATGAAGGAGACAAAGCACGCCAAAATCTGTGCCCCAATTTCTCCCGAGTATGGCAATGCCTCACATGTGACCAAAAAATACCAGTTGGGTGCATGGCAGGACTCAGAAGGGAAGGAGTGATATTTGGTGGTGGAATGAATGGTGGGTGCTATGTCGCATTAGCAAGACCCCAGAAGCACCAATACAGTGGAACCCCCCCACATGTGACCCCATTTTGCTCACCAGATTTTGGAGGGGGTCTGGCGCTGCGGCTGGTGGGGGGGTGGGAGGGGTGCTGGCGCTGCGGCAGCCGGGTGGGTGGGAGGGGGGACTGCCGGGTGGGAGTGGGGGGGGGCTGGAGATCGGTGGTGATCGGTGCTGTACTTAACAGCACCGATCACCACCGATCACTGTGTTACCGAGCGGCTTAGCCGCCGGTAACACAGAAAACGCTGCAATTGGCTGTTCACATTTGAACAGCCAATCGCAGCGATCGCCGACCGGGGCTCAGGGACAGCAGACATCTCCAAACTGTCACCGCGTCTATGGACGCGGTGACAGTTTAAAACCATGACGTATATATACGTCTTCGGTCGGGAAGTACCTCCCGACCATGACGTATATATACGTCTTCGGTCGGGAATATCTATCTGTATATATATATATATATATATATATATATATATATGTATTATATATATATGTATATACACACATATATATATATATATATATATATATATATGTGTGTATATACACACATATATATATATATATATATATATATGTGTATATACACACATATATATATATATATATATATGTGTGTGTGTATATACACACATACACACACACATATATATATATATATATATATATATGTGTGTGTGTGTGTGTGTATATACACACATACACACACATATATATATATATATATATATAATCATTTCATTTTATTTTTTTCATTTTTACACTGTCCCTAGTGCTGCTGCTGCTGGCGGGGGGAGGGAGGGGGGAGGCAGCGCTGCGGCGCATAGCAGAGGGAGGAGAGCGGCTGCCGGGTGCCGGGTAAGCACATAGTGCTGCCGGGTGGGAGGGAGGGGGTGTCCGCGGATCGGTGGTGATCGGTGCTGTACTTAACAGCACCGATCACCACCGTTTTCTGTGTTACCGAGCGGCATAGCCGCCGGTAACACAGAAATAGCTGTGATTGGCTGTTCACATTTGAACAGCCAATCACAGCGATCGCCGACCGGGGGGGGCATCCCTGCCCCCCCCGGGCGGCGAGGGGGGATGTCTGCTGTCAGGGACAGCAGACATCTCCAAACTGTCACCGCGTCTATAGACGCGGTGACAGTTTAAATCCATGACGTACATTTATGCCATGTGTCGGGAAGTACTTCCCGACCATGACGTAAATGTACGTCAAATGTCGGGAAGGGGTTAAACAAAAGGAATGTATATATTTCATAGCTGCCTACCCTCCTGCATTCTGCAGGAGACTCCCTAAAATAACAGCAATCTCCCTCTCTCCCTCATTAGTCTAGCAATCTCCCTCATTTCACCTAGCAAACATTACACTGTTACATTTTTGGGGAAAAAATAAATGAGAGACAGATACATTTACATTGAATCATCAGCACCATTTCCCAGCACTCTACCAAGTATAGTAGCTCTTACTAACTGCTTTGGGGCTCATCTACATTTGGATATGGAATTATAAAAGGTTTCTCTTAGATGTAGCAGTACGCACCTACGCTTCTAGGTGCCACGTTCACAATCTTTTTTCACAATCTCTCCATATATGGAACTAGACACGCCCGTGGGAGGAGCATGACACGCCCTCTCAATGAGGCGCTGTGCAAAATTCTATTACCAGCTATAATCTCCCCGAAACTGGTTTTCAAATGTAGGCAAGTATGATATATTTTGTTTGCCAAGATCCAAATTTCTGAGTTATATACTGTATGAAGCAGGATCCAACAGGATGTCAGTCAAAATTAGAATGAGATGACATGGTTTTATAAGCTGTTTAACTGTCAGAATAATTTCTTGTTTTCTTTCAAGCATTTGCATTTCTAAACCTACTTTACTTGTCAAGAGCATATCTACCCATGAGCCTAAATATTAAATAGGTTATTTGAAAGTTGTTTAGAAAGACATATCATATGTAGATATTATATAAAAGATAAGTTTATAAAAAGTAGTCTCAAAATGATGATGGATACGTGATTTTCTGTTTTATGCTACAATAAAAATGCCCGCACATTTAACAATCCCTAACTCTACTGATCCCAGAACTCTAACAATCCCTAATTGCTGTATACTAATTAAAACATTAATAGATTTGGTTTTAGGAATGCTATGAAAATAAAACAATTTGAAAACTGTAATGTACAAATCGTGAGCATAATGATCAGTTGATGATAAAATAAATACAGAATGCTACAGTATTAGCAGATAGCTGTATATTTAGTCTTGGAATGGAAGTAGCTTGTGGATTTACAATCTGGACATGTCAAAAACTGTTTTTGTTCAAGGTTAAAACACTAGCTGTTGATAAAAAATAATGTACATAGATTTCACTATGAATATTCATTATACATTTGTTACCATGGGCATAATTCAGCAAGGATCACTAGTTAGAGAAAAAAGCAGTTGCTTGCAATCAAAAAGTTGCTGCCCAAACAAAGAATAACCACCCGTTGCAAAATTGGGAATGCATCTCAATCCATTTACAAAAACAAACCATCGAAGAGTTTTTTCATCAACTGTATGTACTGTAAGTATAGAGCTTCCACTAATCTGTTAAATAAACTGGAAGTGGTCACCACTGATGGCAGAGGCCCTTCCAAAAAATGATTGGGAAAACCTGCGTTGTCACAAACCTTCCCAGAAAACATTTCTAAATGCTGGTTTCCAGTCAATGAAACTGCAGCTGCAATATGTATAGATATTTATTTGCTAATTGCAGACGCTTAGTCATTAGATAATCAAATGGATTGCAAATTCTCTAATTAAAGATCCTTGCTGAATAAGGCCCGATGTTCTGTAGTTTATTTATATACGAACAATGTTTTGCTTACTCTTTTGATCACACCACTGAATTAATGGCAAGCTAATTATTTCATTTGGGGAAGGGTACTAAAAACTAATATGATATTTTATTTCAATGAATTTTTTATTCAGATTTTTTTTTTTACTAAGATGGCTACAAATCAGATTCTTCGGTTATTGTGTAGTTTCACAGTGGCACTTACGTAGTCAGCCTAGTATCCCTGTCAGCATCGCAGCCAGTGTAGTCAGCGTAGTCAGCATCCCTATCAGCATCAGCGTAGTGACCTGTTCATACCCCCACTATCCACATCGGCGTGGAGTTGATTTTATAAAATGCAGTTAGCGCAGTGAGCCACTGTGTAAAATGAGCCCGAAGCGTGGTGAGTGCAGCGAGCCCCACGTGGGGATGCGCATTACTTTATGCGGATTACTTGACGGGGACAGAGCTGCAGCTCCCGGGGACAGTATGCTGACTACGCTACCTGATGGGGACACTACGCTAACTACGCTAGGCTGCCGTTGGGCTATGCTGACTATGTAGGGCTGCCACTGGAACACTACGCTAACTACGCTAGGCTGCCATTGGGGTACCCTGACAGCGTAGCATAGCGCGCCGCCGTGAAACTACACAAGTACCGAATCTTCTTATTTATTTAGCACTTTCTACAAGATAGAATCTGATTGGTTGCCCATAGCAAGATGCCATCATCAATAGAAATCCTACCTTAGTAAATAAATCCCATATACTCTACAAGTATGTTTCTAAATGAATGTTTACTCAAAATAACATTTTACATAAAATAAATAATGTAGTCTTCTTAGAAAGCTTACACACAGGGTGTCTTTTTAGCCTCTTTTCTAAGTGATCTGTCTAGTTTCCTTAGAAATTAAGCATGGATCACTCCGTGTATATTCCTCCAGGTGTTAAAGTAAACCGAATACACCTTTTTCTGCATACGGCATGTAAAAAAGTTTAGCCTTCTGTAGAACGTAATTTCATTCTATACTCATCATTCATATAAAACTCTGCTAAGATGTCATCTACTGCTGGGGGCAAAAATAAATTGTGTTTAAAAAGTTTTAAAAACCTCGAATTACAATAGGGAGGACATACCGCACATTATTTTGGAGCATGTTGATATTAGGATTGTTATATACTCAGTGACAGTTTTTACCTATGGGCTGCACTGCACTGGCTTCACTGTGACTGGCAGTGACTTCCTATTGGAAGTCCAACCTGCCAGTCACAAAGGCAGTCCCATTGGGAGGTGTTACCTCCCTCCGGGACACCTTGTTGCGGGCTGCCGGGCAAAAATGGCAAATGCGCATGTGCAGTACCTATATCGGTACTGCGCACGTGCTGGTTCCGGTGCCTGTAACATATTGTACAAGCACCGGGACCATGATTTCTTATTTGGGCTGCTGCCAAAGCAGCCTATAGAAGCTGGCCATACGCGCAGTACATATGTTTGTACTGTGCATGCGCCAGTCCCAGCGCCTGTCATCATAGGAAAGGCGCCGGGAAGAGGCAATGGTGGCGATGGCGGTAGTGACAAAGGGAGAGGGGGGTGCCTGTGGACAGAGGCAGCCCACCTCCCCAAAAGAGGTAGGAGCCGCCACTGTATATACTGTATGTGTAAATATGATATTGCAACTGCTGTTCTCAACTGTGTTATTATAATGTACATGCAGATGTCTTAAGTGTTCAGCTGCTTATAAAGTAAGTGAAAAAATAAGGTAGCCTGGGGGTATGTTCAACCAGACTCCTACATATTGGAAGCAGCGTGACAAAGTTTGCAGCATGTGTTTGTTCCTGAATACACATAAATAACGAGTTCCTTTTTGATTATACTGTACATGCTGTTTTCCCTATATCTGCTAACAGGTTTTGGGCCAAAGATGAGTTATAAAAGTCAGAACTTGTGGGAGGCGGTGATCACCACTGCTTTGCTCTGCCGAGCAGCCGTTGATCACTGAATAGAGAGCAGGCAGAAGAGCCGGGGGCTGCACAGCTCATTGGGGAGCACTGGGCACAACCCCAAAGTATCGAAAATGGGGATCGCAGCACCATGCTCCACCTGTCCCATGGACCTACCCCTTTTGGGGCCATTGCGACAGGTCCCAATCCAATGCACACCAAAGTTGGGAGGTATGACTTTACCATAGGAAATGACTATTATTTGTGCTTCAACCAGTTTCACAGAGAAGAGTGTAAGTACTATCGTATCAGACAGGAAAATTCAAAATAAAGCTCTGACTCAAAAGCTAAGGTATGTGAAAATAGGGTTTGGTTCATAAGGTAAACAGCGTCTAGGCTGATTAGGTCAACCCCATAAAGACAACGTGCCGATCAATAGTGACAAATACAGTAACTGGTGAACATGAAAATCCAGATACCATGCAACATAAGGGGCTATGGGGGGTATTCAATTCAATGACACGACTGCCGATCGGTGAAAAGGGGGCATGTTCGCGTAAACGCCCGTGGATTGTCGTGATCCAGCTGTGATCGTGACAATTCACGGCCGTTATTGTCAAAACGGGCGCGACAGCTTTTGAAGTCGGGTACGTTCTGTCGATCTGCCTCTTCAATGCTGTTGGGCATAGCGGCGGGGATTGAATACCCCCCTAGGCTTAACCTAGTCACAGAGGAGTAGACTAAGAAATACCATAAAGCAGAGTACAATATTTATCAGTGTGTGGATGATAAGCATACTGTTCAATATGTCATTGTGGGGCAGATGTATTAAGCTTTAACAAGAGATAAATGCAAGGGTGATAAAGAGAGATAAACGTCCAGCCAATCACCTGCTAACTGCCATGTTACAGGCTGTGTTTGAAAAAAACCCAGTAAGAAGCTGATTGGCTGGACGTTTATCTCTCTTTATCACCCTTACATTTATGGGTACTTGTTTCCTAGCACGGCGCCCATCGCATGGTATACCATAAGACTAAATATGGTATGCGATGCGATTGGACGCAATGTTGTACAATAAAAAATTGTATGGCATCGTATGCCATACAATGGCATACAATGTGATGGTATATGATTTTTTATTGTACAACCACCCTGATGGGTCCTTACAATGTTAAATGCCCCCACCCCCAATATCAACGCCAACCCGAAGCGTGGCGAGCGCAGCGAGACCCGTGAGGGGACCTGGAATACATGTAAAGTAATACGTGTCCCCTCGCGGGGCTCGCTGCGCTTGCCAAGCTTCGGGCTCACCACACTATCTATAATCAACTCCACGCTGTCGTGGATAGTGGGGATATGAAAAGGTCGGAGGACGCGTACCGCCGCCCCTCGATGCACTCTCCACATTTCGGGTTCACGTTGATAGTGGTGGTGGCGTGGAGGTGCATTTAACATTGTAAGCACCATTAGGGTGCTTATACAATTAAAAATCATATCGCATTGCATGCATCGTATGTGGCTATATGGCATGCGATGCATGCGATGGCATAAGATACCATAAGATGGAAATCTTGGGCGCCGTGCTAGGAAACAAGTACCCATTTATCTTTTGTTAAGGCTTAATACATCTGCCCCTGTGACACTGAAAGTGAAATGTGGAATGTGGATATGCTGTAGAAAATTAATGAGAGTTAATTTAATCATAAATCTGTAATTAATACAAAAAAGACTATATATATTAAATTAGAATTATATAGGATGTTAGTTAGACACAGTAGAATATTTTAATAAGAGTCTTTTCCATAGCGAATCTTCTACTTAGTGGTCTTCCAGACATCTACAGTATGAGAAACTTGTAAAAAATACTCGGTAAACCGACAGTACAGTATTTTAAAGGGAAATTTACAGAATAAGTTAATGGGCAGAAAAAAGTGCAGATACGCTTGGTACAGCATTGAAAATTCAGGGCTGTATTTTTAGCAAATATTTTATGTCTAAGAAATATGGTCCCTTAAAAGTCTGAAAAGCCAGAATGAAACAGCTAAAGAAACAAGGTGCAAACAAAATACAAAGTAATAAAAGAGATGAAAAATACTTGTAAGCTAATACCCCTTTTACACCGCCGCAAAAACCCAGGCTTTTCCCTTGTGGACCCAGGTCAGTGGGGGTGTAAAATCTGTGTCCCTTTACATGGGACTTCTACCCAGGCCCTGACCAGGGTAGAACATGGGCAGGACCTGGGTAGAGGCCAGTGTAAACAGGGGCACATGGGCAGCCTTGCAAATCATCCAAAATAACCCCCACTGTTTGATATTGTTAACAAAATAGTATAATGACCTCATCGGGTCCCCACTCCGCTCATGCAGTCGTTGGTGATATAGTCAAATTGAGCTGCATGAACAGATGATGGAGGGAGGGGTACGTCAATGACTCACAGGGGTTTGCTTTGTTTGTCATTCGTAGCATACACGCTGGATGCAATTTTAAGCAATTTTGCTCAGAACAGCCCAAATGAGTGATTTTATATTAAGAAATGGCAAAAAACAAAATGTGTCTTGAAAAATAATGGATTTAAAGACTGTAAAGTATTCATTTTAAGATTTGTTCAGTAATAATCAAAACAGATGTTTCAGCATAAAAATATATATACAGTATTAGAATATCTGACCCTGGACTAAAGAAATGATACAGGCTTTTGAACAAGCCACCCATACAAGCAGTGAAGCTTGGAGAGTGAAAAGACAGCAAATCTGCCACACTCTACAGCTTTATAGGCTTCCTAGTTAATGAGCTGGAGAGTAGCTTGGATCTGTCCTTTGGGAGATATGTTCTCTAGAAACCCCGGAGTAGGTTCTATTTGTATATCTGAAGCCCAAAGGCGAAATACATGACTGTCAAAAGAGTAAATATGCATTAGACATTAAGCAAGTTGCAAGTTTTAATGCATTGCTGTCCTTCTAGGATATGTTAGCTGCAATATATATATATATATATATATATATATATATATATATATATAATTTGCTGCAATATATATATATATATATATATATATATATCAGTTCGAATATACTGTAGGATATGATATTGTGCATCCTTTCCTGCAAGAATACTTTAAAACTGGTTGCATTTTATTTAGATAAAATGTACAAATATTAGGGGTAACTAATGTATGTCGACCTTCATAGTGTCGACCTATCGACCGTATAACCTATAGTACCGCTGCTAATAGGATATCGGCCAAAGTTCTAACCAATCAGCTTCTAACTGTCATTTAACAGGCTGTGTTTAAAAATGTCAGGAAATGGCCAGTACTTTTGTGGTACCCGGCTTCTTGAGTTCCCCTTTTGTGCCCCAGAATTACATTGGTGGCCAAAGCTGCCTATATATATATATATATATATATATATATATATATATATATATATATATATATATATATATATATATATGAGTATATGTATGTATTCAAACTGTATGCCCACAAGTGCATTCCTTCTGCCCCGCAGCAGCTGTAAACCCCAAGGGCACTAGGACCCAGTGTTACCTGCAATTCTTGGAAGAGCAGGAACACTGAAGTCCACTCGGGATTAGCGGCCAGTGAATGAAAACACATGTGCTGTAGGAGAGGCCTGCGATAAGGCTCGGCACCCAGCAGTGCCTGCTGCTGTGTGAAGTCCCAGCACAATGAGTCTCACGCTGCATGGGTGTGTAGAAATGAGTGCTAATCCTGCTGCATCGCCCCAGCCGCGACTGTTTCACCTGACAGCATAGGCAGCATCTGAGGAGGCCAAATCATCCAATGCTCCCCAGAGAGTTGCTACATCCCCTTTAAACTAAAGACATACTTTATCATTTCACTGCAAATCCCTTAGGGGGACCATAGGCTCCAGGTGAGGAGCCTATGGAATTGTGAAGGGATCCCTAAAAGACCGCCTGAACCCCCATGGGGAATCCCCCTATGACAACACTGCAGTTGAATCCCTTAGACAAGTATATCTGGGAACGCCACATTTAAATGGACCACGATATACCCTTTCCAACCCCCCTTTTTTTTTCATTTTGATTCATGCACTATATTTAATTCTTTTTTATTTTGACTATTTCTACATACACAAATTATGAAAAAATTGTAATTTCACAAATACAGCTACAGTAGATTTGCTCTGAACAGGGAATCAAATACTTCTTGCACCCACTGGCAGCACTTACACCCATCTATCTACTGCCATTGAACCAAAAGGGTCTGGGATACCCTTAAGGCTGAGCAGTGCCAGGCCCCAAACTGAGTAGCATATGTAAGCGCAGCGTAATTTTAACCTCCTACATTTTTCAATGTGAGACGCAGGACCTGCCGTGCCAAAAATGTGAGGGGGTATCACGCAAGAGGGGAATGCCTTGGGCAGTGATGGGATGCTCAAACACAGCATCCTCCAATCCCATCATTTTGAGGATGCACAGTGAGCAGCTGGGAAGCCCTCGACTCCCCTCTGATAGATGCTGTGCACATGCAGAACTGTAGAGATTACCGGCTCTTCCAACTATCCCCCACACCCATGGGATAGTGGGACAATTTCCAATTAGTGGGAGTGTCCCATTGTAATTCTAGCACCTGAGTGGGAATGACATTCCTATAGTTTGCGACATACCCCTCTTGTACTGGAAACCAAAAACTGCCTCGCTGATGCTGTATGCATGTCTTTATTTCTGTGACAATCCCCATGTGCTTTTCTGACAATTTAAGTCTATTCACTTTACCTTGCATAGGCTATTATTGTTATTATATTATATTTAAAAAAATTATATATATATATATATATATATATATATATATATATATATTTGGCATTGATTCTATAAATGCTGAAAATATTTTATAATATATAGTATACAGCATCAATCTTTGTTTAGACAGGCCATCAGATAATCAGATAATTAAAAGTGGTAGATAACCTTGTATTTGCCATATTCCCCAGAACCTTCTACGATTGCACTTACTAATGATGTATTTCCTCTAAAAAGACAGTGGCATCTCTTTGCTGTTTCAGCAAATAGTTTTCATTACTGCAAGCACTCAGAAATGTTACACTTGTCCCTAAATATAATGGATATTAAATAATTAATTTATTTCGGAACAACTCCATATGCATGGTCACATGTTGCTGAATGCCTCAATTTCCTGTCCATGAATGGTAGGATACAATGAGGCAAGCTTACTCAGTGTAAGATTAAAGTGAATGTGAAGCATTGCTTTCTTGTCACAGCATAGTAATTCTGCCGTCAAAAATCCTGCAAGAAGCACTTTGACAGGAGAATTGCATAGTGTGACAAGGGAAGAGCGTGCGTGTATCTCAGAGTATCCTTGCTTTAGAATGCTGTTGTTTATTGGTCAGATATGAACCTCATAACACACATTTCGCCTTGCCTTTTGAAAGCATCTGCTTTTCATTTACTATATACTGTATGTACAATATACTCATTTAGGGTGCAATTATCTGAGCATGGAGAGAGATACAGTATAGCAGAGAGTAATATAGCACTATCCAGAGGCATAACTCTAAGAGGCAATGGAGTCATTTGCTCCGAAGGGGGGGACCTCTCCTCCCCTGTGAGTTTGAATCAGTTAAGTCTGCACTACAGTAGCCAGATACTGTATTCGTGCTGAGCAGGAAGGTGATGCGCTTAGGAGAGAGCAGTGACGTGCTGACCGGAAGTCGGAAGTGCTAGGGGGACGAGGATGCCGGGTGCATGTGTGCGGGATCGCGTGCAGGACACCAGGCAGAGCAGAGCCCGGCGCTGGGCTAGGTGCAGGCAGAGGGAGTGCCGGGCCAGGCATCTGACAGAGAGGAGTTCGGGCACAAAATTAGAAGAAAGCTTCCGCCTCACGGTGGAAACTTTGGAGGATCAGAGGGTATTAGCAATAGAAGAGGAGGGTGAGCCTGCTAGCTGGGTCACAGTCAGAAGGGGCAGTAGGGGGAGGAAGAGGCAGGCCATTGCTGACCTAAAAAATCCCAGTAGATTCCCCAGACTGGACGAAACTACTGCGAATGTTAATTCAAAACTGGTGGGGCCAGATGTGACCAGTGCCACTAGCATCCAGGGGACTGGCAGCTCAGGCTTAGTGGGGGCTAGGGAATCAGGGACAACAAGACAGGTGGTGGTAGGGGATTCTATCATCCGTAACACGGATAGGGCAATCTGCTACCGGGACCGCGATAGTCGTACAGTCCCGGGTGTCTTACGGGTGCTCGGTATGGCACATCGCGGACTGGGTGGACAGATTACTGGGGGGGGGGGGCTGGGAAAGACCCAGCAGTCATGGTGCATGTTGGCACAAATGACCAAGTCAGTGGCAGGTGGGGTGTCCTCAAAAACGATTTCAGGGACTTAGGACGTAAATTAAAGGCGAGGACATCCAAGGTAATTTTCTCAGAAATATTACCAGTGCCACGCGCTAGTCTAGGGAGACAGAGTGAACTTATGGAGCTTAATGTGTGGCTAAAGGGAGGGTGCAGGATAGAGGGGTTCAGGTTCCTAGAGCATTGGTCGGACTTTTCAAACAGGCACCATCTATAAGGCACAGACGGATTGCACCTGAATGGAAAGGGGGTGGCGGTGCTTGGAGGCAGCATACCTTAACGATAATAAAAAATAATAAAAGACAGGGCCGGCGCTACCCGCTCAGCAAAGCCTGCAAAGCAGGTAGGCGCCGGACCTGAGAGGCGCTCCCTACTCCCCACCGAGTGACAGCTGTAGGGGGCACCTGTATCATTAATTGTCCCTCCTCCCTCCTCCACAAGCAGTGACAGCGACACTGCGTCAACCTCCTGCACAGTGCACAGTGCACCCTTGCTGCCCGTACACTCACTGTGCGGCTCCTCACCTCAGTCAGGCACACTGCACAGCCTCTTTCACATGACAGCGGCACGGGCACCTTCCCTTGCTGCCCGCACACTCACTTTTTCTCCTCACCCGGCGGCTCCTCACTCAGGCATGCAGCACAGTGCAGCCTACAGAGCGCCAAACCTAGGACACAGCGGGGGAGCTCCACGCTGATGCTGATCGGTGCTCCCCCGCTGTGTCCTAGGTTCGGCGCTCAGTAGGCTGCACTGTGCTGCATGCCTGAGTGAGGAGCCGCCGGGTGAGGAGAAAAAGTGAGTGTGCGGGCAGCAAGGGAAGGTGCCCGTGCCGCTGTCATGTGAAAGAGGCTGTGCAGTGTGCCTGACTGAGGTGAGGAGCAGCACAGTGAGTGTGCGGGCAGCAAGGGTGCACTGTGCACTGTGCAGGAGGTTGACGCAGTGTCGCTGTCACTGCTTGTGGAGGAGGGAGAGAAGCTGTGGACTCTGCTATTAAAGCCGGGCATGCAAGAAGGGTGGAGATCTGCGGCAAGGCAACACTGCTGGACACCTGGTAGGTCTCTGTCCCTACATCCCCCCCTAGTCCCTGTGTCCCCCCAGTCCCTGTATCCCCCTAGTCTTTGTTCCTGCGCCCCCCCCCCCCTTTGTTCCTGCAGCCCCCCGCCTTTGCCCCCCAGTCCTTCATCTTCCCCCGGTCACCACTATCCCTGCGTCATTCAGCGGTCCCTGTCCCCCCCCCCCCCGGGTCCCTGTGTCCCCTCCGGTCCCAGTCCCTGTGTCCCCCCGGTCCCTGCATCCCCCATTCCCCGTCCCTTCATCCCCCCTGTCCCTGCATCCCCCCTGCCTTGATCCCTGCCTCCCCACGGTCCCTGTGTCCCCAAATTATATGTAAAGTTTGGCCCCATCCATGACAAAAACGTGAATTTTTTTTTTTAGATCCAGGGTATGGGTGAAAACCAGACCAAGACAAAACCCCCGGACCGCCGGACCGGACATCAAATTCTGCATTTTGGAGCTTGTAGCCTACGGTCCGGGGGGTGTCCTGTCCGGGGTGGCTGCCTGTCACACCTGTCACCAGGTAGAGGAGGAGGGGTAGAATAAAGTCTCCTTGTATGGTCCGGGCATGTAGCAAAAACCGGACGGTCCGGACCACACGGGGAGGCTGTAATCTCGCCTTCTCCATGTCCCTGTTGATAGCTATCATAGGGACCCCCCGGACAAGACACCCCCCGGACAGGTCACCCCCCGGACCGAACCCCACAAGCTCCAGACTGCAGATTTTGATGTCCTGTCCGGCAGTACGGAGTTTAGTCCGGGTCCGGTTTTTACATAGTCCCTTAGATCCATGTAGATGTAAATTTTATCTGGATGGCATGATGTGAATTTTGGATCAATCTGGGTGGAATGATGTTCATTTTGGATCAATCCGGGTGGCATAACGTGAATTTCGGCTCAGTCCGGGTGGCATGATGTAAATTTTGGCTCAATCTGGGTGGTATGATGGGAATTTTGGCTCAATCTGGGTGGCATGATGGGAATTTTGGCTCAATCTGGGTGGCATGATGGGAATTTTGGCTCAATCTGGGTGGCATGACTTGAATTTTGGCTCAATCTGGGTGGCATGACGTGAATTTTGGCTCAATCTGGGTGACATGATGTGAATTTTGGCTCAATCTGGGTGGCATGACGTGAAATTTGGCTCAATCTGGGTGACATGATGTGAATATTTTCTCAATCTGGGTGGCATGACGTGAATTTTGGCTCAATCTGGGTGACGATGTGAATTTTGGCACTTCATTTTGGCATAAAGGTGCCCATACACAGTGCGATCCTGTTTTGCGAGGCGATAAGCGGTCCCCCACATCGCAAAGCACAAAAAGTATGCTGCATGTACTTTTTGAACTAGATCGCACCACATCGCATCTTTTTCAAAACAACGCTGCTTTAGCACATTGCATATGTTTTTAACCAGATGCAACGCGCTCTAGTTCAACGGAGCACATCGGTCCATGTACAGGCACCTTAACATGAATTTTTGCTCCATCTGGGTGGTATAATGTGATTTTTGGATAAATCCTTTAGAATTTTGGGTCATTGTGTATCGCATAATGTTTAAGGGGCAAGTATTATGCGGTCTACTATTGTGTTGCATAATGTGTTTAAGAGGTATATGGTGTGGCACACTACACTCAAGAACATGCCCCTTTAAAGTGTGCATACCTCAAGCATGTCTCTATTATAAGATGTGGGAGGGCGCAAATTTATAGTTTGCAGGAGGGCGCCCAATACCCTAGCACCGGCCCTGGTAAAAGTAAACTGAAATGCTTGCTGGCTAATGCGAGAAGCTTGTCAGGAAAAATTGGGGAACTGGAAACTGTGGCCAGAAGGGATGATTATGACATAATTGGTATAACAGAAACTTGGTGCAATGAGTCCCATGACTGGGCTTTAAACATGGAGGGATATAACCTCTTCAGAAACGAAAAAGAGAGAAATTTGCCCCTGCAAAATCATTAACCAATCCAACACAGCTTGGCCTGACAAAAGTGACACCACGTGTATTATTCCCTCAGCTCGGCACACTAACAGCATGTCTGCCATGAAATGCTGCCCACATATACTCATATATAAGCTTGTTGCTTGCATCTAGTTTACAGCATGAGTGCCACATACCAATTACAATGTATTTATTTACAACACAGTTAATGTGAAAGAAGTAATAGGATTGGCTGAGTCTTGAGATGTAAATCTACAATGTTTTGATACCCACCGCACAAAAACTTTGACGCGTGTGTGTGTGAGACGCTCACGCGTCCCAGTCAGATGAAGCAATCCCCGGCGCTGGCTGAGAAGCTCTCCATCTGTACTTCATACACCTCTCAATGTACTTTACTCCCCTTCTGCATCATCACACTGCTGGATTCTTACACAACCTCTAACTGTACCATTTTAGCCGGTACAATACCATTTTTTTATGGTCTGTACTGATTAAAACCAATTTCTTTACCTCAGTAACTGACAGAGCCGGACTGGCCATCTGGCACTTCTGGCAAATGGCAGAAGGGCCGATGGCCTAGTGGGCTGAATTTTGCAGCCCACATGCTGCGGCGGGTCCGGAGTGATCCGAATTGTGGGTGGCCGGAAGGAGGGAGCCGCTGCACTGACTGTGTGCGGACACATGCTGCGGCAGCCGGGCAGGAGGGAACTCTTACTAGTGGGCAGCTGGGCAAGTGGGAGCTACTGTCCTGTGTGCACGGCCGCGGCCCACCCCCTTCCTCTTGAGGCAGAAGCTGCCTGCCTCTCCTCCCCATCTCGCCCTTCGCTGACCTGCCAGCACTGGGAATCGATCACACAGACCACCACTAGACCCCCCTCAGCTGAGAGAAGAAGGAGCCCTCTGCTCCAACTCCACTGGAAGCAGCGTGGAGCGGGGAATTGCTCCCCCCCCGGATCCCCAACAGCACAGCAGCAAAAATTTAAGTGGCAGTGGCACTTTTGGGGCATTGTGTAACGTCTGGTGAACTAATGGTGGCAATAAGTTTATAGGCAGGACTACTGGGGTGATTATATGTAGCAATGTGGCATAATATGCAATGGGCATAACAGTGTGCAGCATATTGTGTAATGGGCATCACGGTGTGCAGCATATGTGTAATGGGCATTACGGTGTGCGCTTAGTGTGTAGTGGGCATTACGGTGTGTGGCATAATGTGTAATGGGCATTATGGTAAGAGGCATTATGTGGAATGGGCATTACGGTGTGTGGCATAATGTGGAATGGGCATCATGGTGTGTTCCATAATGTGTAATGGGCATAACGGTGTGTTCCATAATGTGTAATGGGCAGTGTAATACCTCCTTTTTGTGTTGCCAAGCCTCCTTTCCATGAGACCATGCCCATACTGCAAGTGGGCCTGTGTGCTCAAAATGCCAGGGCCACTTTCTGGTCCCAGTCCGACCCTGGTAACTGATGCAAAATGGCTTCCCTTGGGTACATATTTGAATTCAGGGAAAACAAAGAAGTCACACAGTGTCTGGAAAGTATGGTGGGTCTTCTAGCACTGCAATACTGTATGTGTCTGTGCAAAAAGTTGTTCAGAGACCTGTGTGGGGCTGTGCTTTGTTCTGATTGAAACCATTTTTCCACAACTCTGACCTCTTTCTTCTTTTTCTTTACAGCAAAGTTTCTAGAACATTTCTGTAGTAAATAATTCAGTGTAGTAATTGATTCACTAATGCACCTTCTGGTACACCGTCTGCCACAATAACGCCTTCAATGTTAAAGAAAACAATTAACAGGGCTCTGAATTTTTATTTGTATTGTAGCCTGCACTCTATAACACTGACATGCTCCGTTACGATCTATGCTCTATCACACTGACACGCTACCTAACCCTCCCCTTGCAGCCTAATCCTGCCACTTCCCGCAATTGCCTAACCCTCGTACTCTAAGGCCTAACCATTTCCCCCCTTAACCCTAACCTACCCCACATATATACACACACACCACTCACTCTTACCTTCAAAACAACAGCAGAGTGCAGTCTGGTTGGGTGGGCCAGGAAATGCAGCAGCCTCTCCTCTCACTCTTGTGCAGGAAGCAGCAGCAGCCTGAATCACCTGTACCATCACCCCCCGCCAAGTGCTGGAAAGCTCTTCCCCCATGAAGCTCCACAACCCAGCCAAGCCCAGTGTAGCTTGGCCCATGGGCGGGGGGTTGGGGCCGGAGGCTGGTTGAGATACTGAGTGGCTGTGCAGATGAGCGTCAGAGGGGCCTGCTTTGAGGCCCCTCAGATCATCGGTCCTGTGACGGCTGTCCCCTTTTACACCCCCCATATTGCCAGGCCTGCTCAGGATCATATGGAAAATCCATGTTTTATCACAGGTAATAATCAGTTCCCTTTATAAAAAATGATGCAATGAAAATGGAGGGAGATAAAATAGAGACCAATTAGATCCTCTTACAATTAGCTAGCACAGCTTGTAAAATGGCAGTTAGGTTGGTACTTTAGGGCACATGTATAAAAGCATTGAGGGGTAGATGTATGAAGCAGTGATATGGGAGGAGAAGTGAGCCAGATGAGAAGTGGCCCATGGCAACCAACTGCATTAACATCTATAATTTGCATAATATAAAGTTATACAGAGCATCTGATTAGTTGCCAGGTACCACTTCTCCTCTGGCTCACTTCCTCTCCCTTATCACTGCTTCATACACCTACTGTACCCCCAAGTGAATAAAATGGAGAGAAAGTTAGATGCTGATTGGTTGGTAGTTTATCTCTCTGTCAGAATAAAGGGAGAGTGTGCGAGAGAATGTTTGGGACTGTGGGCTCTGAGGCACTGAAAATAAATGCACAGGACACATACCGGTGTCAGTGACCAGATGGAGAATGCACGGGACTGTGGGCTCTGAGGCCCAAAAAAGAAAACACACAGACAGAATAAACAGCATTGTCAGGAACCAGAAGGAGAGTTTGTGGGACTGTGAACTTTGAGGCACAAAACCTTCACAAAGTACAAGTGCTGTGACATCTGGTGCGCACTCTGCACTGTAAAATTTGCCGCGGCCACAAAAGGGGGCATTGCCTTTTTCAGAGGGGCTGTAGCCCTGGTGGAGCCCATTTTTTTTTTTGCTCCAGAGGTGTGGCCTGCATCCCCAGAGATGCTGACTTCCCTCGCAGGTGGGGCTGTCTGCAGTGGCGGCACCTTGGTGCACTGTCAACCCTTGACACACCAATGACAGTGACCAGAGGGAAGTTATGTGAGACTGTGGGCTTTGAGGCAATATCATCACACACACAGACATAAAACACTACAATAGTATTGACCAAAGGGAGAGATGTAGGACTGTGAGCTCTGTGTGGGACTGTGGGTTCTGAAGCACAAAAAATAAATGCACAGAACAGGCACGCAAGTGGTAGTTTCCAGAGGGAAAGTGTGTGGGACTGTGGGCACAACCATGTGAACTGCAGGAGGTGCAGATGTAACATGTGCAAAGAGAGTTAGATTTGGGTGTTAATTTGTTTCTGTGCAGAGTAAATACTGTGCGACCCAGAGGCATAGGGAGGGTGGAGCCGGTGGAGCACAAGCTCCGGGCACAGAAAGGTCATAGGGCGCCGGAGCTGTGCATCACAATGGCATCCCTGCCAAACCTGTGTGCTGTAAACCCTAAATACCCACTGCCGGAGAGGACCTGCTGCAGGGTGAGAGGCAGTGGCGTAAATATTAAGGTGCAGCCTTTTAATCTATTTAAATGATGCTGCATGGGCAGCATTGTCGGCAGCGCTGTTCCGCCTCCCCCTTCCCTGTCAGCACGGCAGTGTTTCACTGATCCAGCCTCCTTGGCTGTCCCCCTCCCCTCTCCCCTCTCGACGTCACAAATTAGTGACCAGCCCCGGCGTGAATCACGTACGCAGGACCCGTGCGGCGTGCTTCTGCGAGTTCAACGCTGTGCGGTAGCCTGCAGGAGATATGGCAAAGCTGGGACCCAGCACCGACCAGAGAAGGACCCAGCTCCAACCAGGACACCCTGATGGAGGTATACATATACAGCAGCACTCCTGCTTAAGGGTGAGGGGGGAGGGGGAGGGAGACACAACACACAAAACAACACAGCATGTACTCAGGTGGTAGAGGGGAGAGGATGAGAATAGGAGGAATAAGTGCACTACCCTAGGGATGGCCATCGTTGCCTTTGCCATCGATGGCAAAAGTGCAACTGACCATCAATAGTGTATAAATATTCAATGGATGACCATCAATGTTTTTATATATCGATGGTCATCCATTTTCTTTGATTGATTGGCCTGAAGGCCAATAAAAATGCGGGGGCGGGGCTTCGCGGGGAAGAAAGCAAAAACAAAACTATTCGTTTAAGCTTGACATTGATGGTGGGAAACCATCTGGTTCTCCCCCATTGATGGCAAAACTATTCGACATCAGCCACAAACCATGGATGATTTAAAATCATCCATGGTCGATGGCTATCCCTACACTACCCCTGTTTCTCCCTCCTCTATCTAACTTCTCTATCTCTCTCCTCTCTCTCTGCCAGCCTGCTTGCCTGCCTCTCTCTCACCCCCTCCATCTATCCTCTTTATCTCTCTCTCCTGCACTCCTGGGGGGGGGGGGGTCGGGGGCATCTGAGTGCTTGGCAGGGGGGGCGTCAAAACATGCCCTTGCTCCGGGCACCGTGGCACCTGGCGATTCTTGCTAGAATTGCAGCGTGTGTACGGGGCTTTAGAATGTAAGGGACTAACCCAATGAGGTTATCTGGAAATGTTAAGCCCATAACTTTGGCCAAGGTTATGCAAAACAAACTATTAATGCAGGGACACAACTATAACTCTCTGAAAAGGGCCCCCTTTGTACAGGGTGACACACACAAGAGTAGTGTGGGGATAAGAAGTGTCATAAAAACATTGACACAGGGGTAGGAGGGTACACAATGTCATATACGGGAAGGGGATGTGTGGAACGTACATGGTGTTAACGCACACACAGAAGCAGGGGCTCACACACAGAAGGATGTAGGAGGTACAAGGTTACACACACACATACACACAGGGGTAGTGGGTTACAGGGGGTCACACACAGAGGAAGGTGGTACAAAGGGTCATGCACAGAGGAAGGGGGTACAGGGGGTCGCACTGGGGATTATGGGGGTAGAAGTGAGGAGTCATAACAGGGAAAGGGGGGTTCGGGGGTCACACTGGGGATTATGAGGGTAGGGACGAGAAGGTGTCATACACTGGGTTCAGGGGGTCACACACCAGGGATATGAGGGGGGGCACACACAGAGTAAGGATGAAGAGGGTGAGGAAGGTTTAACACATAGGGCATATGTGGTACAGGGGGGGTTACAAATCAGGGGTGAGGGTGGAAGGGGGGACACATGGTAATAGGGGGTGCAGGAGGTAATATACCAGGGATGATGGTGGGGTCAAGGAATTACACACACACAGAGGAAGAGGGTAGGTGCGTCATAAAGTTTCATACAAACACATACAGTGGATCACACACCAGGTACAGGTGGGAGGGTAAAGGACTCCATGGGCACTTACCAATCAGGGGGTGGTGAGCTGCAGGAAGTTAGGCCCATGGGAACAAACACAGGGTGAAGAGGAGTCATGCGGCAGAGGAGAGGGTGGTGCAGGACGCACAACTCCGGCAGCTGTGGGGGTAAGAGGGTGGCGCAGGGCGCACATCTTTGGCTACTGGGAGGGAGAGGGCGGCACAGGGCGCACATCTCCAGAAGCTGGAGGGGTACCTCTTCCCTTTTTTCTACACACAGTCTCATACAAAGCAGTATAATTGGATGCAGGGGGAACAGCTAGGGCCCCATAGCAGCTGCACCCTCTGTAGATAAACCATTGTATTAATGGCAAACTATATTGAAACTTTAATTACAAATCTAATTAACAATGTCTGAAAAGTGCACATGCATTATTTCTCTGTATGTGACACTAAAAGAATTCTATATGTAGTAGCTATAAGTACCTTATTGGCTGCCAGGGCAGGTGGCAGCCAATACGGCCTGTAAGTCACACAAAAATGTTTCACAGCGTGACAAAAACACAGGGTGCTTTTGGTAAAACAAAAAACAGGAGAGTCCACTTACTGTACATCTTTTGTTTATGTTTAGATATTAGTAGCACACCACTGGTTATATTCTGGTCAGTTCAAGCACAAAAGGCAGATGTACAGTACCATAGTCCCAGAATACACTTGTCTACACTTACTGTTTCCCATTTCATTTTTTAATCCTGCTCTGCCCGAGGTCCTGTGTCTGAACAATACATTTTGTTCCCTAGTTGCCTATGCTGCAAATTCTGTATTTATTTATTTTGTCTTATTCTTTTTGTAGAGTGTTTGGTACTGTTTACACATTAGTGCTGTGTGCCTCTGACATTTGGTGTGTTAAGGAGCATACAGACAGGGTGATTTTCACCCCATATCTAAGCGATCTGTCATGCTACAGGCTGGGTTTGAAAAAAAGGAGCTGACTGGCTGTAGTGTTATCACCGCCCACTTTCTTACTTCGCCAGGCTTAATACATCTGCTCCATAGTTCAGTGTCCTTGTGAGACATTATAGTTTCTGCAAATGTCTTTCCTATTCAACTTACTGTAAGTCAACATACAGTATTAGAAAAATATTTTTGATATACTGTAGTGGGAAATCGCAGGCCAGTGCATTTTGAATCAATGTTTATCCACTATAAACTATTGTTAATTTAGGTTGAATGGTATAAGTGATCTAACTCGCATTATGCCTGATTTGTGTTCTGCGCTTGCAGTTCAATGCGACCATACACGCAGGCAAGGGATGAATGCACCACCAACTGCATTTGCTTTTCTTATGAAATTCATATGCAGGGGATTACATATAAAGGGTGCAGCATGGCTGATGCCGGGACCCTCAATACCACTCCCCCCTGCAGTTCAACAGAGTGATGGGGCAAATGCCACGGCACAAGTTACTTATGATTACGAAACAGTAAAGGCTTCCCCAGCCCTCAGTGCACCAAAAATGCAAGGTGTCTCTGTGCCTCCTACATGCCGTGTGATGTCATGGCATGTGACGTCAGAAGGGTGCCACCCACAGCAGCATTCCGGCCATAGCACATCACACTGAGAGGTAGATTTATTAAGCTTGGCGAAGTGATAAAGTATCTGGTATTTTATCACCGGCCAGTCAGCTCCTACCTGTCATTTTTCTGACCAAGCCTGTAACTTCACAGTTGGGAGCTGATTGGGCGGTGATAAAGTTCCAGGCACATTATCACTCAACCGAGCTTAATAAATCTGCCCCTCTGATGCTGTTGTGTGAAGGAGGCCAGCGGTGGCAGAGTGTCTGAGTAAGGTGAGACAGACCTGCTGACTGCTGTTGTTTGCTGATAGGACAGGATAATGCACTGTGACACTGATAGATATATATATATATATATATATATATGCATACGTAAGTGCGACACTCCGGTCATCTTTTAAATTTTGTCGGGATAAAATCAAATGAAGCAAACATCTTACCTTATATCTCCCCAACAACAAGTGGGTTGGCGCATCTACTGTGACTGGGTGCCAGGGCAGCGATGCTGAGTGATGACGTCAGCAGGCCTGAGCAAACAGCACAGACTGTCAACAAACAGCACGTCGCCGTGGCCACCCGCCAGACTAGGAAGCCAGAGCACAAGTGCTGGGAGATGCTGTCAGAGCGCCCACACATGATGCTCAGGGGCAGATTTATTAAGCTCGGTGAAGTGATAAAGTGTCTGTTTTTTATCACCGGCCAATCAGCTCCTACCTGTGAAGTTACGGGCTTGGTTTGAAAAATGACAGGTAGGAGCTGATTGGCCAGTGATAAAAAAAACAGACACTTTATCGCTTCACCAAGCTTGATAAATCTACCCCTCAGTCAGCTATCAGCCAGAGAATTACTACGGCAACCTGTATACCAAAAGTATCTCCAGTGCATTTTAAATTAAATACAGCGTAATATTGTTAAAAAACTCAATTCACAATGCAGATTCTGAAGGCAATACAAAGGACCAGCCCCATTTCACATCTAGGGAAAGACCTAGCACCATGAGTAATTTATTCTCAAGGTGATGTGATAATTAATAGTATGAGCAACACAATAATAAGCACATAGAAACTATATACACTAGACAAAACACACATATAATCTATATAGCTAAATACAAATATTATTAATAAAGCATAAGTAGTCAACCTATGTTTAACAGCATCATTATTTCAAAATGCAGCATGCAATGATCACAACAATGAAGGACACATTAAAAAATGTAAACATGTCAGGCTACTGTATGTAAAACATGAGATGGGCATGTAATTATTGAGCCCCATTGGTGTTATTACTTTTAAGCGGTGGATCCAGCAGGCTTTGCAGTGCAATATTGTTGCCCCTCTGTCCCCACCTCCCAATGATGGTTCAACACAATCAATCATGCGTTACCTTATAGATGTTAAATTATGCTGTGCATTTACTAAATTCTGCGCCACCGGTTGTTCACTTGTTCCTGTGGACAATGCTATTTGGATAGCTGAACGGTGGGTGGTCATTCTTTCTTTGAATTTACCAGTCGTCTTGCCTATGTATTCAAGACTACACGGATGAATTATTTGGTACACAGTGTATTATGCATGTGATATGATAATTAATGAAATACTATTTCCCGTTATGTTTAAATTTATTGCCTGTCAACAAATACTGACACGTAGTGCAAAGGCACCGAAAGTACCCAGAGCGTTTACTAGATGTAAATGTAGGGAATCTGGCAATCTCTTCCTCTAAATATCTGCCTTGACTAAGGAATCCCGAAAGTTTCTTGGTCTAGTATAGAAAGGCATGATTTGAGTGGACGTGAACTTCAGCTCACTATCTGTTTGAATGATTGAGCAGTGTCTTCTAATCTTGTTCTGAATGGTTCAAGAATGACAATTATATTGATTTACCCAGGGCCTTTTAGCTGTTAAACTCCATTGTTCTTTCTTTTTCAAAAGTTGGTCTCTATGAAATGCCATCACCTTAGTTTTTGTGTGCAAAAGATCAGATATTTTATATAACCTGGAAACAAATCATGAGATTAACTCATCAATCTGTTCAGACGCTTTCTCAGATTCATCATTAATACGCCTGATGCGCAACATTTGGGAATAAGGGAGACTATATTTGAATTTCTTAGGGTGGCAGCTACTGCTATGGAGGAAAGAATTACGGTCAGTCTCTTTTGTAAAGACCGTGGTATGAATTACCCTGTTGGAAATAGAGATCCTCACATCTAGGAAGTCAATGGTATCGCAATGTATTTTATGTGTAAGTTTGACTGGGCAATCACTTAAATTGTGAGTAGAAATTAATTCTACCAAATCAAACACTGGTCCCCTCCAAATAAACATCAAATCGTCGCTAAACCTAGTATAGAATATAATTCTACTAGAAATCATACTGTCAGCAAAAAAATTATAATTTTTCTATTACATATTAATAGGCATTGGCATATGTTGGTGTTACAGATGATCACATGGCACAGCCTTTCTTTGAAGATAGAACTTACTATCAAAGATTAAATAATTTTTAGTCAATATCAAGTCATCAGACATATCGGGGGAAATTTACCAATATGAAAATCCTAGTTTTTCGTATTAGTATTTCCCCTATGACTGCATACGACGGTTTCAGTCATATGCAAAGTCGTGTTCCGGAGGGAATGTACAAAGCAGTCATATACGACTGCTTTGTAACCCTCCAATGGTGTAACCCAGTGGTAGCCAACCCTAGCCCTCGAGAGCTACCAACAGTTCACATTTTCCAGACAACCTAGCTGCTGCACAGCTGCACTCATTAATCACTGACACATTTTAAAAGATACACAGATGGAGCTAATTAGCTCACTTGTGATTCTGTGAGGAGACCTGCAAAACATGCACTGTTGGTAGCTCTCGAGGACTAGGGTTGGCTACCCCAGGTGTAACCATTCCTATTAGCTGGCCAGATATACGGCTGCTAATACGAATTAGTGGAGGCAGTCTGCACGGATCAGTCAGATCCGTGCAGGCTGCAAGGTGTAAAAAAAATAGAAAATTAAATAAAAAAAATAAAAAAAACAGCGTGGGGTCCCCCCCCCACAGCCGTAACCAGCACCAGGCTGAAGGAGCCGGTGCCGGTAATTAAAAATCAGGGAACCCAACAAATAGGGGTTCCCCGATTTTTAACAACCAGCCCCAGGCTCCAGGTCCGGGGCTGGTTCCCAAAATACGGGGGACAAAATGCCTAGGGGTCCCCCGTATTTTAAGAACCAGCCCCAGGCCAAACCAGCCAGCAGGGTAATGTCACAGCCGGGGGACACTTATTATATAAGGTCCCGCGGCCAAAACATCACCCTACTGACCAGTCAGCCTGGCCAGGGGCCGCCTTGCAGCCTAGCGGCTCCTGATTGGCCGCTAGGCCGCAAGGCGGCCAATAGCGGCATTCGGGGCGGAGCCGCACGATGTACACAGAGTACCGTGCGGCTCAGCTGTTCGTCTGGTTCGGCTTCTTGGTTTGTTTTTTTGTCCTTAAGGGTGACCCTATCCTTGGTCCCCATCTGGAAAATGCCCCTAGACTAGTATACACCAGAGCAAAAACCATCAGTGCCTGGGTATCCAAAAGCCAACTTCAAATGGTTACTTCTGTGCCCAATACTTCCTCCTTTCTTACGTTGAAGGGTTGGTTCCCGTGCAGTAGATGCAAAATCTGCCCTCACATTAAGAAGTGCACGTCCTTTGAAATGCCAGATAAAACTATGTGTAATATCAATCATTTTATTAATTGTAATTCAACATATATTGTCTATTTGTTAATTTGTCCCTGTGGCTCTAAATACGTGGGCAAAACTAAACGCCCATTAAAGATCCGTATTTTAGAGCATTTAAGAAACATAAAACACGGGATCCTTAATCACAGTGTCTCTCGACATTTTAAAAATGTGCACAATTGTAACCCAGCAGGTCTAGAGGTCAGGGGATTGGAATTGGTGGCAGCTAATAAGAGGGGTGGCGACCGAGACCGAGCCCTCCTCAGACGTGAAACATATTGGATATTGTCTTTAAATACACTGACCCCCATAGGTCTAAACGAGGGGTATGAAATTACCCCATTCATAAATCGTTGAATTAATTTTACCTTTTTTTCATTTTTGTTAATATACCACCACACCTAGGGCCTTATTCTGGTTGGAGCGTCCGGGCCGTACGCGTACGTCCCGGGGTTTTTCACGATCTGCGCATGTGCAGATACGCTAATGCGCCGGCGCGAACACTCCACAATGCTTACGGCCGGTGTCTCAACGTGCGAAAAAACCTGTACGCGAGCGTACGGGTAATGGGGCGGCATAGGGGCGTGTTGATGGGAGCGGCCGAAATAATGAGGGAAAATGGGCGTAAATATGGGCGTACACGGGGGTGTGCACCAAAAATGAGCGGTGCTACTACCGCACGATCGACTAAGGCACCGTTCATTTCGGACACCAAACAGGCGGCCGCCAGCCGCCAGCTCAAACCACCCCTACAGATACCGCATGCCAGCGTGCGCCTGAGTTGGCTAATTAACGCTGATTACTACTCAAACACATACACCTGAATGTAATAAGCAATGCTGCAGTCTATTAACTCCAAACCATGATTTCACTGCCTGCAAGCCACACATACAGCACGCAAACACATTGGAAGCTTATGTTTCTATACTTCTCCACATTTAAAGGTTTGTTTAATTTAAGGTAAGAATCTTTTTATACGCTAAGGTAGGTATTTGATAAACAGACACATTCACTACGTGCTTTCATAGACTTTACGCAGTAGCACACTCAATCTACACAAGTCGACATGTGTCAACGTGTTCACTCTAATACTAACATAGGTTTTGTATTTAGGATACAATAACATAAACCACATCTAACACCTACAAAGGATGTTTCAGCAATGTTTGAAGCCCATGACCACTATTTTCCACACAATCTTTGTATAGTACCCAAAATAATGACCTGTACCACTATCTCATCTGCTATGATTTGGATTTGACTACACTCTGGATGTAAGATGCCACCAATCACATTATTGCACTCTCATCTCTCTAACAAAGGATTCCTACATCTGCTTATGACACTGTCAAATCATATATATTTAAAAAGTTATGCATGTTTGTTCACAAGCTAATTTATCATGTTTGGCCCATTCACACATCTTTTTTTAGGGAGGACACATATGCATTCCTACACAAATGTACCTTTTCACCCTTGTTTCTCTGCCTCACCCACTCCATGAGGAAAGCATTGTTCTGGACCTGCTTTTACCTACTACTGTAGGAGCTACCTCACCTGCACACAAACAGCTTTCTCACCTATTAAGTTGCTCTGCACATGTGCTGACACAAACTAATTAGCAGGGAAAAGTTGGATAGGAACATGGGAATGGCCATGGAGAGGGTTACACATGGGAAACTTTGACCACACTTCAACAAATGTTCAAAAATACCCTGGTCAGTAAGTACACATAAATCTAGTATTTGTTTCACACAAGAAATGACACATACCACAATTTAGATTTAATTTGTAAAATAAATTTATTTGCTGTTCAGCATCACAGCTTGACACTTTAATGTGAGAAATCAAATAAACAAATAAAATAGACACACAAATAATAAAACAGCCAGAACAAGAGGTTGCATATCTCCAAACATGTGTTACCCTGCAAATGCAATGGTGAAAGAAATGGGGACACCAGAATACGTACTGCAACAACCAGGGTGAATACTAAGCAAGATACACACCACCAAAAAAAAAAATCCTGCATTTGTAGAGGTCAAAATACGAACTTTCATGCCCATGGCACGCAAATGGATCGATGGGCAACTCAGGAAGCGGATGTCCAGTGCAATTTAAACCTTTGGGCTCCAACCACAGAGGAAGTGAACCAGGTCTCATTTGGGCCCTTTTTTGCCCCTTTTAGATGGGGCCTTGGGGACAGGGGCCTTTGGCTCAGCTGGCTTTCGGCGTCTTCCCCTAGTCGACACAGGAGGGTCAGCCGAGGTGGAAGGTTGGGGAGCAGCTTGGGGTGGGGCAGCATATGGGGGATTGTCCCTTAGGGACCTGGCGGTGGACAGCTGCTCCGCAATAAGTTCATTCTGGCGGCTGAGGTGTTGGCCAATGCTTAGCATGCCAGCCGCCAGAGTTTCATTAATGCGGTTCAACGCCTCAACCTGCAGCAGGTTTGTGGCCTTCCACTCCGCCAGAAAATCCGCCACCTGCTGCTGACGGATCGCAGCATCCACCCCTTGCTGCTCGATCCTGTCCAGCGTCACCAACAGGCTCTCACTCCATGTCTCCTGTGGCTGGGGCTGGGGGCGACGTCTTGGTGGAGGCTGGACCACCTGCTCCACCTGTGGCTCTGCAGAGGAAGATGCTGCCGGTACATCCTGACTTTCTGCTTCTGCTAGGATAAGAATTGAAAACAATGTCACCATCACATACGCAATAAAAAATATCTTTCTAAATACAATGCATTACTGTGACTTACCATCAAAAGCAGCAGCAAAGACCTCCGCCGGGAGCTCACTGTCCATATTGGAGATCCCCCTGATCTCCCCCACATCGATCACGTCACAGGAGTCCAGCTCCAGGGGGGTATACTCCAAATGGTCAGGCATAGGACCGCTCCCGGTGGACATGCTGTGGTTGTACCGGTCAGTCATCTTCCTCTTCAGGGCACTTTTGAAGTCAGTCCACCTACAAGTTTAAAAATACAAATATCACCATGAGATATGTGCACCACTGTGCTACGTGTAGGGTTACCACCTAGTCCCTTTAATTCCGGACACATGTTACTTACACAGGTTCTGTGGCAGTTTAAAATTAGGTGAAGTGGAGTCTTGAAGTCAGCCAGCCACAGAACCTGTGTAATTAATATGTGTCCGGAATTAAAGGGACTATGTGGTACCCCTAGCTACGTGACATTTCCTAGTGTGGGTGATCTTATGTTTTTTTGCCATGTGTGGCCAAATATTTCTTTGATGGACAAAACCATGTGCACTGCAGGTGAGGCAGGTGTAAAACCCCACCCAAATCTGATTATCTCTGCACAAGTAACACCTGCCTCACCTGCAGTGCACATGGTTTTGTCCATCTAAGAAATATTTGGCCAGAAAGAGTGAACTAGAATAAGGGCCTCAGTTCCTGCTGGAGACTGCTGAAAAATTGCCCTGACAAACACACTAACCTTTTCTTCACCGCGTCCCAAGTTCTGACCACTGGTGCCACCTGGTTCACTTCCTCTGTGATCTTCTCCCAAAGGTTTCTACTTGCACTGGCACCCGGCTTCCTGGTTGCCAATTCAATCCATTCGCGTGCCCTGGGCACTAGAATTCGCATTTCGGCCTCTACAAATGCAGGGTTTCTCCTTTTGGAGGTGGTATCCTGCTCAGTCCTCACCCTAGATGTTGCAGCTCGTTTTCTGGTGGCCCCAGTTCTCTCACCATGCACCTGCTGGGTCACACCTGTTTGGAGAGATGCAACCTCTTGTTCTGGCTGGTTGCTTGGCCCTTGTGGAGCTGGTGGAGGTTCACCAGGGCCTGTTACTGAGGAGCCCGCTTGATCTTGCAGGCTACTCCTCTCTTGGGCCCTCCTTCTCCGCTCCTGTTCCCTCTTGTTGAGTGCATCAAGCAGGGATTCTGCTGTAGCTCTCTGCAGAGCGTCCTCAGCTGCGGAATCGTCTGAGTCAGACATGTTTGCAGCAATTGTGGGCTGCATCTGACTGAATATTTATATGTTAATCTCCCGCCACGAACAAGGGGGCGTATATTTTTCCCCGCAAGGTAGATGCAAATTTACGCCGATATTTCCCGCCGATAATTGCCGCTTAAATTATGCAGGTCTCAATGCACCTGATCAATCACCCGTATATGTATATACACAGGTTGTGGAGCATTGTGGGCTACATCGTGAAATGTGTGCACCTGTCATTCCAATGATGAGTGTTGTCAGCTGGTATCTGTTGGAGTTCGTGTATGCTTTGTGAGTCACATTTCAAAACATCACGTTATAATGCTTGCCTTGCATATGTAATGTCTATGCAATTGTCATACAGCAACATGTTGCATTGTGGCCCTTTAAGCAGCGTAGTTCTAAGTAGACGGTTGCGTGTATTAATTTCCGCATACTATATATACAGTACTTTTCTCTTCATGGCAATCGGTGTATTGAGCCCCCTTTAAGCAGCGTAGTTATGAGTAGACGGGGTGCGTGTATTATTTTCCGCACACTGTATATATACAGTTCCTCTCTATACATTGAATGCATGCTGTTGGTTGTGGTGTGTATATCGGAACGGTCCGCGTAAGTTTCTATTCGCATCCAGTTTGTTAATGTAAGAGGGATTAATAAAGTTAATACCAAACAAACAATGTTTTAAACCAATCAGCAAGCACCAAAAGTGATATATGTACCTGCAATTAATAACTGCGCCATTGCCACCATGACAGCAAACAGAGCTAGGCCATTCTCGACCCCTGAGCTGTTGGCCCTGGTCCACGTCATGGACCGTCACCTGGGGCCCAGGGGCCCATATGTTTCGAATGCGGACAAGCGGCGGGCGTATAATGCTGCCCGCCGCCTGATATTTTCCACGACCGGCGTCCGCAGAAGCCTGGGGCAGGTTGAGCGGCGCTGGTCAGACCTGCGCCGGCGGCAGCCCGTTCTACTGTGCAGCCTTCGCCGCCATATTGCCCGATGTAAGTTTTGATTACTAGTATGTCTGCGTTTTTTAGCAATGTTGTGTGTACTTTTTAAAAATAGGTTGCTGAGTATGGGGGTGTATATGGGGTGTATATGGGTGTATATGGGGGGTATAGGGGGGTGTATATGGGGTGTATATGGGGGGTATAGGGGGGTGTATATGGGTGTATATGGGTGTATATGGGGTGTATATGGGTGTATATGGGGTGTATATGGGGGGTATAGGGGGGTGTATATGGGTGTATATGGGTGTATATGGGGTGTATATGGGTGTATATGGGGTGTATATGGGGGGTATAGGGGGTGTATATGGGGTGTATATGGGTGTATATGGGGTGTATATGGGTGTATATGGGGTGTATATGGGGGGTATAGGGGGGTGTATATGGGTGTATATGGGGTGTATATGGGGGGTATAGGGGGGTGTATATGGGTGTATATGGGTGTATATGGGGGGTATAGGGGGGGGTTTAAGTAGTTGCTCAGTTTTTTGGTGTAGGATATCAAATAGTTAGCATGATAAATGTCTGAAATATCACAGCAATGATCATTTGGAAGGTTATGAGCATGACTAATGTGAATTTTTCTTTCCCCCTTTTTTATGAATCCCAATCTTCGATTTCTATGCCATCAACATGAACATTGCAGCACGGGCAAGAGCCGCCAGAGAAGCCCGGGAGCAGGCACGCCGGGACCAGGCAGCCCCGGAGCAGCCAGAGGAGGAGGAAGAGGAAGAGGAAGAGGAGGAGGAGGAAGAGGAGGAGGAGGAGGAAGAGGAGGAGGAGGAAGAGGAAGAGGAGGAGAAGAAAGAGGAGGAGGAGGAAGAGGAGGAGGAGGAAGAGGAAGAGGAGGAGAAGAAAGAGGAGGAGGAGGAAGAAGAGGAGGAGGAAGAAGAAGAGACACAGGGTGCTGTTTGGACCCAAACAATTTCCCCATCCCCTTCCCCCTCCACAACCCCCACCCCCACCACCTCCCCAACCCCCACCCCCCCCCTCCCCACCCCATTTCCAACCCCCTATACCTCTCCACCACCCACCCCCAAACCTCTCCACTCCCCAGTAACAGCCACTACCGTGGTCCAGACTCCGGGACCATCATTCTCGTTGCTCCAGACCCCCCCAACCACCGCACAGCCAACCAGCGGTGACCAGGATGGCTCAAGTAGCCGTAAGTAAATAATTTGTCTAATGTTTACCTACACATTTCTACACATCAACAATCACAACAACCACATATGTGTATCCAACATCAACATTAGTTGCAACATATCACTGCAGGGCGACCATGAGGTGTGTCCTGTCCTTCTCCAGGAACAAGGGTCCCCTTGGTGGTTTTTTTGAGTGTGGCCATGCCTCACCCCTTGAATAATTGACATAACAGTACATCCAATGAGATATCCGACATTAGTGGTGTGGTAGTTATGTGGCTCCAGGTGTTGGGTAACTCCAGTTCCCAGCATGATGTGCAACACAGGGCCGGATTATAATGGAGGCACAAGGGGTCAGTGCCCCTGGGCCCCCCTCTAGCTAGGGGCCCCCTGTGGTTGTCATGTATTTTTGACCAAAAAAATGTGTAAGTTGTTTTTTTTCTTTTTTAGCTAAATGTTTTGTGCATGGGTGGGGTAGTGCTGCAGCTTCACCTATCTGCCAATGTGACAATGATTTATGGTGCTGAGCATCGGGAGCCAAGGCACACTGATTGCACAAGTGTGCAGTGCATTTCTGGGAGTTGACTAAGTCCCATGACACTTTGCACCAGAGGACAGAGGCTGAGAAGTTTGTGCTGAGCTCTGATTGGTGGAGCTCATTACATGCTTCTCAGGTCCATGGAGAACAGCAGCAGCAGCTTAGTCATGGGAGGGATTTTAATCAGAGGCAGCACTAGGACTGTGAGGTCTCCACCAGAGTAAGGGGCAGAGGGACAAACACAGGCTTTTCATGTGGTGTGTGTGTGTGTGTATATATATATATATATATATATATATATATATATATATATATATATATATATCCCCTGCAGTTAATTAAGTATATTATTTTGTAGTACTGTGTTTACAGCAGACCCATCTTCAATGTAGTTTAAAAATGTATGTGGCCTTCACACATAACTCTCAACTTATTTTTAGGTACAAATACAACAAACATTTGTGTATGTTATATATTAATTTTTTATTTTTATCCCTTCCCTACAGACACTGGACAGCAGCAGGAGGAGGTGGCAGCCCTAATGCGGGAGATTGTCCTCACCCTCCTGTACCTCCAGATCCTGTTTGGCCTTCTGGAGGCCCGAATTTAATTTTTTTTTATCCCCCCCCCCCCTTATTATTTTTGTGCCAAATAAACGTTTATGTACAATTCGAAATTGCCTTTGTTTTTAATCAGAAATATGTTAGAGGGCTTGTAAGGGTAGGTACATACAGATGTGTACTGTAAGTTATACTTGTAATTTGAGGTGAGGGGTAATGATTGATGTGTGAATGTGTGTGTTTTTGAATAAAATAACACATAGTAAAAATGCATGAATTTTTAATGTTGTTCGATTACAACATCACACATAACATCAGGGTAGGTATACATGTTACACATTGTGGACAAAGTAATTATGGACATAATTTAGTACATATACAGAAACACCAACATTACTTGATGTAAAAATAACAGCAATATGGGGACACATAGATAGTGATTAAAATGCCACATTAGAACATAACAAATATACATGTAATGAGGGTTCAAATGTAGTTTTATTAGGTCTTTATTAAGGTAGACAATTGAGTTAATAGAAAACAATAAGTGAATAACAAATAGATTAATTAATCAATTGTCAGATTAGTAGTTGAGAGGCAAGATTTGCAGGTCCATATATGTGAAGGGTATGCCAGCGTGCACGGACGTACGCTCACTCTCACGAGCGGTGACATAAGCTGAGTTTTCCATTGAAAACAATAGGGACCCGTCCGTGCAAACTGGCGTACGATCAGTTCTCCGCAAGAAGTCGGTGGGGAGACGGAGGAAAGACGGCCGTACACGGCGCCGTACGCTCAGTTGTACGCCTGTTGTCGGAGTGCAAGGGCTGGCCCGTCCGCGTACGTTGCCGTACGCTCATTTGTACGCCACTCCCCTTCTACGTTATTTCTGCCCGTACGTAAGCGGCTGATTTGTGGGTGGACTTAACCCTAACGGCCGCGTACGGCTAGCGTGCGGTAATGGCGAACGTACGCACGTTTGGCCGCTCCGACCAGAATAACCTCCGTAATTCCACTCCTATCTGACTTTCAGACCTGCTCACCTTTCATTGGATATTGCCTATGTCTGAATGACTAAATATTAAGTGTCTACGCCATTTGTGCCAATATTAATGTTTGATGGTAATAACATGCCTAAACTTTATATATGTATAAATTTTACACCTCTAAGGGTGTTTATATTGTTATGTGCCTAATGCAGGTTATCTCTATGTCATTTTTTCCACCAAAGTCGATAATTTTTCTCATGTCGACTTTTTCTCTATGTCGACTTTTTTATTCATTTTTTTTCTCATACTTTTTATGTTTTTGTATAATATAGTATTTGCTGCAAATATGTTTTTTATTATGATTATGACTACTATACTGTTTTTATAATGCTCCTTTAATATGGTGTCGCCTGTAAAAAAGAGCACACTGTTTAAAACAACAGCTATACAGCGTAAATCATCACAGCTGGGTTCTAAGTACCACACTGTGGCCAAACCCCTTCTATGACATGATTGGTCACTTGTTCTGTTATAGACCTTGAGCGATCGTTCACCGGCAGCGCCCTCTGACGAAGTTTTAATACGAAACGCGTTATTTATTTATTTATTTATTTATTTATTTACAGGTTCTTATATAGCGCAGCAGATTCCGTTGCGCTTTACAATAGTAGACAGTGATAAAACAAACTGGGTAACAACATACAGACTTGGATGGAGACTTGCGTTAGGGTGGAGCCAGGTGACGATCGCTCTCCTTACCAGGCATCCCCCTACTACCCGCTGTTCCTGTGTTGGGTGCCCGAGACGCCGAGTCCACGTGGAGTGACCAGCGTTCCTTGCTGTGGTTTCCCCCAGAGCTCCGGAGGCGGTAGGAGTGATTGCCTGGATTGTATATATAATATTGTGTGGTAGCCAGCCCACAGCAGTGTGTTTTTTGGTACGAGCATTATATTGGCTGTTACCTTGGAGCTTTTTACTGCCCATTAAAATATTGTGGTTTTACACTATGGAGCGCTCCTCCTTTGTTCTGTTTTGACATATATATATATATATATATATATATATATATATATATATATAACATCCAAATCCCCAGGGGAGGGGGATAAAAACGGCACTTGGAGACTTGAGACTTGAAGTGAACAAATAAACTTTTAGTGGTGGGTAACGTTTTGGGGTATCAGCCCCGTCCTCAGACCCGTAACCTACAGCTGTAAATTGTGTAGCGCAACTACCCCTGTATATATATATATATATATATATATATATATATATATATATATAGTGAACAGTTCAAACAGGCTCTGTCACTCCAGCGGTCTTGGTGAAAAGGTTTTAATAAGTGATCCGACGTTTCGGGGCTACAACAACGCCCCTTCTTCAAGGTGTACAAAAAACAATAACAATGTGATAGGTCTTACCTTATATACAGGTATGAGTGGTGCAGGTGTTCTCCGTAGCAGGGTCTGTCCGACAGCGTGCAGCCGAACTTCCGGGTGGCGGGGGGCGGGAGCCGGTGTACCACGTGTACAGTGCGTCAGCGTGGCGTTGCTAAGCAACCTCTGTGTTTATTGTTTACAGGTTGCCAGGGCGATGCTCGCCGGTGCTCTGGCTGACGGCAGACAGACTCTGTTAGGAGGAGATAAGTGACAGAAATTAATAAAACACGTATTCTGTGTGCATAATCGAGGTCATAAGAAATACAACTAATGTATTAATGAGGTGATGATGAAAAACAATATATAAAAGAGCAATATATAAAAAGCAATATTTAAAAAGCAGTTAAATATGAAATTCATACAGCAGTTCTGGACTGGGATCAATAGAACACACTGGCCGTGGGCTAGAAATTCAACTTGTAATTCCAACATATAGTGGACTGTAGATTTACGAATTATATATAAGGTGTATCTCCTCATTTCTTTAAATGAACATATTGAAGGACATCCTTTCATTGAGTCCGTGGGGATTACAAGTGTTCAGTATATATATCCATTTGGCTTCCTTCTTCAGCAGTTTGCCTGCTCTGTCTCCACCGCGAATTGAATGTGGCACTTGATCAATGACGATATGTTTTAAATCGGACAATTTATGTTTGTATTCCACGAAGTGCCGGGCTACCGGCTGGTCTGAGGTTTTACCCGTCAGTGCTTGTGATATTGCGGACCTGTGGAGGGCCATCCTTTAAAAAGTTCTGTAAAAAATGGACTAGTATATTGAACAAATGTAGCCTGGATCTTATCATCCTCGTCATAGAGGAATCAGGCCGCAAATTGGCTATTACCAAAGAGAACATAGCCCATTTTGAACAAGAAAAACAGCAGATACTAACCCAAGATACCACACAGAACTGGATGAATAAACTAACCACTCAAATTGATACGTACAGACGAGAGTTGCTACAGTTCAAACGCAACAAGTATCAAACGGTGAAAGAGTACTACGAAAAAAATCGAGTGTATAGATGGCTAACAGGAGGAGATGAGCCACGCAATTATAAACCCAGAACCAATCAGGGATGGAGAAGGCGCAGAGAAATAAGGGCAGGACAAGCACCCTCCTCAAATAGCGGCACAGACGCCGCACAAATAGACTCTGAAGGTGCGGCCATTATATCTGATGTCCCTTTAGAGCCGGCAACCAAACCAAAAAGAGCCCCAAGAGGCAGAGGAAGACCCCCCGTCGGGGAGGTCAAAACAAGAGGATCCATCAAAAAGAATACAGCCAAGTAGACACCATCTGCAACCTCTCCAAGCGCACATTAACAACACTTGAATGACAAGTTTTAAATAAGGGCTTATCCTTTGTGCCTACCTCAAATTTCAACGAATTTGAGTGGAAAACTGATATACACCGGTTCTCAAGAAAACTCCGTCTACAAGAATTTTTTCAAAACCATCCAGATACTTCAATCCCGTCACCACATCAGAACTTTCTTAATAGCCGGTCTCAATCCAAGTTTGACCCTAACTCGACCAATCCCTCCATTAAATCCTACATCAGATTGATGGACGAATCTGTTATTAAATATGTGGATGTAAATAAAAACAACAAGAAACATTATAATCTCTCCAAAGGAGAATGGCAAGCCTTACAAGATCTGAGCAAGTATACAGATATAATAATCCGCCCGGCCGACAAAGGCGGGGCACTAGTAATACTGGACATAGAGTATTACCGTAATGAAATAGTGCAACAACTGGCTGATACTAACACGTATGCAAAACTACTGAAGGATCCAACAATGGAATATAAAAAAGAGCTGGACGAAATACTAGATAAAGCCCTGCAAGAAGGGCTCATCACGGCAAAATTAAAATCTGCATTAACACAACAGCATCCGGTAGTACCCATCCTGTACACAGTACCAAAAATTCACAAGAACTCCACAGCACCCCCAGGACGTCCCATCATATCCGCACAAGACTCACTGTATCAACCGGTATCTCAATTTTTGGACGGTATCTTACAACCGTTAATCATCAAACAAAAATCCTATATAAAAGATACAACGGACTTTCTCAATAAAATCAATGGAGTCGGGACAGTACCAGAGGGTACTATCATCTGTGTTATGGATGTATGCAGCCTGTATACCACCATTCCACACAATACAGGCCTGCTGGCCATGAAGGAGTTCCTTAAACAAGAGAAAATAACAAGTGTGGACATAGACTTTTTTGTCACCCTTCTCGAACTCACTCTAAAAAGAAATTATTTTCTATTCGATAATGAATTTTATATACAACGTACAGGTTGCTCAATGGGCAGTAATGTATCGCCAGCATTTGCTAATACTGTACATTTATGTTCCAAGAGGAACAACAAATGTTCTTTGATCAATCCAATAGTGCCATTCACATACTTGCTTACTGTCGATTTATCGACGATCTGTTCCTCCTGTGGACAGGGGGGGAACCAGCTCTGCTGGAACTCATCCAATACATTAACAATCGTCCATCTCCTATTAAAATCACCTATCAGTTCTCCACCACCAACTTGAATTATCTGGATGTTATGGTGACAATACAAGATGGCAATCTAACAACAGCTGTATATTCCAAACCAACGGATAAGAATACATTATTGAAAAGAAATAGTCACCATCCAAGATCACTGATAACAGCTTTACCCAGATCACAGATGATACGGACAGCTCGAATTACCAGCGACCGCAACATACTCCCACAAGAACTAGACAAACAAGTACAAAAATTTGTACAGAGGGGGTATGACAAAAATCAGTTAAACATCCAAAAAGAGGAGGTCCTTAAAATCCCACGAGCTATGTTACTAGAACCTAAGAAGAAGGAACAGAAGAAGGTTATACCATGGATAACGGGATATACATCTAGTGCGGTAATACCAAGGGCTTCCCGAGCCCTATGGCCCATAATCACCACGGACAAAGATTTGCCATCCATGAGAAACACTAGACCCATGGTATGCCATACCAGGGGCAAGAATTTGCGCGATCTGGTGGTACACAATGATATATCCAAACTAACCAAGAAGCCACAAACACAGAACTTTCTCACTAAGGGACCAGGGTGCTACAAGTGTTTAAAGTGCACTACATGCACTCATATGATTACAGGCAAAACTTTTTATAACTCCTCCAGAGATCGAGAGTTCTATATAAAATACAATCTAAATTGCCTGTCAACACATGTAGTATACATTATATCATGCCCCTGTCAATTATTATATGTGGGTAAAACCACAAGAACTGTTAGAGAAAGGATGGCCCTCCACAGGTCCGCAATATCACAAGCACTGACGGGTAAAACCTCAGACCAGCCGGTAGCCCGGCACTTCGTGGAATACAAACATAAATTGTCCGATTTAAAACATATCGTCATTGATCAAGTGCCACATTCAATACGCGGTGGAGACAGAGCAGGCAAACTGCTGAAGAAGGAAGCCAAATGGATATATATACTGAACACTTGTAATCCCCACGGACTCAATGAAAGGATGTCCTTCAATATGTTCATTTAAAGAAATGAGGACATACACCTTATATATAATTCGTAAATCTACAGTCCACTATATGTTGGAATTACAAGTTGAATTTCTAGCCCACGGCCAGTGTGTTCTATTGATCCCAGTCCAGAACTGCTGTATGAATTTCATATTTAACTGCTTTTTAAATATTGCTTTTTATATATTGCTCTTTTATATATTGTTTTTCATCATCACCTCATTAATACATTAGTTGTATTTCTTATGACCTCGATTATGCACACAGAATACGTGTTTTATTAATTTCTGTCACTTATCTCCTCCTAACAGAGTCTGTCTGCCGTCAGCCAGAGCACCGGCGAGCATCGCCCTGGCAACCTGTAAACAATAAACACAGAGGTCGCTTAGCAATGCCACGCTGACGCACTGTACACGTGGTACACCGGCTCCCGCCCCCTGCCACCAGGAAATTCGGCTGCACGCTGTCGGACAGACCCTGCTACGGAGAACACCTGCACCACTCATACCTGTATATAAGGTAAGACCTATCACATTGTTATTGTTTTTTGTACACCTTGAAGAAGGGGCGTTGTTGTAGCCCCGAAACGTCGGATCACTTATTAAAACCTTTTCACCAAGACCGCTGGAGTGACAGAGCCTGTTTGAACTGTTCACTACAAATTGTTTCCTCGGTGCACCCGCGGCAGCTGACTTACAGATATCGGGAGTGCCAGGCTGATTCTCCCTCTATATATATATATATATATATATATATATATATATATATATATATTGGGTACTTGTTTCCTAGAACGGCCACAATCGTGAGTGATCGTGGCTCTTAATTAAGGGACACGATCCTCACGATGTGGCCGATTTTTTACAATTTTTTCCCTTTGATTGACAGAAATCGGGTCGATCGGTCGGTCGCGACCAATTAAAATCGGCCGCGATGCGACCGACCGATTGACCCGATTTTTCCATAGACTTCAATGTTAAAAAATCTTTTAACATTGAAATCGGGAGGATCGCGTCGGTCTTGTGTCATTATAATGGCACAAGATGAGATGGACTTGATTAAGTCCATCTCACATAGGGTAAAATGATAAAAAAGGTGAAATGGCCCAATATGACCCATTTCACATTTTTTATGTGCCCGCCATGACCCCACGATAGACGTCAACCCGAAGCGTGGCGAGCGCAGCGAGCCCGCGAGGGGCGGCGGTGCGCGTCCTCCGACCTTTTCATTCCCCTACTATCCACTAGGGCGTGGAGTGAGAATAGAATAGTGTGGCGAGCGCAGCGAGCCACCGAGCCCGAAGCGTGGCGAGCGCAGCGAGCCCCGCGAGGGGACGCGTATACCTGTGAAGTTAGACGCGTCCCCTCGCGGGGCTCGCTGCGCTCGCCACGCTTCGGGCTCGGTGGCTCGCTGCGCTCGCCACACTATTCTATTCTCACTCCACGCCCTAGTGGATAGTAGGGGAATGAAAAGGTCGGAGGACGCGCACCGCCGCCCCTCGCGGGCTCGCTGCGCTCGCCACGCTTCGGGTTGACGTCTATCGTGGGGTCTAGCCCACTTAGTAACATTTGGGGGGGCAATTGAAAATAATCAGGTGAAAAAAAAAAAAATCGGGTGAAAAATCGGTCGGTCGGATCGGTCGCATCGTATGCGACCAAATCGCATGCGATGCGATCGATCCGATTTTTTATCTTACGACCACAACGATCTAAATCGTTGTGGCCGTGCTAGGAAACAAGTACCATATATTGTTTATCTGTAAGGGGTGACACCCCTTGTTTCTGTTGCAGCTTGACAAAGCAAGCACATTCTAACATTCGGCCTTATTCTAGTTCACTCTTTCTGACAAAATTCTTCTTAGATAATAAGATTTGGGTGAGTTATTTTGTTTCTGTGCAGGGTAAATACTGGCTGCTTTATTTTTACACTGCAATATAGATCTCACTTTGAAGTTAAACCCCACCCAAAATCTAATTCTCTCTGCACAAGTTACATCTGCCCCACCTGCAGTGCACATAATTTTGCCCATCTAAGAAGGATTTTGTCAGAAAGAGTGAACTAGAATAAGGCCCCTAGAGGCAATTTCCTTCTTAGCTGGACAAAACCATGTGCACTGCAGGGGGGCAGATGTAACAAGTGCAGAGAGATTTAGCTTTGGATGAGTTATTTTGTGTCTGTGCAGGGAAAATACTGACTGCTTTATATTTACACTGCAATATACATCTCACTTTGAAGTAAATCCCCACCCAAATCTAATTCTCTCTGCACAAGTAACATCTGCCCCACCTGCAGTGCACATGGTTTTGACCATCTAAGAAGGAATTTGCCTCTAAGAGCGAACTAGAATAAGGCCCATTTATGATGGAGGTTTTAACAAATTACAATCTTGGGACGAAATTTTACAGCGTTTTTGGAAAAAAAAAAAAACAAGGTTTTCCTGGGCGGGTCAGCTAGTGTTTAATAATTTCATTCATTATTGATTACGTTTTGGTCCTCTATTCAACCTTTCTCAAAGAATGAAATGAAAATTTCTAATACATGAGATATGTCTAATATTTACAAGTCCCAAAAGTGCCATCTGTACTTCCAGTATTAATTATGTTTTTTCCATTTAGTGTTTACTTCATCAATGGCCCATGCACTCTTTAGTAGCCAAACCTAAGTTTTGTTTGGCCACACCCCCACCGAAGCATGACCAAATGCTTTATCATGGGTACCTACCACTGCATCCCTCCTGGTGGGCCCTTCAAACCCCAGTCCGAAACTGACCATGTGTCTCATTCCACATTGCGTATTTTATAGGTTTATAAGTCAGGTGCAGACTAAAGGCAAGAACTCCGCCTTTCATTGCTTCTTGACAGGCTAGTAGAGAACACAGAAGCATACACTTTGACATCACTTGGCCCATCTATTCTGCTTCTTTATAGGTGAGTCCCTGGAAAGGAAAAGCAGTTCAGCACTCAATAAGCCTGTACAAATGTTGAGCACATAAAGCCAAAGATACTAGAAGGGGACTAGGAGACAAGGGAACAGATGCACTAAGCTTCAAAAAGTGATAAAGTGGAGAGTGGTAAACAAAAGGCTAATAATCTCCTAATTGCCATGTTATATGCTATGTTTAATAAATGACAGTTAGGAGCTGACTGGCTGGTTGTTTATCACCCACCACTTGGTCCAATTAATATAGGAAGCAAGGATAGTGCTAGAGAGGTACACAAGGAAAACGCATTCTGACTCCACAATAAGAGGAGCAGTGAACAGTTGGAAGGTTAACTGGGGAGAAGCAAAGGATAGGGTAGGAGAGAAGGGTGGATATTTAAGATGCCCACACAAGGAGTGTTTTCGGCTTGTGATACGATTTGTGCTCCAGCACACATCACATTGCATAGCACAAAAAGTATGCACTGCACGTACTTGATCGCATTGCATCTAGTTCAAAACGTATGCTGCTTTAGCACATCACATGCGTTTTGAACTAGATGTGATGTGCTTCGCACCGTGGCCCTTATTCTGATCTCGGCGGTACGGCCCGCGTGCGGCCGTACCGCCGATGTTTTCACTCTGCACATGCGCAGAGGTCACTCTGCGCATGTGCAGGGGAAATCGCCGCACAAAAAATGTATACGCCGCAAAGGGGGCGTATAGGGGCGTGAGGGGCTTAATAGCCTCATTACCCTATGCATACGCCCAGCGTTTCATGGGCGTTCCCATGCAAACGCGGGGCGTATGCATGGTAATGAGGCTATGACGCCAGTGATGGGGGCGGAAAGCTGACATCGCCGGATGTCAGCTCTCCGCCCCCATACAAGCTTTCACACGGACGATTGTCCGTGTGGTCTAAGCTTGCGTGAGCTGGTGGAGCGTGCGGCCCTGCCTTCGATGGTCGCCGACCATCGAATGCAGGGGGCAGCTCCCACCATGGTGGAGGCGTACGCCCCACCATTTTCATGCGGATCGCCAGCCGTCCGCGTACGGACGGCCGTGGCGATCCGTATTGTAGGCGGGGATTGGTTTGTGCGGCCGGAGCAACGTATGCGGCTCCGGCCGCACAGATCAGAATAAGGGCCCGTGTGTGGACATGCTTTAGAAGGAGGATGGCAGGCTTTATGAAAAGGAGACTTTTGAGTGAACATTTGAAGTGAATAATTAGTGGCAGTAGGTATGAGTGGAGGTAACCAGAGGGGGGTGGGGTGAACATTAGATTGATGTAAGGAAGAACAGAGTGATAAAGTAATGGTGTGTACACACTTGTACAGTGTGCATGAGATTTTGACTATATAGTCAAAATCTCATCTGGATCGCATGCAGATTGTATGGGTTTTAACCCTTGCAATCCCGATGCGATCCTGATGCGCGATCCCGTATCGCAGCCAGAAAGTCTTGGCTGCATTGACTATATAGTGCAGATCTACACTATATTGTCTAAATTGTATGCAGATAGTCTAAATTGTATACATAGTCTAGATTGTAACATAGTCTAAATTATAAAAGTGTGTACACACCTTAACTAGTAAGCCCGCTCTAAGCAATTGCTTCTTTGAAAGTCAGATGTAGTTTCACTTGGTGCCAATAGATGGCAGTGTTTTCAGAGTCACATGGACACTAGACATATTTAAGTGATGGTACTAGATTCTGACGGGGTGGAAATTAAGTGGAGCAAGTTGCTGATGGTAAGTCCACTGCAGAGTGGCTATAAAGAAAAACAAGATGGGCAGCAGCATTCACAATAAATGGACAAAGATTACAGTAGTGAAAACGTAAAATGATGAGTCCATGGATAAGGGTAATTGTGAAATCAGGAGTGAGTAAATGCCTTAAACTAGACAATTGCAATAATGCATGGCATACTCTATAAGTGGGATGTCACTGGGTAGATGGGGAGGCAGAAAATACAGCCTCCTGAGTCCTCATATAGGGCCTGATTCAGACCCACACACAATTGTCCAACACGTGCCAGTGCACATGTGCAAACACTTAAACTATGATCTCATGGTGATTGTGAAGTGCCAATGAGGGGTGATGGGATGGGAATGCCACTAAGTGGCGCTGTGGGGGCGGGATGCTGCCTTTTTGGGAGCGGCCTAGAAACACCAGGTCAGGATTGTGGTGACTATGTGATGTCACATGCAGCCGCAGCAACCCAAAACATGGCTGGCCTATGTCTGGCTGCACAGCTAGCCTGTGCAGCCAGGGAGCTGCTGGTCATGTGTGAGTGCTTCTCTGTGTAACACAATAGCGATGTGCTGGCAAATTTTTGCAGACACGTCACTGAGCAGGATCCGGCGAGTGGGGTGGCCTTGCCCTGTGCTGGGCAGCCCCCAGCAGACTACAGCTGGAGGTTGCAGTTTTGCGAAATTTTGCAAAACTGCACAAAGGTCTGAATAACCCCCATAGTCCAAGCTGTTCCAGAGGTTTACCCTATCCCCTTGACCATACAGGGAGGTTGCAATTTCTTTCTCCTTATGTCCACGGCAACAACTGAATGGGACACCACCCAGTCAAGGATGGATGGGTACACGTGCTACAAATTCCTCAGAGGCAAAAGTCGCTGCAGTGTGCTGGTCCATCCAATGTTCTGGAGTTGGACTATTCAGTTTTTTATCTAATCCTTTTACAAGTGGAAAGTATGATGTAACACATACAGTAACATACAGTATGGTGGACATATAGTTTACACAAGACATATCATGACAAGTACACAAAAACTGATACAGCGTGTTTGGATTTTTCCATTGGGAAAATGTTGCAGGAATGATAGATTTGTCAGCTTTTTTCAGTATATGACTAGCCTATTCAGCATTAACTACAAGTACACTAGCCTGTTCTGTATGTCCTGCACTAACTGAGAGTACACAGCCTTGATGCATTAACAGTTAGATCTTTCTGTTGTGCACCCAGTAATCAAAGCTTTGCAAGTGCTATGCCTGTGTATAAAAATAGAAGGTGGTAAAATCCCTTCCAGACATCACACTGCATTTTTACTGATTCCAAAGGAAAAGAGGAATGGGCACTATACCTGTAATTTATCTCTGCACTACACAGTGACACAGAAAATATTTACATGCAGCATATTTGAGAAAAAAAGAAGCAGTATAGTCTAGTAAATGAAATGCTCAGAAGGAGGGATCAAATAAATATTGCTCTAAGTGGGATGGCCCGGAAATCCTGTGATAAAAAAAAGGATGTATGGGTGAAAAAAAGGAAGGTTATTGATGTTCTCCTTTCATTGCTGTCTCTTGTCTCTATGCCAGCGTTCCTTCTTTTAATTCCATGTCCCAATTGTGCCCTCTCCATATGTCCTTGTGATTTCTGGCCATTATTAAGCAGTATATATACAGTAACTTCATGAAGCCATCTCTTCCCTAAATGCCCTTCAGCAGCGGCTGCAGTTCTTGTTGAGAGCACACATGGACTAAGGGAGGAGGAGACTGTGCTACAGAAGAAAAAAAATGATACTCTAGGGGGAGGGGGGCGAGCTTTTCCTTCCATGGTGCAGAGTTGTTACTGAAAGGACAGGCAAACTGCAGGATCTCGTTTCTGCTCAAGAAGAGAAGGTACAGACTAATCATTTCCATTTGTCTATACTCCTTACTTTGCACATCCCAGGCAGTCATAGGTGTAGGGAGCTGTCCCGTCTTGCTTAGTGCTGAATCCGTCTTTTCTGCAGCCTTAACGATAACAAGGTTCTCCAGCTATTTTAATTTGTTCCATGCAATGCTAGTCATGTAATAACAGGCACAGCCTTTGCATAGCTTGTGTTCTTCTGTCAGTGTCCCCGCTTGGCTTGTTATCCTACCTAATTTCTCTTTTTTTTTCTGCTGATACATCCTTTTTCCCTGAATACAATACTGTACATTGCAGCATGTGCTGTCTGTGAGAGCGGGGTTAAGATTTATTGACAAGCAGGGCAGTGCTGGGTATGCAGCATCAGCTGTGATAGCATTAGGCATCTAAATGATACAGGACAGACACTTGTGAAGTTTTTTTTTTAATGTTTCACCTATCAGCATTTCTACTGTATGTAAATATAATATGCCTGTAAGAGGTCTGCAGTATCTGCAGCCTGCATTTAACTTTTTTTTTTTTTGGTCACAGTCACCCATTCCAAACTCCCCATGCAAATAGGTGCAAATGTGAAATAAGGTTGCTTTTTAGGATATTAAATGAGTCATAATTTGACAGTCTTTGAAGTACCAGCAGAGGGAGGCATCAAGCTGTGGTATATAGAGAAAATGACAATTCTTATCACCTGCAGTGCAGGAGTAGGACTTTTCTGGGATATCATTTGTTGCAGCCCACTAGGTTGTGCAGTGAGGCGGAACACACACTGCAAAAAGAGTGATTTGCTGTTTTGTTACTTATTATTTTGGTATATTGGCTGTCAACAAAGACTGAAAAGTGTGAGGCATCATCTTTAATACCATATTTTGTTTATGTACTGTATGCTTTATATGAACTGGGGTGATAACTGGCAACAAAAAGCTGCATTGTAATATTTCTATGGGATGTCTGTGCTTCTGTTTGCAACATGACTTGCATTTGACCTCTATGAGGTGAAAAGGCGTGCTTCTGTTTCTTTTTATTATATTTTTCCATTTTCTTAAGCTTTTAACTGTCAATTAACCTCAGAAAAGTGTTTTGTGTTAGATAAATCTAGTGACTTCAGCATATAAATTGAAGCAGGACACATCACCTTCAAATGTCCCTTCAGACACTTCCCAGCAGACACTGTACACAGTGCTGTCCAGCAGACAAAGCACACCTAAAAGATTACAGATTACAGAGGTGTAAGTGGCAGCAGACTAATGTTTGTGATTTTATGATATAAATACTTTTTGTACATATCACACAGTTTCTATGCATCTATCCATACGCTATATTTTCAAGTATCGAATCAAATTTGAAACAAACTATTTTTTTGAAGTGCACATTTATGGATTTTTTTCTGTGATGTTAAGCTTTAATTGATTTCTTGATACATTTTAAATACTTTATTTTGTATTAGTAATGTATGTTTAAAAAAAATTGCTGAGCCATGCATTCAATATATCCTGCACCAAAATTTTAGACTTCTTTCAGACACGGGAGCTTTTCAATGATCAATATTTCAAACAGATGTGGCTAGTTATAGTGAAAGCAACAAAATTCTTGTTTTTGCTTTACTTGTAAACTAAAATATTTGAAAGTATGTATTTTTTCATGTATTGCAGGCTAGAACACTAGAACACACAAGCTTACCTGATAGTATTGCATGTAATATATAAATTAAACTAAGTGGAAGGAATCAAAAGCCATCAGTATGGATTTTGTTATGAAGCAAGCATTGGGAGGTAAGTGCATGCATCTCCTATTCCCCTATACAGTATGTCAGAAACTTAAGTACAATGCGTCAATTTCCGAAGCTCCTCCCATTCTCTTGTATATCTCTGCACCATGAGGTAAAATGCCAGAGTCACCACCTGAATAGCCAGAAGCAAAACATTTGAGTAAGTTAAAAATATTTTTAGAATATTTTATCAATAATCAAATCACTAGGTAATTCTGATTCCATTCACACATTGTATTCTACTTTTATCACTATTATCTTATATCATGCATTGCACTGGTCCTTTGATTAAATATAATATACATTTTTTATTTTACATAGTCGATATTACATTATGCTAAAAATGATCAAAAACAACAGAGATAAGCTAGCAAAAATTTGCAATGTGTAAAATATACGTTACTTTCCAAGTACCAACATAGTGTGAATAATGTTATACTATAGTTCTGAATTTACTGTACATGTTTATTGTACAAAGTGTTTAATATTGTCTTTGGCACATAAATATCACCCATCTCATTTGCTTATCAAACTTCACAAATGACTATGTAGCTGTATTGTATACATGGCATTAAGTCAGTAGACTGCTTACTTCCTAAAAGTGCCTGTCAAATGTTTAATTGAGCTTTAGTAAGATGTATTTTAATTAAATTATGACGTGACCCTTTTGTAGCCAAGTCTTAATTGTTATAAGGGAAAGCAACATACAAGTCCATCTTTGTGTTAAACGGGCAGTTGGTAATTTAGAAAATTATGTATTTGCTTGAAAATGGTATTCCACTGTGGTAATTAGCACCTTCTTTTCTGCCAAGAGCACCAGCACTTCCCTGGACAATCACTCACTGCAGCTTTTTCAGCAGCAAACTCATTGTGCCATAGATATGGCTGTTTCCACTTATGTCTTGGGTGCAGTGTCAAATTGTGCACTGCAGTATTTTGGGTACATGAAATAATGATTTGTGCAAATCCTTTTTTTTAACAATTAGGATAAATGGATTAATTAAGATCTGCTGACTGTAGAAAAACAATCTTGCAAAACCTGAAATAGGATTGGATCCATTAAGCAGACTCCAGATAAAACCATTTGTCAAACCCTTCACTTAGAAAACAGCTATATCGATAAAGAAAATGATTAAAACTCAGTGAACTGTGGTTAAAATGACTTTTATTTCCATTGATTTATGCCAAGGGACAGTTGAAGGTTAAAGGAGGGAATCTTTTCAGTCATTTCTTTTTTTAAATAAGCTGAATATAAAATGCAACTTAAAGTTTTAGTCAAGTGTAATTACATTATACATTATGAAGTTGATGTCGAATTGTTGGAAAAATGAGCATAAATGAATCTATAAGAAATAAATATATAAAAATAACAACATCATTTCCTTCTATAACAGCAGCATATGTATCTTTTTTATGAAAAGTTATCACCATTACGGTAGCATAGCATGTACCTGTACCTACTGTACCTTATTGCAGCTGCTACACTTAACCGGCAAATACAGTATGTGCTTCTCTGATGGGTTGCACTGACTCTTTCTGAACCCATCCCACCAGAGATGCTTCAGACAGGGTGTAAGTAGCATAATTGCATAATCTGCATAGATGCATATGTGTGTATTCACTCTGTGCAAGCGCATAGAGTTTACATGCAAGATACATGTACACTACCGGTATGCATAAGGTAGTAGTACTCACTCACTACATAATATCCTATGCCTCTGATAGGTACAGTAGTCCTGCACACCTAAAGTATATGAGGATTACTTGCTTACTAGTGGCTGTTGGAAGACTGATTTACATTACTTATGTAACTTATGCTAATGTGAGAAAACTTGGGGCTAAGGCAGGGGTTCATATGTGTGCAAATGAAGAGCCATTCTGCCAAATGGTTTTTAATGTACACCAGCCATCATTATTAGTATACTAGGTGCAAGTGATCTGTTTGAAACAGGCTTCCCTTTCTTATACACTCAGAATTGCTTTAAAAACACATCCATGATATTCCAGCAGGGTGGTACTGCGAGTTTCTACTGTTGACCACCTCGAAATGCTCAATTTCACAGAAAGGGAGATCCATGCAATTTCCGTCTGACGCATAATAGGACTCAAAATAGGGTGGCTATATGCAAACATTGATAACTCCGCCTCTGCACATGCACTGTATGCAACAACTTGCCATTTGTGTCTATACTAGAGGCAGAACTACCACTGCTGCAGCATGTGCAGTACACTGGGGCCCCTGAGGACTAAGTGGCACACTACTGCCCCTGTTACCCTCTTCCTATCAGCCACTGTTTTTCCCTGTCACACTCTGCCACCTACTGCCTCTCTCTGTCACCCACTGCCGTGGTGCATATTGTAATCTTGGGTTGGGGTGTAGGAGGGGGGCCTAAATGATATTTGTGCACCTGAGCCAACAACCCACAAGTTCCACCACTGGTCCGTAGTACAGAGTGTTTGTCTGTGTCAGAGTCAGAATCAGTCCTTGGGCCAGTCTCAGTAGTCATTATGAGGTCCAGGCTCAGCAATCATTACAAGGGCCAGGCTCAACAGTCAATATTCTCATATAGATTTATGCAAAACATTTTAATTGAATCTAAATCACTATTTAGATTAGCATATACATATAAAACGTTTGGTAGGTATAGTACCGTAGTTAGAAAAGCAGTGACCTACAAGAAAAGACAGATAAAATCACTGATAACAAGTTGATGACTATTCAAAAATAATGTCTTTTAGGTGGAAATTCTTATGACTAAAAAACAGGCTCTAAAGTGTAATGTAATATTATATGTGCAATTAAGACAAATCCTCACATTGACCAATAAACTACAAATTGCACATACTCTAGGACTCATTTCGTTTGCCCTGATTGAGCTGCATTGTGCTGAATTGATTAGATATTTAATAGTAAACATTAAGAAAGGGTGGACACAGACTGTGCTTGAATTGTATCATGAATATTCCCTCCTCAACTAGGGGTTTTATGAGACACTTGACCTCCTTGGTGCACTAATCAATGTTGTCTCCAGGCCCCAGAGGCATGTTATATGCCACAGCAGAGATCTCATCATCTGTCTTTGAAGCCCTCTGACAGTGCATCTTACATTCACTCCAGCCTTTTAGAACGAACACAGCTATTGTGCAAGGAAGCTTGTAAATAATTTACCATTTCTGTATCCCTGCATTAATGTAACCTAAAATGGGATCTGGCCATCTAAGTTCTATCAATAAAAATAATACTAAAAGAAAACCTTTCTCCCATATTTACTGTCTCTTTAGCTTTATTAGAGTTGAAATATTATACAGTATATAGGAGATTACAACTTACCTTGAATTTCTTGGCCCTTTCCATGTAATACAGACGCCCCCGGCCTTTTCTTGCCAGTCTACTCTTTTCGGGTTTGTGGAAATGAATTATCCTGTGGTCTAAACAGATTTAAGAGGACTTCACAAACATTGTTTTCATTAATGACACTGAAAGGCTGCTACAATTTTGGCCTTCATCAATCTAGAATGAGGAAGGTAGCATAGAAATTGAGAAAATTAAACTTCATTGATATTCTTTCCCAGGAGAAATATACCAAAGAGCAACAATTAGAATAGTCTGCACACAAAGAACCCCAGGGTAGTAGATAATTATCTTTTTGTATTGTTTAATACCAGTGTTAATGAGAAAAGAAAAAAAATATGAAATTATATATTTAGAAAATAAATTGAAACCATTATACCCATGGTATGAAGCATGGAGTTCGGGGCTTTGTGAAGCTCACAAAGTCCCCAAGTCCAGGCTTTCTATAAATTCATGAAGTTACAAATTATATTACCGCCAGATATTACAGGAATACTATGGGGGTTATTCTGGTACACTCCATCTGGCAAATTCCTTCTTAGATGGACAAAACCATGTGCACTGCAGGGGGGCAGATGTAAAATGTGCAGAGAGAATTAGATTTGGGTGAGTTATTTTGTATCTGTGCAGGGTAAATACTGACTGCCTTATTTTTACACTGCAATATAGATCTCACTTTGAAGTGAAACCCCACCCAAATCTAACTCTTTCCACACAAGTAACATCTACCCCACCTGCAGTGCACATGGTTTTGTCCATTTGAGTAGGAATTTGCCAGAAGGAGTGAACCAGAATAACCCCCTATGAGCATGCAACATGATCATTTCTCCAAACACAGAGATAAAGATACAACAGGGATTATGTCACAAAGGGTTGACAGTCAATAGGTCGATACCAAATGGTTAACATGGACAAGGTCAACATAAACTAAAGGTTGACACAATCGAAACATTACATGGCAATGGTCAACACATGAAAAAGTCAACATTACTCTTTAAAAAATATTTTGTGTCAATAGATGTCATCATATGGACCCCAAATTAGTTTACCACTTCCCTTTACATGGCTTTCTTCGCTCGCCATGCTTTACCCTTCCCGTTTGGAGTCCATATGAATGTTAAAGTATGAAAAAGTTACGTCAGCCTTTCCATTTATTGACCATTGTCATGTCAACCTTTTGTTTGTGTCAATCCTTTGTCTATGTCTACCTTGTCAAGGTCGACCTTATGTCATTGACCTATTGACTATCTCCTGGAAACCACGATAGAATGGTTTAATATTAAATTTATGAAAAGTCCAAATAGAGTCCTGATAAGTTTTTAACCACAGTCCAGGCTGCACAGTTCAACAGCCTCTGTCATTTTTAACACAATATTATTGGAGTCAGTTCCCAAGTTCTACACTACTCTTGTTTCATGTACTGTGGGGCCTGATTCAGATCCTATCGCAGAGCTGCTTAAAAGCAGAGCCCTGTGTTCACATAGCCACCACTGCACCAGAGTGTAATCCCACCCATGTTTAAGGCTGCAAATACAGTATCTACAAACAAATTGGGGACTTACTCGGCGGCTACGATGAAAGTGGCTGATCAGGGCCGGAGCTGACGTCAGAGGACCATGCTAAAAACGTCTGGGTCCTTCTGTGGTTTGCCTTAACACTCCCTTCAAATGGCTGAGTACCACCACAAAATGGCATCTGCCTGTCAATCACCCTGCGTATGGCCAGCGGAGAAAAGTTGATGCTGGCTTTCATTGCAGGGAGTCCTCGGGCATGCCCCCTTATGATTCATGCGCATGTGCAGTAGTCTGATAATCGCTCATGCCGTAGATTCACAGTAGAACATCAGGGACCGAATCAGGCCCATAGTCCAGTACTGGAGATGTTCAATTGATTCATGTGCAACTGTTGATTCATTCATCTGATTTAGATGGCATTCCTCTGGCATCTCCACAGAAGCCAGATTTAATGGGATTTCATGTTTGGAATTTGGTTTTGAATGAATCATGAGGAACAGAAAGCATTTGGTTTAATTTATTGCATTTCTGAAAATTATTTTGTAAGAAAATTGTATCTTCTATCTTACAGTATATGTAGTTCCCAAAGAAAGTTTTTTGTACATATCTCCATTGAATGCTAGATCGGAATGTCCAATACTTCTCATGCATTAGATGACAAGGACGGTTTCTGTCAAATCTAACTGAACACTTCAAATGAGAAAGTACTTTGGGTACAATTCTAAAGTTCTATAAGACACAGTTCAGAGAACAACTGTGCTCCATGTTCCTTATACAGTATGTACTCTCAGGCTGAGGGTCTAAACTGCAGAGAGACAGAGGCGGACATTTATCAAAGCTTGGAGAGAGATGAGGATGAGAGAAATAATGTACCAACCAATCAGACTGTGCATAAAAACTTTGTATTAATAAGCTATATGGAATGATATTGCTATCTTAATAACGTATAATACGTTATAGCATATACCATATTGTAAAAAAAGTGAATAATGGAAAAATATTAAAAGTCATACTGTGGAGCATATACAATAGTCTGCAAGCTACAGGCTGTGTGGGAATTCTAGGGCGCAGGACCATTATTTTTAAAGCTACACCCATTTAAAAGGAAAAAGCAATCTGGTTATGTCTTTTAAAAGATTGCTTTTTTTTAAATACTGGCAGACTTCCCAGTAAACCAAAAAAAATGTATTGCATTGGTCATGCCTTAGGCACAGAGGGTGCCAGCTCCCTAGATTGGGAACAAACTTGTGGCATGCTGATCATGGGAGTTAAATAAGAATTTATCTGCAGACGAAACAGCACAGGGGACTTCCATAGACACATGCCGCTTGTGCCTAGTGGGAAATTCATCACTGATTCTATCTATTGTTGGTTGTATTGAAAAAAAAAAAAAAAAAAAAAAATATATATATATATATATATATATATATACATATACAAAGAGCAAGAGAACCGGCACTCAGGTTTCCTGTAGGCAACTGCCCCGGGTGCCAACTTCCAAAGTTTGTAGAAGTGGTATAGAATTATTTGTCACTCCAGGGGACTTTTTCAAAAGGCTTTATATATAAAGCCTTTTGAAAAAGTCCCCTGGAGTGACACTTATTCTATACCACTTCTATATATATATATTTATATATATATATATATATATATATATATATATATATATATATGTGTGTATATATATATATATATATATATATATAAAAAAAACTTTATTTGATATAGGTTTTAAATAAACCTAAAAGCCAATTTTGAAGAAGTGGTATGGACACTTCAGTTGGTAATACATGATGTGACATGATGACATCATGTAGAATAGTTCACTTGTAAGAGGGTTTACAGTAGTGCCAGTCATTTCTTCAAAGGGTGGTCTGAGCAGCTCTGTAGCAGTGCTACAGATACAGTATCAGGGTGCTGTCTAAGGCATCCTGCAAGCCAAATTCAAATGCTACAGTATGGGACACAGATGGTGCCATCTCCTGGGCAATGGCGTCAATTGCAAAAATCCCTGACAGGAGTCTATGTTATGAAGAAATTATGAAAAAAGGGGATACATTTCCATTTTTTCTTCAATGTTATCTTTACCATAGGCAGCTTTTCTATCATATACTCATATTAAGAGTTCTGTTTATTATAGAAAAATAATATATGCTTTGTAACTAATTTACTAGGACACGCTAAACCCCCTTGGAGGCTACTTTTTTCACAAACCCCAGTAAGCATCCCCATTTGAGACCGCGGTCTTTGCCTTCCCGATGGTCTGCGCTGCGGTTAAGGTCCCTGGTCGGTGCTGGTGCTTGGCGCGATGTCCCCTGTAAGGCCGCGGGTGACCGGCGTTGTCCCTTGTCGCCGACACGCTGACATGCTGGCTCCGGACGGCATGGATTCCGCCATGACACTTCTGCTCACCTGACTAGGTTGACCAATCCCGCTGACCATCAGCCTGACCCTTGAACCACACACACCTGTGCAATAATCAGGTGTGCCTGTCTTTCTTCAGTGTTGATTGGTGCTGCGTCTGGCAGCCAATCACAAACCGGCAAGGGGGATATAGCTCAGGCCCTGAGCCTTCCTTCCTTGCCTTGAACAATTGCTTTACCTGTTCCAGAGTTCTCCAGGTTCTCCTGTGTCTCAGTCTCCAGCGTTTCTCCCAGCTGCTTTACTTACCTGGTTCTTATCATCTCCAGAAGACTCCTGCAATACCATCCCTGCAGTCGAGTATCAGGTGTCTCGCTGAGCACCTCTCTGGCTCTCACGCCAGCTACCATCATCAGAGACTTATACCATCTTGTCCTGATCCTGTCGACAGTCCCCGTCAACACCCGGGTTGACTTACAGCTATTGTGCTCCATAGAGACTATTCCATCTTTGTCGTATCCAGCCAATACACCTGAGTACCTACCACATCTACATCCCTGTCAACATCCCAAGTCGTCACTCCCGCAGTTCCCAGACTGCCCACCAGTCACCCTGGTCTCTCATGGCCGTTCCAGGGTCCAGTTTCCCAAGTCCCAGCCTGCATCCAGAGGACCAGGGCAGGGGGCCGCGACCTGCCTGTCAGACGCAGCTAAGTCCAAAATCCCTTTTCCCCTTAATTTCCCATCTCTGTTCGTAAAAGAGTGGATGCCTCTTCTGAGCTGAGTGGGAAGCAAAAGCAAAAATGTTTCCCTGGGAAACCTCCAGTGGCATTGCTGGTCCCCTACAAATATTTTGGAATGGACATTTTTTCCACTGACACAATTGTAGTTGGTCAAATCAATGAATTTGTCCATCACAGGTGCATGCAGGGAGGAGCTAATTTAGACAAGAAGAAGGGAGGAGGAGCATGGAGAAGCTAATATAGATTAGAAGAGGCAAAACAATCACCCAGCACACCCCAGTGGAGCAGCAAAAGAGGACCAAAAATCGCAAGAACAACTATAACTGAGTTAGTCCCTATAAGCTTCTTAAGCTTTAAAAAGTTTTTTCGTTTGTAATTTAGGATCAGAGTTAACCAGATAATTTTCCACAAGGTCAGACTTAAGGTCCATACACACTGGGTGACTATGCCCAGCATGTATGGACAGCGATGATGCCAATCATCACTGTGGGGAAAGCTGCTCAGTGCATACACACTGAGCGGCTTTCCCGGTGCTGATGGAGGGGGGAGGACGGCTTTGCATAGGGCAGAGCTATGCAAAGCCATCCTGAAAACCGCTCATCTGCTGGTATAACCAGGCTTTCCCGGCGATGATGAGCGACTTTGAGCTGAAAGCCGCTCAAACTGGGTGTTTTGAGCGACTTTCAGCTCAAAGTCGCCCATACTTTTCCTCTGCCCTTCTTATGCACCCTTGACTGTTTCTGACACAATTTTTGCATTCCTAAAAAAAAAAAAAAAATTCATTTGATACATATCTTGCTATTACAAGATAAATGGTTAGTTCCTACAACATGTACTGAATATTATGGCCTGATAAATGAACAGTCTATTTTACTACAGTTACTGTAGTTTGTACAATGCTGTACGTAAAATGTCAGTCATCAGGAAAGGAACCCAGACAGCATCTGATCAGGCATTAAGGACATTGATAGTATTTATGCTCTTGAGGTCAACTCTGCTTCTGGCTTAGTAGGATAACTTTAAAACCATGATGTGCAATCTTTCAAACTAGTGTACACTTGTTTGTCTTGTATTGCAGATAATCAGAAAATACTAATCTTTTAATGGAACAACGTATTTCTAGGGAACACTCACCTATATCAGTATCACTTCTTTAGATCGGAATCTATTTTAACATTATTAGAATTTGATACAAAATTATTCTGAATAGTTTGAAAAAACATAGCACCATCATCTGTTTCTCTTGTTCATGGGATAAAAAAATACATCAATCTGAGGGTTTTATTTACCCTACTCTGAGCGTTAGGATTCTGCAACTACCCATATTTGGTTATTGCTTCTGGGGTAACCTACTCCACCCAGGGTAATCCTGTTCAATGCTCCCAAGATGTCTGCCTTACATGGTAGCTTGTGAGGTTGGAATACAAAATCTGTGGAAGTTCTTACACAAAATGAATGCACCCATTTTGTATTATTCTAAATGTGTGCTCAAAGTTTTATTTTGTATGTGTATTTGGCCCATCTATTGCTGTATTACTTAATTCTTCTGTATTATGTGCATTGTTTTGATGTATGTTAATCACCTTTTTGGAGAAACTGCGCTCTATAAATAAAATAATAATAATAATGAATATTACTAAACATAATAACAGCAATTTAAAATATATGAAAAAAAGAAGCTCTTAATTTGACACATAAAGAAATGTTATATTACAGTGTATAGAGTTTTTGCCTGCTGTCATTCATTGACTCCATGGTACCTACCAGATGTATGGTGACAAGCAGTGCAATGTACAGTACTGTAGAAAAAAAATTAAAAAGGAAAAGGGCCATTTACCAATGTAACGGGAATGCAGTGACATTTCTTTATTTAATTTATATACCAATTTTTGACTTACGTACATGAAGAAGACAGTAACTACTCCCAGGGCTGCCAAAAGTTTTATCACGCTCCTGTTCTATGGGATGTGGCAGCAACTCTAGACTTGCTCGCTCTCCATTGGGAATATTGGCACCCTCCTTACCTGATAGGCCACCTGTTAAAAAGGGAGTGTCATACCATTTTGAGGGCAAGGCTGTGCCACTTTGACACAACAGGATCGCATAAAGACTAATGCCATGGGGATTTTTTATTAGCTTGCACACCCTCTCAATGCCTTTGACTGCAACTGATTAAAATTTAGACTATACCTCTCAGAATTCCAAGCATAAAGTATAAATGCAATTACACCCTTAATTGCCTTTATACACTGTATTAGCATTTTCCATTTTACTATCAATGGCTAACATAATGGAACCATTCACATCTTCCCTTTTTTATTTGTAGTCTGTTGTAAACTTCCACCAACCTTTGTATTAATAGCTCAAATATATTTTTAAGTTTCCAGTTTTCAGCTTCAGGGCAGTCTTATTGTTTTAGATGACAAGCCGTTGAAATGAATTTCCTATGCCAGATCACTGGCCATATAACAATCAATCAAGTCGAGGCTTGTAAACTGCAAACATGTAGCTCCACTTCCTGCATCTAAAAAATTATACTTTAAAAGCCAAAACAAATATATATATATATATATATATATATATATATATATATATATATATATATATATATATATATATATATACAGTATGTAAGTACTGTACTAAACTAAAAAGAGAAATTTGTAGTTAAAACGGTTGCAACTTGCATTTATGTCAAACTCTACATGAGGCCTATTTTATACAGTGTCTATTTGCTCCGTGTGTCTTTCTACATGCTTTCTAAGTGAATTTCTTCCAGGACTCTGATTGGTAGATAGCTCCATTCATCCACCAATAGTATGTTGCCAGCCATTCACTGATTTGCTGCAGGCTGGAAGGTAGGTAGAGAATGCTTCCCTCCAGCCTATACAGTACCATAAGAAGTAAACTACATAATTTCCCTACAGCACACTGAATGGCATCAATAACCAGTCTTAAACACTACAAGATAATAGAATTTAGAGATATTGGTTACATATATATGGATAAATTTATGATTTTCCCTCCAAGTCATCGTCGAGGCGTCTCTGTATATTGGTAGACCCTGTTGCTATAGTAGGTGCAGGGTCACTCAAAAAAATCAGCATAAGCCAAAAAGCCCAGAGCAGCACACCGGTGACAAATAAATTGAATAAATATATTTCGGTTCGTTAAAGCAGTGAGCCTAAGCAGCAAATGTACGCTGCTAAGCAAGTCGACCAGCATCAGGCCCAAAGTACAGTACTTTGTTATTGGCTTCAGTTTATTGTGATAATCTTAAAATAACAGTAGAAGCTTCCTAGAGAGATCCAGTAACTATTGTCAGATGAATACTACAGTAATATTGGTAAAGTCCTATTTAAAATTAATGTTTTGTGTGAATAAAAGACTTTAATGCATTGCTGTAACAGTAAATAGTAACTATGGAGGATGACTATTGCGAACAAACATCCCAACATTTGGGAAGAAGGGTTGAGAACCATGTGCATGAGCGATGATTAAGAGGCCATGGCCTTGTATTACCACACCCCATTACTCATGTTGGTGGTGTGGCTACACATCACGTCTCAACCCCTGAGGGCATGCACAGCATTCGTAAACTGATGGGCTGCCCTCAACCTGTCTTGGCACGGTATGGAAGCCGCACCTGTCTTGGCAATGTATAGAAGCTGCACATAATGTCCCCACAAACTTTTCCTTCAGGAGGACACTGTGAAAATCGGTTGAGGGGGTTTTGATTGCACTATGTGTGCTTTTGCATCTTGCTTTTAACTGCCTCATTTACAAAACAAAGACTTAAACTAAGGCTTTGTTCGATGTATCTTATGCGATCCTGCCATCTAGGAACCTTGACAGTTTCCCGGTGGGCAGTTGATGGGTTATCACGTACGAGGAAGGCATACAATACCTCGTATAAATGTATGGGCACCTTCATTTTATTGGCATTATATAATTTACTGTGCTTTGTATACTAATTGTAAAACACATACTGTAGGGGAAAATTTACTAAGAAGGCGGATTACGGCTGATCCCATGTACGCACGAGTACAACCGGACGAATGGAGAATACAGCAAAATGACAAAGCGGCCATATTCTCCGGATTCGTATTTGGTGAAGTGATTCATATTTGGCTGCCGAGTTTACCGGCAAAAAACGTACAACATGCCAGTATCGCATGGATCAGTCAGATCAGTCAGTGTAAAAGACAGGAAAAATAAATAAATAAATAAAAAAAATGGTGGACAGTCCCCCCACCAGTCCCCTGTATTTTGTAAACCAGCTCAAAGCTCAAACAGTCACAGCTGGGGAACATGTTTTACATAAGGTCGCCTGGCCAAAGTTCAAACATCATAGCCAGTCAGCCCGGGCCTGTTCTAGCTCCCCTGGGCTGTGGGTGGCGGGCTTATGGTGTTAAAATAGTTAAAAATTGAAGAAATATTGGGTTCTGTTGTGGAACAACAAGTCTCAGCAAGCCTCCCCTGCATGTGGTGCATTAATGGGCCTGCTGGCTCTTGTAGTTGCACAACAGAACCAATACCTAAAACACACACACTGCAATAATGTATACATTTAATACACACCACACATATGTAGTCTTGGTCCATCTATCATCCAGGGTTAAAAAAAACAACAACAAATACCAGGCTCCAGCATTCTTCCTAATGAAATTGGTGGGGAAAGGGGGTGATGATGCGCCATTATTACACTACGGTAAAATAAGTACCGTAGGAGTGGATGTCTATGTAGCTATGCTCAATATATTTGTCCTATTGCAATGGGTCATAGGACGATAGTGGGCCTAAAACTAGCAGGTTTTTTTTAAATAGAAATATTGCTTATCTTTATAAGAAACATGATTTGCTGCTTATGTTAATGAAAATGTGTTGGAAATACATTGTATTGACATAAAAAACATGCAATGCTTTTAATGTGTTGCTAGTCCATCATTTATATTTAAGTTTAAATATAACATCAAATAGGCGTTCAGTACTTTGTATTTACTTATGGATAAAATGATTCACTAAACTCTCAGGAGAACATTTATGAATATTACTGCACAGTGAATTCACGCAGTTGCCCATAACAACCAATCATAATACAACTTTTATTTTCTGAAGAAATGGATTGATAGCTATAGTACATAAGATGTTTTTAATATGGATATGGAGGATTTCATAATGTTCTGTATAATGTTTATTGTTAAAGGTTGCAGCTGTTGTCTTGACAGATTTCTCTCACCTAGTTCTCGCTATGCTGTAGAAAATGTGTAGCTGTATTCTTACTAAATACTATATATAGCCTATAAATCTTTACCAAGGTTAACTGAATAAATATAACAAAATAAGTCCCCAACCTTATTCTGTTGCAGAGTCCATATCAATTTCAAGTAGAAAAAAGAATTTACATATTTAACATTTTTCTTAAAATCAATCACAGTTTATCCATGTTTTCAAGTAACAACTGCCACCACCAAGCTTCTCTGCCAATAGTAGGTGTCACTGATGCAGCATTTTCTGCTGTTTGTTGTCATTTAAAGGAAGTACAGATGTGTCCTCCTTCACTGTTGCTGCTGTCATGCTAAACAGTCGGGTAGGGATCATTAGGTCTACAAGAAGTTGGTCGACAAACACTGGATCGACACCATTAGGTCGACGTGGAGAAAGGTCAACATGGGTCTAGGTCAACATGGGCAAGGTCAAAAGGTCAACATAACCGGCTGTTTTTTTACCCAAATGTCGACGCAGTCGACATGGACACAGGTTAAAGTTCCGTGCGCACCATGCTTCGGGCTTGGTGCCTTGCTACACTCGGCATGCTGTTTTATTACCGCCTGTCAGCACATGTTGGCTCAAAAAACTGTGAAAAACCCCATGTTGACATTTTGACTGTCGACCTAATGCTTTTGTTGACCTAATGACCCTGTCGACCTAACCCATGTCAACCTAGACCCATGTCGGCCTAGACCAATGTCGACCTTTCTGCATGTTGACCTAATGGTGTCGACCCAATGCTTGTCGACCTTCTTGTTGTAGACCTAATGACTGTATCCCAAACAGTCCTCCTAGTTGCCCCTAGTCATGAGTGTGTTTAGTAACTATGCATGTCTCCCTAAAAATGCATCTTATTAGCGTAGCGATTCAAATAAGATGAGGTACATCTAAAAGTCTAAATAGTAAAAGCTTTTTATCTGTAAGTAGTGTGCATTTTCTCATCAAGCCACTATAACATAATTTTATAGAAAACACATTGTGTATTATTATTATTATTATACACATTGTGTATTATTATTTATGCGCAACGCAGCCACGATGTACTTGGGCATATCTGTATGTTTTATATATTTGCTCATACAATACTTTTTTATACTAAAGGTACCCATACACTCGTAAGATTTATCTTCAGATCTGGCTGGTTGGAACAAACACATGGTTATGGATGAGTGCCAGTTTGTCAGTTTTCCAGCATTTCCAAGCAAATGGTCAACTGTCATTTGCTCTCATCCATAACCATGTTTTTGTTCCAACCAGTCAGATCTGAAGATAAATCTGCATGTGTATGGCCACCTTAAGATCGTTTTTGATGCATGTGTTTTATTTTGTGGAAGCAAACTGTTCAATATCTCTTCATATAAGAACTCCACTGAACTTCTCAATATCAAAAGCCATCAGCACAAGTTGCTTCTAGTGTTTACTTAAATGTTCTTATCTTTTTGGCTACTAGGCAATGCTGAAAGATAACACAAAAGTGATTGATTGCAAATGACTCATTATGTCATTTGGCCCACTTTACAAGCATCTGCCATTTCAATGATCTACAGTGTTTACAATTCACCAAACATGCAGTAAAATAAAGTAATTAAGTCTATTTCACTGGAAATATCACTTTCCATTTTTCGCAGAATCCACACCTGCTTTCCTAATGATCTCTCCAATACGTCTTTCATGTTACATATTAATAGTTGTTGGTTATGATAGTTCTGTGTTTATTCAATCCCTAATTGATATTTTGAAGTTGTTTCATCTTCTTGATATTGTTGTCTATGTAAAAATAATTAAAATGTATATTTTTTACACAAGCAACTCAATACCAAAGAGGACTTCTTTCTACTTAAGATATTTTGGGATTTTGCAGGATTTCACATTGCAGGAAGCAATGGGCTCCAATCATTGAAATAATGTTTCCTGCAGTGTGACATCCTGCAAGATTCTGAGTAAGCATCATCTTTGCAGGAGTATGGTACCTGTTCTAATACTACATGACAGTGCTGAGTCTTTAAATACTGTATGTTAACAAGTTTTATGAGCAAAACATTTCAAGAACATAAAAACAAGAATCTAAAATAAAAAACAATACCATTGCAATACAGCTGCTTCTAATATGGTTCAAGTTAAAAAAAAATATTGATATTTTGGTACTTGTGTAGTTTCATGGTGCCATCATGGCGCCGTGCGTCTGTGTCCAGCTGCGGGGCTGAAAACTCCATGCCAAGGTGTATAGTTCGTACCCCCATTATCCACGTTGGCATGGAGTTGATTTTAGATAGCGTAGCGAGGCGAGCGTAGCGAGCCACTGACCCCGCATTGTGGGCGAGCGCAGCGAGCCCCGCAAGGGGACACAGACGCACAGCGCCATGAAAGTACACAAGTACCGATTTTTTTTCTATTGAATATTTGGAGAAAGCATCCACATTCATTTCTTTAACAAAGTTTGTCAGATAGCTATTGTTGCTGTAGGTTCATGAACTACATGTAACTCCCACCGAACTACATGTAACTCCCACCAACCATTTCCATCATTAACCTCATCCATTTATAGCTGCAGTGATCTCACTCAATCTCTGATATGCTTCCATAGCAACCACAGAAATACCAGAAGTGGTAGCTAGGCTATAGGCTGTTGCTGTAAAATATATATATATATATATATATATATATATATATATATATACTGTATATATATATATATATATATATATATATATATATATATATATATATATATATATTTCCAAAAACACAGCATGTTCCAGTGTACATAATTAGCGCAGATAAAGTTCACCCTTCCAAAGAAATCAGCATGGATCATGTGCTGTACCATTCATGGTCTGTATTGGTCAATGTTTTGTTTTCATCAGCCATTCCCGAGGACTGTATTACAAATGATATTGTGGTGTAGTCCTGAGGAAGGGAAACTAATCCAAAAATGTTGACTATGACATGTTTATTTATACATGTATCTTATTACATTCTCATGCTCAGAATTAATTTGCCTGAAATTGAATTACCTCAGTTCTGCAATAGTACTATGAGTACTAAAACATAATTCTGAAGGTAAAAATGTGTCCTTGAATTATTCACTGTACAGTGTTCACATATTGTACAAATTAAGCTCTCAGATGTGTAAAATATTGTTCTGAATTTGTATCTCATATTTTTTTACTTTTGCAGATTTTCTAAGATTCACATATGTGGTAAGATATTCTGGGCCAGATTCTCTAAGCTTCAAAAGTGATAAAATGGAGAGTGATAAACAGCCAGCCAATCAGCTCCTACCTGCCATCTCACAGACTGTGTTTGAAAACTGTCAGGCAGGAGCTGATTGGCTGGCTGTTTATCACTCTCCATTTTATCACTTTTGAAGCTTAGAGAATCTGGCCCACTGTGTGTTAGGTGTATTTACCAGATTTACCAGAACGTGGGGATCTTTTTTTGCTTGCCCTTTAGTTTTTATTGGTGATAATATTATTATTATTATTATTATTATTATTATTATTATTATTATTATTAAAATTGAGTCCTGCAAAATACAGAATGTGCACCACTCAAGACCAGAATGTGTGTGACACAAGGGTAGGGTTGGTTTCCAAGAAAGCCTGAGGCTTGAAAAAAAAGTAAGGTATATACATTTTTTAAAAGGTGACTGTTTGCAATTGGGTGCATGTAGCCTTTATATACAGTACAGTAAATTGTTGAATCCCCCCCCCCCCCACACACACACACACACACACACTTTATTCAGCTTCCTGTCAAGAATTTTAATGCAACTCAACAGACTTAAGTCCAAAGAACTCTTCTTTGAGTGACTGTCAAGCTAAAGGATCAGTATGATTTTTATTGGAATGCAGACTTTGGGGCTTTGTTTTCTCAGTGATCAAATAAAGTCATGCGTTCATGGAAACATCCTTCATACAGCTCCCTGTTGTGCTATAAGCAGAATGAGACCCAATAGCACAATACATTGCACACTTAAACCTCTAAAGCATCATTTTTTTTGAACAGAGGTAACCACATTTCCATAGGAGGTGCCTCTCAGTAACACACGGGACATCTCCAAGTGTCACTTCTAAGAGGAAACAAAAATAAGGAATCAAAAGGTAAGCTGTGCTTTTATGGTTATCGTATCCAAAGTGAAGCTACATCCTCAGCTTTCATTTCATTGATACTCTCTACTGATTTACACATAAATTAACATCCTTTATACATTTACATAAAAACTTTGTGAGAATTTCACAAATCACATAAACAGTACAAGTTCATGTCAAAACCTTATGTTTTAATGTACTGAAGTATTTCTGTACAGGTTGAGTATCCCGTATCCAAAATGCTCGGGACCAGGAGAATTTTGGACAACGGATTATTCCGTATTTCGGAATATTTTAATATTTCAATGATGTATTTTGAAGTATCTTGCATTTATGCTGTATAAACACATAATATACACACAAATATATTTTATTACCACATAAAATACACACAAACATATTTTAATTGTTCAAAAAACAAGGTTTCAAAACGTGAAACAAAATGTGTGTACTATCTCAGCACTGAATTTGAATGCCAAGCAATCATTGTCTTGCACATATATAGTGCCAGTTACATATCATGTCCCCAGTGATGCTGTTACATATGTCCCCAGTGAGTTTTTAGCAAAAAAAAAATTTTTTTCACTTTCTGGAATGTCCGTATTTCGGAATAATTCGGATAACGGATATTCGGATACGGGATACTCAACCTGTATCACTATACAGTACAGAATATTATTTATCTACATGTTTTCTTTTTTCAGTTGCCTTCGAGGTCTAGCTCTCACTAGGGGCCTTATTTTGGTTCATTCTTTCTGACAAAATCCTTCTTAGATGGGCAAAACCATGTGCACTGCAGGTGGAGCAGATGTTACTTGTGCAGAGAGAATTAGATTTGGGTGGGGTTTTACTTCAAAGTGAGATCTATATTGCAGTGTAAAAATGAAGCAGCCAGTATTTACCCCGCACAGAAACTAAATAACTCACCCAAATCTAATTCTCTCTGCACATTTTACATCTGCCCCCCTGCAGTGCACATGGTTTTGTCCATCTAAGAAGGATTTTGTCAGAAAGAATGAACCAAAATAAGGCCCTAGGTAGTTGTGCATTAATTGCTGGTTAATGGCTATGGTTTCATAAAAAATTTCCATTGACCCATAGCAGTGCAATGTTAAGCAATACAAATACTTAATTTGCAGAATTTTTGATGTTGTACAAGAAAGGTGTTATATAAATCTGTCACCTACACACTCATGTGATCAACAAAATATGCTGTGCTGTATAGGAAACTGTTAATAAATAAATAATCAAACACAATACAGTACAGGTACACCACTGATTTTATGGTACCTTATGGTCTGTAAACTCTTATAATCTGGACAAATCAGGTTCCTGGAGAAATTAGTCTATGGGAGGGTTTAGAGGGGCAGCAGGAGGGGGAGTCACGCTGCAGTTGGGAGAGTAGTGATGCACAAGGGGAAGCTGATGACCATTTTTTGGGGCATAAAAAGATACTTGGCACCATCAGAGTTGCATGGAACCTGTAAGCTCTCTCTCTCCAGGCACCATCTGCTGCATGGGGTGTTGAGGCAAAATGAAAGAGGACACATTTGTATTCATCTTATGAAAAGCTTTTTTCAATAAACTAAAGGAAGCCATCCGTTTAGATCAGTCGCCCTCTAGTGGCTTTAAAAGCTCAGGATAAATTGCTAAAATACTTCCCCTTATTGCCAATGTCTAATTTAATCGTGGCTTAATTAAAAACAAAGAATACTAATAACAATAAAGAATATGTTTACTCAAAGTGGATTACTCTAAGGCGCAACATGTTAGAATGACTCCATTTTCTACATTCCTCCATGAAAGCAATAATTTCTAAAAATGTATAAAGGATTTACATATCTAAGTAATATCATACATTTTTTAGGCTATTTTTTATCATTTAGAAGTAAATTTAAAATTATTTACATTCAAAATGTCATTGATAATGTTATTTTAAGATGATAATGTTTAAGAGTTTTCCATGAAAACAAAATGTTATTTAGTACTAAATTATACACATTTTGGGGGAAACTTACTAAGATGGTAGTTCTATTTCACATGGGATGTTGCTATGGGAAACCAATCAGAATTGACTTATTTAGTTTCCTCTAGAAGATACTAGTCAGGAACTGATTGGTTTCCCATAGCAACATCCCATGTGAAATAGAACTCCCATCTTAGAGAGAGTTCCTTGAATCACTCTACTTTTAGGGCCTTATTCTGGTTAGGTCGGTGCAACATAAGTACAGTCCGTTTCCCGTACGCGGACGGTGAGCGTAAGTCCACCCACAAAACATCCGCACACGGACGGTCACAAACACCGACAAAGGGGAGTGGCGTACAACTGAGCGTACGCCACCGTACACGGACGGATCTCCTCTTAGCCACCGATAACTGGCGTACAACAGAGCGTACGCCACCGTATATGGACGGGTCTTGTCCGTTTTCACACCGACATCGTCCGTATATCTGAGTGTACGCCACAGTGCATGGATGGGTCTCACCTTTTTTCAATGGAAAACTCAGCGTGTCACCGATCGTGAGAGTGAGCGTACGTCCGTGCATGGTGGCATACCCTTCACATATATGGCACTGAAAATCTTGCCTTTCAACTATAATTAAGACAATTAATTAATTATTCTAATTGTTATTCAATAATTGTTTTCTATTAACTCAATTGTGTACCTTAATAAACACCCTAATAAAACAACATTTTAACCCTCATTACATGTTTATTTATTATGTTCTAATGTTGCATTTTAATCACTATTTATGTGTCCCCACATTGGTTTTACTTTTAAATAAAGTTATGTTGGTGTTACAGTGAAAAAGTTGACACATGTCGACTTCTGTGAATTGAGTGTAATGCTTTTTAAAGTATACAAAAACACTTACTGAATGGGTGTAGATGGTTATAAAATAACTACCTTGACATATATAAGCAGGTCTTAGAATGAATCTTACCTAAAATTAAAACAACCTTTACATGTAGAGAAGTGTAGAAATATATGCTTCCAATGTGTTTGAGGGCTGTGTGCGGCTTGCAGGTAGTGAAATCATGGTTTTCACTTAATAGGCTGCAGCATTGCTGATTACATTCAGGTGTAGTAATCAGCGTTAATTAGCAGACCCAGGTGTCCTCTCTCATATGGTATCTCTAGGGGTGGTCTGGAGCTATCTTTGGCGTCCATCTGTTTTTGGCCCAAAATGCATGGTGCGTTCGCCGATCGAGCGGTTGTAGCACTGTACATTTTTGGTGCACACCCCCGTGTACGCCCATGTTTATGCCCAGTTTCCCTCATTATTCTGGCCGCTCCCCTAAAAACGCCCCCATGCCGCCCACAATGACCGTACTCTTGCGGACAGGTTTTTTTCGCACGGAGAGACCTGTCCGTGAGCGGTGTGAGGTTGCCACACCTGCGCATTGCGAAAGCTACGCATGCGCAGATGAAAAAAAAAACCCGATCCGCCCGTATACGGTCCCACCTTATCGAGCAGAATAAGGCCCTAAAAGTGTTTAGGAAAGAAAGCACATTTTTAAAATTTTTGATTGCTATTCCTTTCATCCAGTTACAGTAGATTGGCTTCAACTAATGTTGCCAAAGTAATACTTTAAATGTCAATCTTGCAATAAAAACTAAAGAAATTATAAAAATTTTACCTGTACAAGCATAAGTGCTGACAGTTACTGTATATTTTTTATTAAAGCAGCACATGGGAAACTATTCAAATGCATTACATATTATGCCATTTAAGCTCAAACCTGTTGAAATTGGGTGAAACATGGGTTAAACCTGTTCAATTTTTTCATGTATATCTCTGGATTTACTGTGTCTAAATTTGATAAGTTATTGCAAAAGTTTTATCTTTTAGAATCAGCTTGAAAGCAAATTTAAACATTTCCACTATTAATACTGAAAAAAAAATGTTTTACAATCATTTTTTGCAACTTTGACCATGGTTTTCCGTGTAGCGTACCAATACAAATCATAGACCATGTCCACAATACACAGTAAACTATAAATTTAAATTAGAGCCCAGTCTGTAGACAAATATTAATTATATTTAGTTTTACAATTACAATCCATATTGGCAAATAACATTCATAGCAGAAAATAATCTGTTGGAAATTTTACAATGCAATTCTTATTCTAGTGGTAGCTAGTTTGTAATATAGTGTATCCAATATGGTGGCCAATATACAGAGCAGTTCTATACTCAATAAATCTGATGGTTCATATACTAATCAGAGCTACAGTCTCATGAATAGTATATTTTTGAATTCTGACCTGTACCTGCTTTGGTTCATTTGGTCTACAGTAAAAAGGTCAACAGTGTCTAGGTCAACATCAAAAGGTCGAAGTGCACAAAGTGGGCATTGAATAAAGGTCAATACAAGCAAAACGTTGACATGGAAATGGATGACACATGAAAAGATTTATATACATTTTTTAGGTTTTTGGGTGTTTCGATTTTTAGCTTAAAACACATGGACCCACATTCAGTGTACCGCATCTCCTTGTATGTCTCACTTCACTTGACATGTTTTAGGCAATATGCCTTGCTCTGCTACTGCTGTGCTTGGCCCAATTTACGTTTCCAGTCATGGTCCATGTGGATTGTAAAGTATGAAAAATTGTACAAAATTGTACAAAATTAATAAACAAATTATGAAAAACTCATGTCGATCATAGGCTGTGTTGACTTTTGATAATGTCAAATTTTAACCATATTGACCTATTGCTTGTTGATCAATAATGGTCGACCTATTGATTGTCAGTCTGCATACCCCTGTGGCAGATCTCAGACTGATTACTCAAATTTAATATGGACCTCTATTCTCCTGTATTTTGTACCTGAACAAAAATACAAGAAGTACAGGTATAAGGCAGCGGGAAGGGGAATAATTTTACATTTTTAGAAAATAATGTTACAGTATATGTGTTAATAATTTTAGATTACAAAAATGCTTTATTCAAATAAGGCTTTTATTAAATTTGACAATACAGCAAAATTTGCAGCCTCCAATGTTGTAAAGATACAAAATATATTTTGGAAGCTGCATATTATGGAGTTTCCCCAAAATGTGTGAAGAGAAATTTGTGGGAAGTGCCAATGGCTAGATGCGAACATATTGATTTATTTAAGTACAATGGTTTAAATATCATCAACACAAGTTTTAAAATCTTAAATGAAGTAAAAGATCATAATTTCAGTGGTGATACTTTATTCATAACTGTCTTGCTACAGTTTTCATTTGTTTTTAACCCATTACAAAATGTTGAATTATATAAACTAGGTTACATCTAATTTGAAATCAATTGTAGTGGCAACACATAGGGCCTAATTAAGATGTGGTTGGAGCTGTGCCGCAAAGTACCAATTATCTGTACTTGGTTCAAAGCCTGCTGATGTTTGGTGGTGGTGATGGTGGTGGCGATGGTCAGTAGTCATTGTATTTAGATTTCCTGGCCTCTGTGATGGGCGTCTTGCATGGTGGGTAAAAGTAGACTCCTGCTGCAGCACCATACAGTGCTAAAACAACTCAAACCACATTATATATATAGGTTTGTAACCTGATGAAAATTTAGTATATAAATTGAAACATTGTTACCATATGGCGACTTTCTTGCTTTATTCAACTTTGGTTAAGAGTTGGCGCACCACCATGTTGCTGAAATGTATCCCTGTGAAGGAACGGCCCCTTGCTCTCTGTTACAGGGAGTGCCTAACCATTGCTATCTATATCTATATATAGATATATATATATATATATCTATATATAGATATAACTACATGAAAAGCCTGTGTTTGTCCCTCTGCACCTTACTCTGTAGGAGACCTCACAGTCCCAGTGCTGCCTCTGATTAAAAACCCTCCCATGACTAGGCTGCTGCTGCTGTTCTCTGTGGGCCTGAGAAGCATGTAAAGAGCTCCACCAATCAGAGCTCAGCACAAACATCTCAGCCTCTGCCCTCTGGTGCAAAGTGCCATGGGACTTAGTCAACTCCCAGTAATGCACTGCACACTTGTGCAGTCAGTGTGCCTTAGCTCCCGATGCTCAGCACCAATAATCATTGTCATATTTGCAGACAGGTGAAGCTGCAGCACTACCCAACTCCCATGCACAAAACCTTTAGCTTAAAAAAAATGCCAACTACAGGTGGCCCCTAGCTAGAGAGGGGCCCAGGGGTACTGACCCCTTGTGCCCCCATTATAATCTGGCCCTGGCTTGAACCCAACATTGCTTTTTAGTTTGACATGACAAGAGTTTAGGTTTGTATTGGTAAATGCACACAATATTAAACTTCTATCTAAAATATATTTAAATAGTTCTAGAATTATAGTTATACCATATAAATGGTACATTTATATTAATTCATATTACAAACTTTTTCCACCAATATATTAAAAAGAGCCATAAATTACTGTGGCTATTTAGCCTGGTGAAGAGATAAAGTAGAGATAAAGTGGAAGGTGATAACGCACCAGCCAATCAACTCCTAACTGTAATTTTTCAAACATTGGCTGATGTGTTATCACCTTCCACTTTATCTCCTCTCTATCTCCACTTCATCTCTTCACCAGGCCTAATACATCTGCCTCACTATCAGGAAATGTAATACACAGGAGGCAAGAGAAACAAAGTTTGCTATACTGTAAGTGCCATTTTTTCATGATCGCATGACAGAAACACGTGGATAGGGGAACTTATCCCGTATCCTTTGTGTTTTCACATGAAATTGACTTGCTCCCCCCAAAAAATCTTGAAGAAGTTATTTATTTTGCGGAAAAATTGACCACAGTTAATTGGATTCCTGCCTGTATATTTACACTGTACAAAAATGTATTGTTTGTGAGAAAATGGCAAGTGGCCACAAAAAATTAGAATAGAAAAATACTTTGTCTGAGTCATAATCGAGTTGTCTTAAGTAATAGAAAAACCAACACATTGGTATTTTAAGTACTAAAGTACAGTACAATGTATGCAGGTGACAAGATAGGGATGTTTGTAAAGAAACCACTTATCTTTTATATAGAGACATAAAATATAACAGACAGCTAACAGTTACTGAAATGGCTACTTTAAACCATACAAAAGCAACCAACATAATAAATGCTTTCTACTAGCAGTGCCTTTCAACAGAAAATGAATGATTATTGTCATTTTTGTTTGTTTGCAACACTGTTAGGAAACAGGAAAATAAAACATATTTGTAGGGATTCGTTAAGAAAGCAGATAACTGACTGAATGTTTTATATTGTTTTATTATCTATGAATGTTTCACAGGGCTTCATACTAGTGAACAATGAATAATGACAAGGAATATGTATGTATTGGAAGTCGCTGAGGAGCTGATTAAAAAGGCAGGCAAATCATATTATACTGTTCACAGTGCTTCCAGCATTCATGATCATATATTTTCATGAGGGTTGTGTATTATATTCAGAGTTGATGATACATTCTCCTGGACTTATAATGCCAATTATATTGAACAGTATGTTGGGCTTTTTTTAAAACATTGCAAACTATAGCAACATTTTTTGCTTGCATAAGCGAAATTAAAGTTACAGCTTAGTTTTATTATTGTCACTGAAAATAAATATGGTTAAAGGCAAATGAAACTGTAGATGTAGAAAGAGTTATGCATATGTATATCCATTTTTTACATACATTACAGTTTAGCAGGTCCATTCCTTTTTTTTTTTCTCAACCAAGTTCCTCTGCTTTCAGTACTACTTACCAAGTAGCAGTTTTGGTAGCTTTCATATGGTTTAATCCATAGTTTTGAAAGACTTCAAAGACATATAGTCCATATTATATCATGGCAATGATCTCACAATGGAAAAGAGTGCAATGTGGGTTTGGTGCCAAATCTTGGCAGATTGTGGTATGTATTTTTACCTCTATCCCTAATCTATCGCTAATCCTAAACCAGCCTAACCCTAACCTGCCCCTCCCACAGCCTCATCCTTCCTAACCATCCCCTTACACAGCCTAGCCTTAACATACTCTACCTCTCTATCTCTGCGAAGTTTCTAGAACATATTATTTATAGTGATTTTGATTCACTGTTGCACCTTCACCTACCCAGTCAGCCAAAATAACACCCTTTGTATAAAAGTAAACAATATTACAATTTCTTTATTTTTTAAAATTTGGTGATGATAGTGTTTTCCAGTGCATGGACTGGCATTTTGCCTCAAAATGATGCTAAAAGATCGATGTTTCATCAAAAGTAATAACTATATATATATATATATATATATATATATAGAGAGAGAGAAAAAAGGGGGGATGTATGGCGCCACCTGTGTTTCTGGACTAATAAATAACCTAGTAGTATGGTTATGATAGGTAACCTTTATAAAAAAGGAGGGGGTTGTCAGCTGGTCCTTTAAGGAAAAACACCTTGGTAAGGGGTGTAAATAACAATTAGCAGCAAAATTGGATAAAGGATAGCGACTACCTGTACCTATATAAAAAACGTATCCAGTTGTAAAAAACAAAGGATTTTTATTCAAGTACACAGTACTAGTTAAAAGAGCAAACAATGGGTAAAAATAGAAAAAAACACTTTTACGTAAAATATGCGAAATATTATAAAAAGGCCTACAACAGAATTCGCTATAAAAAAGGGGGGGTGAAGGGGGAGAGAGATAAAGCTGTAATAAGTAAATAAAACAGGATCAAAAAGAAAAAACGTTTTCTTAAAAGCTGAAGTGGAGTGTCACTTATCTAAAAGGGAGGAGTCAGCAGGCTGTACCCAACGCGTTTCGTCGTAGAGACTTCATCAAGGGGTATATATATATATATGCAAAAGAATGGAGAAGCGCACAATGAGCAAGGTAAAATACAGTTCCTTTACTGATAATATAAGCTCACATACATGTGGGTTAGGATATAACAGCTTGCCAAGCTTGTAGTGTGATGTCGGAACGGACCAGTTCACAGGACACGGGCGCAGGGGATACTCGGTTTCAGACAGCCTCTCACGCTGGAATATGCCGGTCTCCACGCTCCGTCTCTATCTCCGTCTCCGACCAAACACACAGGATGACGTTCTCACGTCCACCGCATAGGCCACGCCCAACGCGTTTCAACCGTAGTCTTCGAAGAGAGGCTGTCTGAAACCGAGTATCCCCTGCGCCCGTGTCCTGTGAACTGGTCCGTTCCGACATCACACTACAAGCTTGGCAAGCTGTTATATCCTAACCCACATGTATGTGAGCTTATATTATCAGTAAAGGAACTGTATTTTACCTTGCTCATTGTGCGCTTCTCCATTCTTTTGCATACTTACCTTCGCTGGACCCTGGTTGAGTCCTGGAGAAAAGCTGCACACCACGTGGGAAGCATACATACTCAGTTTGAAGTTGTGCGCAGTGGTATTGTTTCTGTATATATATATATATATATATATATATATATATATATATATATATATATGCAAATCCATTTAAATTTGTTCCAAAATACAAATTCACATTCAATTTTCTCTATGCTCGGTAGTGGGAAGCCTTGCAACCATCTTAGCACAACATTTTGTCATGTTAAGATCTTAATGAAAAACTTGCCTAACAGTTCCGATGTTGATGTTTCCCATTTCTGCTCTCATTATGATGCAGAATTGTTGGTCAATTCACACAATTTTGTAGAACGTTCCCACGTTTTCATTTGTTTTTGATGTGCAAGGTCTCATGAATGTCACTAAATATTTTGTGCCGCTTAAACACACGGGCATGTCACATACAATCTACCCTGAAAGCCTTTGTTAGCATACGGAAACATTTGGTGGTCTTTTTGTTCAATTTAATAATAATATTTTACTCTATGTTGCTCTACTTTTGTAACGTAGCGTTTTTATGATGCACAAGAAAAAAGTAAATTCTTTGAATGCTGTGTGACAGCAAATGATCTGGACAAGAGGGATGGATCTTACATAATAGTGGCCCTTATTCTGATTGACGCGGACTTTACCGCATACTTTCGGATCGCGTCTTTTCGGCGTCTGCGCATGCGTGGAGAACGCAACGCGCATGTGCCACGCCTTGACTCCGTACCAGTTCGGCCAAATCCCGTACAAAACTGTTCCCCGCAATCAGTCGGGAAATATGGGCGTATTATGGGCGTCATGCGGAATGTCACATGGGCGTAGTTTCAAAGTGGGCAAAACGGGGCGGAAACATGGGCGGACACGGGGGAGTACACTTATGTTGGGGGGCGTACATTCGGATAGCACTCCGAATGCACGCGATCAAAAAGGGAAGAAATGTGCGGTGTCCACAAGTGTACTATTGCTTTGCGGACACCACTCGTTCATGCGGTAGGCGAACGGACCGCCTAATGACTACAAGCATTAACACCTGAACCCAATAGAATCTACTCCTTTACTCATTACTCACTAATAGGACGCTTGTCAGTGCTTTAATAGAAACCATTGCACTTCAATTGCTGTAAGGGTTAATGTGTGCAATGCATGTGTTAGGCATGCTTGTAAGGATATATTGGCATCTAATTGATTCCAATTCCAAATAAGAAGTTTTTTATGAGGATAGGTAATTGAATAAGTGGGTCATGTGATGTATTGCAGAATATACATCATAGTGGGTTGTTTGGCGTAAATACTCCGCTTACGGGCGGTAGCACCGCTTGGCTCCCGTTCGGATGCGGTATTCCCGAGCATACTCTGTACTACTCTGTAATACCGTGCAGAATCGGAGTGTTTCTCCCGCACACGCATGGTTTGTATGTCGTCCGTAAACACGCCCTGTTCTTAAAGAGTGAGTCCGTCCGAATGCGGAGGACACGTGGGCGTTTCTACGGACGATGGCCGCATGCGGCAAAACACCGTGGCGTGCGGACCGCTCCGTAAGAATGCGGGAATATCCGCACCGATCTGAATAAGGGCCAGTATTGGGATAGTGAAAGGTCAATGTTTTCCACTCCCATTTAACTCATGCAGTATGGTCTCTTTGTTTAATAATCCCACCTTTTATAAGGAAGTCAAGTAACAGGTGTACAAGGTTAAAAATAATACATCAGAGAATAAGAGAGGATGAACTCTAGCACAAACAAAGGGGAGACAATATGTCTCTGTTGGAAAATAAAGAAGTTGCCATATGCTAAAGCATCATAATACTGTAATTCTGAGCTCCCATTCTACCATGGTTAGAACTGAGTTCTAATACTTTTTCCAGTCCATTGTTTAAGAACAATGCTTCCTATGCTGGTTACTAGACAGCATTTTTCTATTTAATCTTTTAAGTAGAAAGAGAACAGATGTTCATATTGATTTACACTTAATACATACTTGAATTTTCTTTACCAGGCTTAATTTTGGGTAGGCTTCTGCTTTTCATGGCTGCCGAAACATGTTTCCACTTTTAGACAGAAAAACACAGATCAAGTGGTGCATAATAATACATAAAAGTCACATTTCACACAATAAAAATATTTATTACACTATATACACACATACATAAATAAAAATAAAACTTTTATAACTACAAACAACAGCATGAGATGTAGTGTAAAACATATGACTAAACAAAGACATAGACAATGATACACTCATTTTTTATTAAACACTCCCGGACACAACCTCTTTTTCTTTTTCGTTAGTTCCCCATATCCAAGGGCATCTTTTTTCTTTCTTCTGGCTTTTATTTTTTGGGGGAATGCAAAAAGATTGTGATATGGCTTTGTATCTTGGCTGTCAGCTACTCATCAACAAAGTGAGGCTTTGTTCTGATTGGTCACACCGGGAAAGCCATTATGTATTGGATGGTACTGTTTATGTATATGACTATTATAACTTACATGGGTACAATGTCATTCATTGATACTTATAAGCTATAATGTACATTGAAGCTTTCGACTTAAGTGCAGCCAATACTAAATGAGTAATTAAATACCCTGCAACTGTTACCATAAAATATGAAAATTGGGTACTTCCTCATCTTTGCGGCCACATATTAGGCCAGTTATGCTAGCCACTTTCAGAATAGCACCATTGTCCCCTTGCAGGCTCTCTTTGCTCGCCATGCTTTGGGCTCAGTGTCTCGCTTCATTTGCCACAACTTTACTAAAGTTAATAGATGCTGGCATGGACACAGGAGAGTGGCGCGGACCCAGGGTGATGCGGGTTATGCTAAGTAAGTTCCATAGCCTAAGCTGTGGCCGCAAAGATGAGGAAGTCCTGAAAATTGCAGAATAAATATAAAGCTGTCCAGCATTGGGGGCTACATGCAAAAGCAGCCAGGATTTATGATGCATGCAAAAATTATAAATTAATTTGTGGCCTTGCATTGCTTGATGGTTTGCCCAGATGCCCAATGAGGTATCTTGAGGTATCTAGCATTTATGTTGTATAAATGCATCAAACACATGAAATACACAAAATATATTTTATTTGTGCATGAATCAAGGTTTTAAAATAAAGTTTATGTACAATCTCAGACACTGAATGTGAATGCCAAGCAATCATGTCCTTGCAACTATTTAATTACAGTTATATATGATGTCCTCAGTAGTGCTGTTACATGTTATTTCCCCTTTAGTGCCAGTTACAGATGTAGCCAGTAGGTTTTTAGCAAAAAATAAAGGTACATTTTGGAGACTATGGTTTTTGGAATCATTTGGATAATGGATATTTGGATAAGGGATACTCAACCTGTATATAGTAAGTAATATATTCATCAAGATATATATGCACATTTAGTAATTAAACATGCCATCAATTTTGTGAACATTATAGTATAGTATTAAATTGGAAATCTGATATATATGCCAGGCAAGTAATTTTCACTAAGTAATTGTGAAACGATAATGATTTGCTTATTGGGAAGATGTAACAGTACAGACAAAATGTGTAATGCATGACATTCTGTTTATTATTGCCAATAAATTCAATTAGCATTTTCTGAATAGACAAACGAGTACAAATGAGAATAATTAGTGCTTAGAGCATTAATAACTAATAGTATAATGAATTCAATCACTTTGCTTCAAAAGTGTAAGTTAAATACATTGTTAGCATTTTTTGTCACATACTCAGCTGTAGTGGAAATAATTGATGTTAACTGTACAAAATCAACCATTTGCATGCACGTATTAAACTTCAAAAGGTGCACATACAGTAAGTGTAATTCATTTAACTGATGAAATGTGCTGTAGTGCTCTATATAACCAACAACAGAAAAAGGCACTGCATAAGGTCTTTAAAAAAGCCTTTTCCCATTTTAAAAGTTTCCGCAAATGAATATATCATTAAGTTTCTCTGATTAAAGAGTTCAAAGTAATTTGAATATGTCTGTTTAAACTATATACTATAGCTGCAACTAAGATTATATTACAACTACTCGTTCTGTTTTTATGCTTTGCTTGTAAAAAATATAGAAATGTACAGATAGAGCATCTCACAGCCGGCGGGAGGGGGCGCACGTGCATGAGACGCTCACGTGCACCATTTTGTCGGAGCCCTCCATGGGCTCCCCACTGCTTCCCCGTTGCCACACGCAGCAGCCCCCACTAACCCTGCCTGCCTCCCTGAAGCAGAGATGGGCAGGGGATCTGCTCCCCGCTGCCGTGCTGGAGTTGTGCATGAAGTGCCGGAGTTGTCCCTTCATTGAAGTACTGGTGTTGTACTTTTCCTGAAGTACTAGAGATCCCTGAATTACTATAGTTGTACTTTCCCTGATGTCTTGGAGTTGTCCCTTCCCTGAAGTACTAGAGTTGACCCTTCACTGAAATACAGCTGTTGCCCTTTTCTTGAAGTAATGGAGCTGTCCCATCCTTAAAGTACTGAAATTTTCCGTTCCCTGAAGTGCTGGAATTGTCCCTTCATTGAAGTCCTGAAGTTGTACTTTCCCTGAAGTAAGAGAGTTGTCCCTTCCCTGAAGTACTGGATTTGTCCCTTCCTTGAATTTTTGCAGTTGTCCCTTCCTTGAAGTAATGGATTTGTCCCTTCCCTGAATTTCTGCAGTTGCCCCTTCCTGGGATATATTGCAGTTGTCCTTTTTCTGAAGTAATAGAGTTGACTTTTTTAAATGTAACATATGCCATATGACAGGCCATTCTGCACAAAAGAAATTCCCTACTATACCCAAATTATGATACAACCTATACTTTTTCAGTTTCTGAATATGATTGTATTAATTAGACATTGACATTGTCTGTACTAATGCAACTTCACAATAGTTTAATCTCAAAACTCGCTTCTCTTCTATTAGGTATGCTCCCTTTTAGTTAGAATGTAAACACCTATGAGTAGTGCATTTATTTTGCCCACTTTGTATGTCAAGGTCATATGAATGTCCTGTATTACAAATTAACAATAATACAATAATAACTAAACTAACAATCAAACTGTATACATGAACTTTGTCTGTGGACACTCCTCTGTCTATATGTTATGTATATTGTTTAGACAGGTTCCCAAACGTGGTCGTCAAGGCACCCCAACATTCAGGTTTTAGGTATATCCATGGCTCAGCACAGATGGTTAAATCAGACTGACAGAGTTACTAAGTCACCTGTGCCCAAGCATGAATATACTTAATACGTGGACCGTTGGGGTGCCTTGAGGACCATGGTTGGGAACCTCTGGTTTAGAGATCTGGGAGGGTGTACCTACCTTAAATATCCAAGCCATTGACTAAAGAAATTTAAACTAATGTATTTGTGCCTCTTTGTTGGTCTCTGGGGAGACTTTATAAAAGCCTAGCAATAATATCTGTATGAGATGTCACATGCGATTGCTACAACAGCTGTGGGTGGCTCTCTGGAAGCTCTGTACCTAGAGCAACTAGCACATGCAATCACTGAACACTGTAAGCATTTATGAACGGTATATTTGCATTTCACTTATTTGTACATTTTCTAAAGAAGCATTAAAATGGATTTTGCATTGTGATAAGCTCACAAGCTTTGAATAAAATATTCAAATTTGAATAAGCTATTTAACATTACAGATCCAAAGATAAGCTTTAGTGTTGCTTTTGTTCACTTCCTATTATTTACAATCGTTACATGGCAATGGATGGCTTATTGTTTTGGAGATTTAGGTTTTGAAAAGTGATTCACTGTAAAGATGTGTTTGTTGCCTTTAATTGAACTTTGAGTTCTTAATTACAGCTAGGGATAATTAAAATTACAGAGAGGAAAAAAGTATTATTATGCCTTTAAATCATATTCAGAGTGATCATTAAGTTAATATGTTCCTGCAGAATTTCCAGTAACCTCCAGCCTGTACACTACTAAAGTGATACACATCACTTGAGATACACTTCCTTAGGGCACAGCTGTGAATGAAAAAGCTTTTGAAGCACAGGTCACGTCTCAATGGGATTACAAAACTGCTTCTCCACTGGGGACATATCAGGCCTTGAAATAAACAACAAAGTTAAACAGATGTTCAGAAGTTGCACACGGCCTACAGGCTCCAGATTTTGTGTGTCTCTGTTGATTTCTCTGCATGAAACATACATAAAAGATAATCATGACATTTTGGAAAATATGCAGAATTATTTTTGGATGCGTTAAGAATCCCTTCATTTCTGCAGAAAAATCTGTGTAAAATAACAATTGTGTGTACTCGTTGGTTACAGACATATTTCACGGCATCATTTAGTGCTAACAAGCACCACTGGGCATTCTGAATCTGCTAACCCACTTTTTCAGAGTTATCCTGGCACTGTATCACATATGAACTCACTATTAAAACATATTGGATTGTCCCAATGGTGCCCATTAACCTATTTTATCAATCCACACTTCAGATTGAGGCATAGAGCGGCTGAACCTACTTGTTGTGGCACAGCACAACACAACATGTAGTAGACACATTAGACAGCCTTCATATAATGAAAGGATTGCTTAGGGTAAAATGTACAATCAGCTAAAGCTGTTTTAACATCTCATGCAAGTAAAAAGATGTTTAGCATCACTGTACTGATGCTATTCCTTTTGTGTGATATAATTCTACATATTTATGCAGTGATGTATTGCACAGTGCGTGTTTAATCATCTACTGTACATCAGTTAACCTATCAAAATATTTTGGACTGGATGATACTAAACAGATACAGAGGGTGACATTTAATGGGATGCAATTTTTAGTAAGGTTCTGAAACCGCACATTATTATTTTTCCAAAATCTGGAATATTTTTAAAAATCGACTATTTAATGGCATGCGAATTTGTGTGTAAAAAGTGCGGTATGGTGCAATATGGTGAAAATGTGCTTATTTTAGTCATGAAAATGTGAAAAATTCGTGGACATGTGCGATTTTGGAGACATGGTAATGTGCATTTTTTTGTTTAAAAAAATGAAAAAATGGTGTGGGGTCCCCGCTCCTGAGCATAACCAGCCCCGAGCTCGAAGAGCCAGTCCTGGTTTAAAAAATCATGGGGCAAACCAGATAGGGTCCCCTGGACTTTTTAAAACAAGCACCAGGCTCAAGGGTCTTCCCTGGTTCCCAAAATATGGGGGAAAATATGAGTAGGGGTCCCCCGTATTTCAGGAACCAGCACCGGGCCCAACCAGCCAGCAGGGCAGTGCCACAGCCGAGGGGAAACTTTTTATACAAGTCCCCCTGGCCAAAGCATTCACCCCTGACTGATCAGCCTGGGCAGGGATCCTGGGGAAGTGGGGACCCCCCAATTAAGGGTTCCCCCCTCCAGATTTTACCTGCCCAGGCTGAAGCCTGGGGCTGTCCCCTGTGCATTGTGCACCTGGCTGAAAAAATAGAACAAACTATTGTGTATGTTTGTGGAACTATGAGTCTTAGCAAGCCTGCACCGCATGCAGGGACTTCGAGAACCACAAGTCCTAGCATGCAGGGCATTAAAGGACCAGCTGGGATTTGTAGTTCCACAACAGTAGAAATAGTGAAAAAAAAACATGGACACATACGAACAGTAAAACTTTATTACATACTACAATAATCCACTCATACATTACCTATGGGTCCTCCAATGGCCTGTCCTCTTCTCCATGTAGAATCTATTTGGGTTCTTGTGGAAAGAAATCATACTTACCCACTGTCTTCTGTGCTTCTCCTGCTCCCCACGAATGCTGTTCACACAAGGCAAACTTCTGTTTATATCTGTGGCTCTGCCCACAGACCGGGAGTTAGGCCCACCTACCAGCCAATCATGATCGGGCATCGGAATTTCTCCAATCATGATTGGCTGGTGTGATAGTGGGGAGCGTGCATACATATGTACCTCATATCCACTATCTGCAATGGGGAAGCTGGAGGGCAGGGGCAGATCCAGGAAAAAATTACAAGGGGCACCACAATTAATAAAGGGGCAGGTTTCTAGAAAAGGGTGTATCACCTAATACAGATGGAGCTGCTCTCATTTCTGTCTTGGCATGCCATTTGCCAGGATGGGGACGTGCAAGTGTCTCACAGGCATGCCCCTCCCATTCTCGCTGAATGGCACACTGAGATGGAAAGTTGAGGAACGCCAGCAGGTTGAATGAGCATGGCTCTATCTATAAAATGTTTGTGGCCCAAAAGGGAATCCTGTACCCATAAGCCACAAACTCATTTTCATTGCACTGGATACATGGAGTACAGTTCTAGTAAGCGACATGTGGGGACTGGTCTGGTGGGTGATGGAAAGTGTGCACGGTCAGGTCTGGTAGGTGATGGTGAGTGTGTGGGATCAGGTCTGGAGAGTGTGCGGTGTCAGGTCTGGTGAGTGACCGAGAGTGTGAGGGCTCAGGTCTGGCAGGTGATGGCAAGTGTGTGGGCTCAGGTCTGGCATGTGATGGCGAGTGTGTGGGCTCAGAGCTGGTAGGTGATGGTGAGTGCGCAGGGATAGGGTAAACTTTTTGTTACAGAACCCCGCTTTTCTTGTTATAGTGCCAATTTTGTATTGCTTTAGTTACAGTGACCCTGTTCTCAAATGTTTTTGTTTGTAGTGCTCATCTCCTTCCCTGTTACCTGCTGTTTTATAACAATGCCCACTCCTGTCCTCCATCCAACCATCCCTCTTTTCCATCTCTTCCTCCCTTGTTTTAACTAGAGATGTGCAGGTTCTGATTTACTCTGATTTACTGCGATTTCAAAGCAGGATCTTATTGGCTATCAACTGTCAACAACTGTCATGTGATTAGGGATAGCCAATAAGATCCTGCTTTGAAATCAGAGTAAATCAGAACCTGCACATTTCTAGTTTTAACTAACTACAGCTTGCTTCTGGCTCCTCTGTTGGCACAAATAAAACACCAGCATTGCTACCTCTGCTTGGGTAATGGTGGTGGCACAGGAGGAGCAGAGCATGTGGGCAGTAGGCCAGCTCCAACTCTGCAGGCAAAAAGCCAACTGGTCCCCCTTGCACATCCTGCTCACCTGCTCTCCTCATCCTTATCTTGCCTCTGGGAGCCATGGACTGTCATCACTTATGGCTGCATGGGAGCTGAGAGAATGAGGCTGCTGTCTTCCCTGTGCAGCTATGAGTGCTGACAGTCCACGGATCCCAGAGACACAATAAGGGTGAGGAGAGTGGGAGTGTGGGGGAGTGTGCAAATAGTTGAAAAAAAAATTCTACATGACAGGGGGACATGCCCCAGTCCCCCTCCTTCTAAATCCGCCACTGCCGGCGGGTGTGATAAATCACATCATAGCATAAACATTGCAGTGCTTCTATGAAATGCTGCAGAACACAGAAACCATAAAACAGGACACATCTGTAGGAAGGTGAATATGAGCAGGCCAGCATTAATAGCATGCAACTACAGTTATATTCTGTGTATACTATACATTATCTGAGGAAAATAGCTGTTTGGATGGATGATTACCTTGATAAACGACAGCTTTAATAAGCCTAGTTGTGCACTCACATGTAAAAATGCAATTTTGCCTAACAGAGAATAATTATTTCAATTAAAATGAAGCAGATGAAAAGGCACATTTATTGGGAAATTAATAATTGTCATTTACACAGGTAAGTTACATTGTAAGTCCAGTTTGACTACTATATTAAAATTATACAGAAAAATAACAATAATAACAATAACATTAAGCAATAAAAATGATAACAGGACCCCAGCAAGTTACTGCATAATGTCCCCACATGTGTTGTTAGCAGAGCACACATGTGCTATAGCATTGTAGAGGCACAAAATAAGTAAAATGACTGCTAATGCGACAGGAAGGCATTGGAGGATAGAAGAGGATGATGGGGTGGAAAAGGGTGAGTCAACTTTATAAGTTTCCCCCTTTTCTCTACAGGAACATTAAGTTTGTTCTCCACTCTTTCCCCCCCATGCTCCCCTGTTGCTGCTTTCTGGCACCCACAGATGATCCTCTTCCCCCCAAGCTGCACTTACTTACAAGAGGTTATTCACTGATTCAGAGTCTCGCTTATTGAGAGCTGGCTACTCTGAGTCTGACTGCGGTCTGCCTGCTTTTTCTACAGCTCAGAACCCCAGACACGGGAGTGTCCTCAATGATGGTCATGTTCCCCATGTGGATATCTGCATGTACAGTAGATGAGGGATCCAGGAGTGCAGCCTGCTATAGTCAGCAGTGGTGGCAGCAGTTGCTGTTGCTGGTGAGGACAGGAGAGACAGAGCTCTGGAGTGGGGGTGGAGCTGTGTGTTAACTCCTCAGACTCTAGGCCAATGATCCAATGAGTCTAAAGTAACGAACATTCAACTGGTTTATAGGAGTCATTAGGCTGATGGTCAACAACATGCTGAGATGGTCAGGACCCACAGTTTTGCACTAGAATATTAGGTTAATTTGCAAACTTTTCTTTGTAAATAATCACCTATAAAATATGTATTCTTTTATGGTATTTAAGGAATTATGTAAACTGGAAGCATTGGACCATTGCGATCAAACTGTTCGAAATGTCATACAGTATAAAGGCAAAAAATACCCTCTGGGGCATAGATAGGTAATAGAGTCCAAGTTTGCCAGAGTGCAGGAAGCTGGATGATAGTAGACTTTTTTTAAAGCAGCAATCATTTGTAAAACAAGTTTAGCATTGTAAATGATTGCCACTTTAAAAAAATTCTGGAGATCGACCAGCAACCTGCACATCTGGAAAACACGTACCCTAGTACATATGGCCCAACATGTAATACTGTAGGTGGCACTTCAGCCTCACGTTTGGGAAATATAAGTACATGATCCTTGTACTTTCTTTATAATTTAACCCTTCTGTTCCCAATATTTTTGAACCTCATATGTCTGTCTTATAGTAAGTTTCCTAAAAATGCACTCAAATTCAAGATTTGATCTAATTACTGATTTTTATTATGATAGTAGCTTCAGTATTCTTGCATTTGGCAGGGCCTGTCTGGCACCATGTGCTGCTACTCAGCCAATATTAATTTAACATTAAAGTCTTTAAGAACTCTAATTAATGTAACGTGTAAGTAGCATTGTTATTTCCATGGTGCATAATTCTATTGCTGTGGCAAGTTACTGTAATGCTCAGTTCTAATATCCCTACACAGTTTAATGTAATTGACAAATAATGACCTTCGATTTTTAGACCACTGCTTATGCAGTTAAAAAAACAGTTACATACTATTACATACAGTAGGTTACTATGTGGCTGCTACTTTATTGCACTGCCCAATTTCAGCTATTCCTTTATTACATTCTTTACATTTAAAAAAAAATATTAAATATTGTAAAACAAATGTATTGTAAAAGTAAATCTAAGCATTCTTGCAGATCCATAGATTAATTACACATTTTCCCCATGCAGTCTTTTTCCAAGTAAATTGTGCATTACAGTATGTACTGTATCTTCAAGGGCATTGTCTTATCTGAGCTGGCAGGCACTAAACGTAGATTATTTTCCAAACCTTTCATGACCAGGTCATTTGAAGGAGGCACAATTTTCCTATCGGCATGTGTTCATGTAGTTAACATTTGACCTTAGTCCATGTCCTTACTATTCATTGGAGATACATCATTAACTTCGGTTAATTATATCCTGCTTTGAAGAACAGGATTAGTCTCTCCTGTATATTAAGCACAATAATATAATGATTAGAGAAAATGAATTATGGTGTATGATCAGTTATTGTTATCCTCCATCACTCAGCAATAATTAATTTTTAACAATATTTGAAACCTTTTTTTTTGTTATTTAAATGATTTGATTTAATCAAAACCTATATCACTGAATTTATTAATTTTTTGAGTGTTATTTTTACGTTTATTTCTTGTTGCTAAGCCAAAAGGACCATAAAACCTCAAATTAAATTTGTTTAGAATTAGGGAGAATGCACAACATAGTTTATAGTTATTCTGCCATTGCACTGCAGCTGTCCAACACTTCTTATACAGCTGAAACTCCTCCCACTTCATTTAGGACACATCCTAACAGGATTAGGCATAGTTTATATAACTTTACTTGGTTCTTCAGAAATCTGAATCCTCGCAAGTTTTGTGGATTCAAACAAAACCAAAACCAATTCTGGATCTGCCAATGATTCCAATCTGAACCAATTCCCAGTTTCTATCTTTCCACAGTTTGGAATTCAGATTTGAAATCTAAGTTTGGGTTTTGGATTGCAAAAATTACATGATTTTAGAGTTTGTGATTGATCTTTTAAAATTACTATTATAAATGCAATCTGTTCTGATCCAAAAGACTAGAGGGTGGTTTTGCTAAAACCATAAGATACAAAACCAAAACACATGGGTCCATGCAAATCTCTAGTCTTATATTGATACTCCAAAATTCTAAAAACCTTTCTCATTAGCCGTAGCATCCCATGTAATATGCACAGTACATCAGTTATGTTCCCCTCAGTCTGACATTTCTGTACATGTCTATAACCACCATCCACAATAAAGAAGATACTGTATGCCATGGGCAAAGTAACAGACCATTTACTCCTAACAGAAAGGGAGCATCATGACTTCTGTTGCAACTGTATGTTTACCATAATGATTGCATTAGTCTTAGGCTGGGTACATTCTGGAGTGATCAGCAATCATTCTGATTTTACTGATGATTTCCCTTAAACCCAGGAGACGAGATACTGAGCATACACATACTGCAATCTTGCTAACATCCAAACCATATATTGCATTATTTGGTTCCTAGTTATTTATTGTTACTTTTGTAAACATTAGAACAACCTTCATGCCACTCTGTTCTAGTGAGTAAATGACAACTTCAAATGGAATGGAGTCACTATTTTAATTACTGAATAAATAAATAAATGGAATGTAAATAATTGCAGATAATTTAAATAGATTGTCTTATTGATCGTGTTGATTATCAATAGACCTTTAAGGAGGACAATTCCCACTATGCCTCTTTCATGATGTAACATTCATCGAGCTGCTGAATGTTTTGATATTTAATATGTCTGGAGAACATACAAATTTGATATACAAGACTGTTCCTTTTTTTCCAATGTTCCTATGTACTACAGTGGAAGATAACTTATGCTTTCTGACAAATGGACACATCAAGGTACTAAATACGTTATAATCACCGGATCAGACCATGCCCATATTGATTTGGAATGAGCTTTGCAACTATATAAACCGTCTTCTAGGAATACATTTACGAAGATGGGAGTTCAATTGAAGATTGGATGTTGCCCATAGCAACCAATAAGATTCTATCTTTTATCTTCTAGAAGGTGCTAAATCAATAAGAAGCAGAAACTGAGTAATTTTCTTGAAAACTCCATGCAGAATTAGAAACTATGGTCCCGATTCATGTTGGCTCGGAATGGGGTGAATTTGGCCCCATTCCGATGTTTGGGGGTCTGCGCATGCTCAAGTTTGTCCCTGCGCATGTGCAGACCCCTGCAACAAATGGCTTTGGTGAGTTACACACTTGGCAAGCCATTCATTGCGGGGAGGGAGGGCCGGAGTCAAGGACATCAGCTGTCCGCCCCTGCTTTGTCCAGGCCCATGCAAATAAATGTTAGTTTTCACTGACTTCTATTTGAGAAGGCAGGAGAAATCATTCGATGGTCAGCAACCTTCTATTGATTTCTCCTGCTAGTGTAGGCATGCAAGGAGATGTTTCTCGTACATATCCCCTTGCATGGTACCAAGTGGAATCAGTGGTGGCGGGTGGGGGGCAGGCATTATGACGGGCGGTGTCTCAGGGGCTTGGTAAGCTGCAATGTTCGCATCTTACTGAGCCAACCTGAATCGGGCCCTAATTTGTATCAGATAGAAGAACAGGACCAGAACCATCCCTCTAGCTTGCTCAGGATGTAGCTGACTGGTATTATGAATCATCCGCAAAACCTTTTTTGTGTAAGGATGCAAAATGCCTTGTATATTTTATACCAGAAATGTTATATTACAGTCAATAGAGCTAGATGACTGCTGGCACATAAATTACATGGCAGACAAGCAAAGAATAGAATTAAATGTTTAATTGATCTGCAGAGACGTAAGCATCATGATCCATTAGATATTGCTAATGTACTTTCTGCACAGTATGCTTCATTATATCATATATGGAATGATTGTACTCTCCCTCAACCTTCTGGGAAATCTATCAGCTCATTTCTCAGGGATTTATCTCCTCTCACTAGATAAAGATGGTTTAGCAGCTTTGAATGCTTTTTAGACACTGGTAGAATATAAATTGATCATAAAAATCTTCCTAAATATAAAACTATCCAGGACAGTTGTAGTAATAATTGTATACATCACCTGTTGTGATTTCATAGCCCTTTTTCTAGTAGAGTGGTTTAACATAAAAATCGAAGGGAGCTACTTTCAAATGAAACCCAAGAGAGAAATATTTTGAAGCATATGAGAGGTCCTTTGTATTGAAAAAACAGCCCTATTGTGTTACAAAACTCAGCAAATATTCATTGAACTTATTACAAATTACCTGAAATAACTAATCTGGATCAAGAAGCTTTTGAGACAGAGAAGCTTTGCACAATACCTGAGAAAGGACGAATTTTGCTTTCCTTTGCCATAGATAAAGCCTTTGATAGGCTACACTGGTGTTATGTGAACCAATTATTAATAAGGATAAGATTTAAACATCATAATCTCTCTTTATCAGGGCCCATTAGTTAAAGTTTTCAGTATTGGGTTCCTCTCCTCCTCATTTTCTTTTTTTTTCAGTGGAACTAGACCTGGATGCCATCTATCCCCTCTCATTTTGTCTTGGCCATAGAGCCAACGACCTGAGAAAATACAGATTCCTGTTAGCTTACCAGGTTTGTCCATACAGGACAAGCATATTAAATTGGATCTGTCTGCAGGTTAAAGTTTTTGTGATTGAACCATAGCTGGTCAATCATGGGGCAGGATCAGAAGATATGGAAGCTATCACATATCTCTGCACAGTCTCTCCAACAGTACCTGGAGACCGTCGGCCAAATCTTGTGTCAAAGACTTCATCATTGACTAAATACATGATCTTAGATCAATTTGAAATATAGCAGATCTTTTAATAAACTGAACATTTACAAATCAATATTTCTATGCTTAAACTATAATATTGGAGTTTAAGATCCAGCCTCCGTTGTGACTGTTTTTATTTTAAATCTTTCACTATTGATTTAAAAATTTACCAATTTAACTAATGAATGAATTAATCAGGAGGACTTCTGTTTTGGCAAACTATTGGCATTTAAAATGGGGATCATATAATAATGTATGTGTTTTTAAATATTCGCAAAAAATTAGCTGTCAAGTTAAAATTAATAATGCTTCAATATACCATGAAAATCTCTGTTTACCTTTAACCTGCATGATATTTGTAATTAAATAAATGGTCTCAGCAATCCCAAATGTAACTTTCATTACAGTAGATACTGCTCACGTTGGATCATTTGTCTAAACAATCAACACAGGTTCAAAGTGAAGTAGACCCTCTTCAAAGTCTGTTATATCAATATTGTACAGTATAGCAATCATTCAATGATTCACCCATACTGAAATGCATATACAATTCTTAAAAAGACTCTTCTTTACCACTGTTAAAAATCATAAAATGTGGCAGGTGTGATAAGAATTTTGCTGGCTTACTTGTGATCAGGAAACAAATATTATGCATGGGACTGATGCAACCAACCTGTATAGTAGAAAGTATTAGCCTAATCTATAGATATATACTGTAGTAGTCAGGGCTACAATCAGATATGTTGAAGCCCAGAACTGACAAAAAGGCAGCCCTCCCCCCACCCAACACACTGCCCCCATAACCACTATGCACTGCCCCATACCCACACATGCATACACATGCTGCCACATAGATACACACACTGAGTGGCAATTCTACGTTGGATGCATGTTCTCCAAGCTCTGATTGGCTCAGGGCTAACTAAATTCATATTATATATGTATTTATTAAAAGTTTCTTATATAGCGCACACATATTCCGCAGCGGTTTACAGCTGCTCTTTCTACGTTGTTCTGAGCCTCAGACCGAAATCCCCACTGTCATCCCCCCATAGTAAAAGGTCAACATTTAAAAATTCAGCACATGTAAAGATGAGTTTTTCACATTTTTTAGGTGTGACTGTTGACACCTGAGTACATGAACCCCCAATTAGTGTAGTGCATCCCCTCCCATGGCCTGCTTCACTCGCTATGCTTTGGGCCATTTTTAAGCCACATGGATGTTAAAATATGCTAGTCCACCCAAAAAAATCATGAAAAACGCACGTCAACATTTTCATGGGTCGAAGCGGAACTAGTGCATGTTGGCCTTGTGCATGTCAAACTTTTGGTGTTTACCCTTGACTGTCGACCTAGACACTGTTGGCCCATCATCTGGACACCTGTTGGATTTATGTAACTAAGGGGGAAGAGTATCCTGGGGTTTAGATAGAGTATTATTATTATTATTATTATTATTATTATTATTATTATTACTACTTAAGTTAATTTTAAATTGTGTTTTAATGTATTGTTTTTTTTCTTTCTTTCTGTGTTTTTGTTTATTTTTCTGTATCTTACATCTCATTCTGTACAGTATGTCATGTGTGAAACACTCTACTGTATCTCCTTTGACCTTTTTTCTTATAATATTTCTATAAAATACTCAAAAATGTTGATGATGATAAAATATCTTTGTTTTTTATATTTATTTATATAAATGCATTTTGGTTAAATATGTGTACTTTAACAAATCCTAAGATGTTTCTAAAATAAATATTGCTAGGAGGAAGGCAATATTATTGTAGTAATTTGAACTATAGGCTTACAGCATTTAATTCTAAAGAAACATTAGTGTTAATCATAGGGAATCACAGCTTTAATAAGGCACACTCAACATGAAAATGAATAATGTAAGCAATTGAAATTTTTAGTAGAAATACATTTTGTTCTCTTCTTTGGCAGAAAATTGCCATTGCAATGATGATTTCTAATTAAAGTAATTATCTTGATAATACTTTCACTGCCACAAAAGTATATTCAGGTAGGAACAGTAATGCCATTGAACAAAAGATTATTAGAATGTTTAAGAAAAGGTGTTATAAAATGTCTAGATTATGAATTTCTAGGGTCATTTACAAACTGTAAAACTGCAGATGCGCTTCTGTCATTCCACTTTATTAAAGTCATTGTACACATTGTACAGTACAGTTATTTCCAGTACTGAAGTTTGTGGCAAAACTGCATGTGGTCACAGAAGGAAAAAGGGGGTGAGACCCATGCACAAAGATGCCGCAGCATCAATTTAGATGAGGCACAGATTATATAAATCCACAATTTTGTGTATCAGAAGGTAGAGATTAACCAGTTGGTTTGGTGGAGGTGCTCCACAGAGAGTGGATTATCATCCTGTCCTGCTTAAAACTGCATGTGGCAAAACTAAAAATGGACCTTAAAAACTGATGTCCAATTGCAAAATACAGAAAGTAAGCAAACCAGCTTCATACCCCATCAGCTTTTTTCTTAGAATTATATACCAGTTAATGTAAATTAAACTAAATATTTTATTAATAACCCATCATGGTGATAAGTATTAATATTTAACTGAGTGTTTTTCAGCTGTCCTGGCGATATGTGCTTAGATTGGTAATGACTTAAGCTGGGTAGACACTTGTTTATTTGTTGAACAATTTTCAGAGCTATCGGAACAACAAATCATTCAAATCGCAGTATGCAGTTAATGATGCATGCTCCCACAGACATTGATCGCATCTTCTGAACTTCTCAACATGCAGGAAGATTTGTAAATATCTTTATTAATGACAGCATACCTCAGAATGTGGCCATTGTCTATATCTTTTGCAAGATTTTACAGTTGATTTATTTATTTACAGTTCCTTATATAGCGCATACATATTCTGTAGCGCTTTACAGATATATTTGAACATTCACATCAGTCCCTGCCAAAGTGGAGCTTACAGTCTATATTACCTATAATTTTGTTAGGAGCCAATTAACCTACCAGTATATTTTTGGACTGTGTTAGGAAACCGGAGTACACAGAGTAAACCTACGCAAGCACAGGGATAATATACAAACTCTGCACAGTTAGGGCCATGGTGGGGATTGAACCTATGAAAAATTGTCCCATGTGAATGGGTCTGATACTGCCTATCTGCCTCCACAGCATGGTATCCGCTTGTATACTGTATTTCCCCCTCAGTGTTTACCACAGTTTACCTTGTTTTCAACACTCTGGGGGCTTGGCCAGTTATCTGTAAACTGCTGGCCATGCTACCAGTCCCTCTGGCCCCCATGAATAGATTCAGTGTGCAGACAGGGGTCTCCCAATAGCCCTCTCTCATTGTGGCACATTTCTGCCCAAGAGCGGGACAACAGGCCAGCCCCAAAAAATGCGATGATCCCCTGAAAATCTGAGCAGTTGGGAGGTATGCCATTACAGGTTTTCAACAAGATTATTGTATATCACTGTCATTCATATAGTCTATGTACAAACTCAAAAGTGATTGCACCAGAGCCAGAACAAACAACACGACAAGCACCTTATGTTATTGCCTGATTCAGAGATGGACACAAACCCATTTTTTTTGCACTGTGCATGGACTGTGATGGTCTAGCAAAAACCTTGGCAGTGAGAATTTATTTGCAAAGTGCTTGACAGTAAATTTTTGGGAAGTAAGTGGGAGTGGTGGCAAAAGGGCATGTCTCAGCCAGGGACTGCAATCTCTTATGCAGCTGCAATGGGTTCAGAGTCTTACTTCCTGCCGCCATGCTGCACAATTATAGGACTACACAGAAGTACGATAATTGACTGATCTGTGACTAAGGCGGTTTCTTTGTATGCAGCCCTTGAGACTCGCAAAGCCACAGCTTGGCGTTTCAGAGCAAATCCAGGCGGCAGTTGCAATTGTATATTTTTGTATAGTTGCCGTGTACACATTTGCATCTTCAGCAGCATTAGCGTACAACTCTGAATCATTCTTGGCACAATTATGGCTCCAATGTACAGTAGTACTAGAAACATATCTATGGGTCCCCAATCTAGTACTACAAATATATGTCTGTATGTGTCCCCAATCTAGTGCTACAAATATATGTCTGTATGTGTCCCTGATTTAGTGATACAAATATATGTCTGTATGTGTCCCTAATCAAGTGCTGTATGTCTACCCAATCTAGTGCTACAAATATATGTCTTTATGTGTACTTAGTCTAGGTCTACAACGTTATGTCTGTATACAGTATGTCTGTATGTTTTTAAGTTTTCTGAAAATACATATTTCTGGTTCTAAATTCCAAAAATTGTCTTGTAGATAAAATGGTCACAGAAATTAAAGTAACACTAGAATGTGTATTTTTTCCATTACTAGTGTAGAGTTTATACTGTTGGTAACTTTCTTTACTTGATAAATACATATTGTTTGAAGGTCAAGCCTTTTATCTCTTACACATTTCTATAATTATAATCCATTTCTGAGTGTATAGTGTTGATAAACCTTTTCATATCTCGGCATAGTACTGTACATAGAATTTTAAACACTCCTTAGACTGCAGAGCCAGTTATAGATTTGTAAGTGCCAACTTGACCTTTAAAGAAGCCAAGTAAAAGATGACTAAAGATGAATCAAGGTTCCTCTGCATGAAAACCGAGCACTAACCTGGAAGATAACAGTTAGGGGCATATTATTTACTAAAATATTGTTGTTGTTAAGGTTTAAAAAAAAAACATTGACATGGTGATTCAGGGAAAAATTCCAGATTTTTGGGGGGGAGAAGGGGGGAATTTCCGATCCAATGTCGATATTGGTCATTTTTTTCCCAGGCCTAAAATTATTAAATTTTGGCAGTTTCATTTAAACTGGCATGGTGATAAGCGCATAGCTACCATGGGTGCAGAAGGTGCAGCTGCAATGGGTCCCAGAGCTGAGGGGGGCCCACATTCCATATATATATGCTATTTATCACCATTGGTTGATATATAGGGGCCCTCACTAACTTTTGTTAGCGCGCCTACAGATATCTAGTTATGCCCCTGCATAGTGATATCTATGCCAAAAATCATTGCATATTGTCCGTCATCTTTACTTTTATGTGTCATAATTATGAGTTTTCAATTAATTACACATGTTTTAGAATTTAAATTGACCGGTTTCATATGTATCTATTCATTTTAGTGAGTTTGGGTCGATGTTCAAACAGAAAGTATACTTATTTATATGATCTTTGTATAGTTAACAGTTTATAGTGCACATACTGTTCTGTTACAGTAGTGTCCTCATACACAGTGCCCTGAAAGCGTATGTGGATACTAATTGCTTGGGCCCAGGTTGCTGGAAGGACCTGGCATGGGCCCTTCAAAGTATTCCTATACGTTAGGCTGGCACCATCTTCCCAATGATATATTTGCCCTTTAGTGCACATGCGTCATCTCCCAATCATCACTGGGAAATTGGCGGCGGGTGAGGAGGTGGAACTCACTTTCTGTAAGCAAGGTAGGAAGCAGATGTCCTCCTCCGTGCCCTTCCAGCATTACAATGGTGCTGCTTGTGAAGTAATTATTGCAGCAATGATGCTCATACTTGATTGCTGCAGTCACACCAAATAGACACTCTTATTTATTTATTAACTGTTTTGTATATAGCGCATACATATTCTGAATCGCTTTACAGAGTATAGTTGAACATTCACATCAGTCCCTACCCCAGTGGAGCTTACAATCGATATTCCCTACCACATGTACATGCACATACAGACAAGTACATTCTAAGGTTAATTATGTTGGAAGCCAATTGACCTACCAGTATATTTTTGGATTGTGGGAGGAAACCGGAGTACCTGGAGGAAACCCACGCAAACACGGGGAGACTATACAAACTCTGCACATTTAGGGCTATGGTGGGTATCAATCCCATGACCTCAGCACTGTGAGGCAGTAATGATAACCATTACCGTCCGTGATGCACCAGTTGATGTGAGACTAGCATTGGGCATCTTTCATACTTGCCTTCCACCCGTAAGCCGCAGACCTGTATTGTATGTGTTTCCCTTTGATTGGACAGCACCTAACAATGCCATGGTTAGGCTCCACCCTCTGCATTGTCCTGCAGTGTCTACTCCATACAAAGTAGGTAATATGCATCTCTTTTTGCTGAAATTGTGTCTTAGTCACAATGAAATGTTCCTAGGATGCACCAGGAGATTAATTTGTATGAATCTGTATACAAAGTACTACAATTGTACATAACTTTACATATTTAAAATTCATTTGTTTGCAGTTAAAGAAATGACCCAGTATCATCCTGTGTACAGATTTTTCACTGTTTGCAGTGCGAATAAGATGCAAATTTAAAGAAAAAGATTATTTTGCTACACTACTCGACTCACGCCTCGTGATATATGGATGCCTGCTGTACAAGGACACATTTTGAATATAAACATCACCACTTTTATCCATTTAGAAACTGTAATTGAACTGCCAACAAGTTTGCAATGTGCCGCTTAGTAAATTTACCAAAACAAAGTAACCCATATGTGTTCATTTGGAGCCTATTATATTTCCTTTATATGGAAAAACTAATTTGTAGGTGCAGTTGAATATAGTACAATCAAAAACACAAAACTGGCACATGTAAAATATACAGTCCTGGTGTCCACTCACTCTCAAGGCATACAGTAAATAAATATTAAGTACCTTTAACATAAAATCTTTAATTAATGAAGTGGATTATATTTGAATTGTACTATTTTTTATATGCGAATATTCAAAAGTATACATTTACCCACCAAAGAAATAGTAACAATATTTTTTTCTGATCAAACAACAAATATTTGAAATGTCTCAACTCTTCAATTCTATTTGTTAATAGGCAAAAGTGAAGAGCACACAATAAGTATAGCACCAAATTGAACAAACATTAATGATAAGGTTTAAATTAGCATACATTTGTTAACTATATTAACAATTTTTTTAAACCCTTAGTCCTTCCATTAAAATGAAATATGCAATGACATTGTAAAGCACAGTAACATCAGATGGAAAAATCCAGTCAGAAAACCACTCATAGAAAATACTCCTCACTATAGAGAACACAGAAAATATCAACCTTACAATAACCGAAACTTCTCTTATAACAACAAACAAGCACAGCTGTCATACCAACAAGGACAAAAAGCAGCTTTACAAGAAGAACAAACAAATAGAAAACTGCTTCTAGAAACCATTCAGAAACAAAATCAGGCAGATCAAGATAACATTAACAAAAAAGCAACAAAAAGACAACTTGAGGAAGACTCAGAGAATGAAACATCAAATTCGGATATCAGTTTTGATTTTTTAGAACAACCCCATGCATCAACAAAACCCCCAGACCGACGATCAACACCACACTTCAAAAAACAAAAACACAGCACAGACAAAGAGGAAAAAGGGGAGGAAGACAAATAAGAGACAGACGGAAGAAAACTGAAGAATCTAATAAGAACAATTCAGAAATCATACCCAAAATCACCATCTTTAACCTCAGTAACAGAATTTTGACAGATACAGAACAATCAGTTTTACAAAAGGGTCTTAAATTTGCCCCAGAGACACAGATCAACAAATTTGAACTATACATGGACATTCAACGCTATGTTAGAAAACTGTGCATCAAAAAATTCTTTATAAACACTGAAGCACCGATAAACGTGGAGCCTTCTGAACACAAGCATACTTTGTTCAGACCCACGTCTATCTTCAACCCGGGACACGTCAAAGGACCACATATAAATACATTCCAGAAACTTCTGGAAAAAGAAATTGATCTGATCCCCATCAAACAAAAATACAAGAGAAATTTTTCAAATGAAGAAAAGCTAGCTTTGAAAAGCCTTAAGGAAGACACAAGTGTAGTGATAAAACCGGCCGACAAAGGCAGAGGCGTAGTGTTGATGAGTATCGATATATACAAAGAAGAGGCAAATAATTTGCTCTCCGATGAAACAACTTATGAGATTCTAAATCACGACCCCACAGAGTCCTTTTCAAGATCATTACTAGAACATCTAGAAGAAGGCTTGGAGAGAGACATCATTACGAAAAAAGAATTTGATTTCATCTACCAGAAACACCCCAAAATTCCGACCTTCTACTTTTTACCGAAAGTGCACAAGAGCACGACGCACCCCCCCGGACGTCCCATTATCTCCGGGATAGACTCTGTGACGTCAAATCTGTCCAAGTATACAGATTACTTTCTTCAAGAACTGGTACGGCAACAAAGAAGCTACCTTAAAGACACAACCAGTATACTCCAAGTCCTGGAACAACTTGAATGGAAGAAGGAGTACATACTGTGTACAGCTGATGTAAAATCCTTGTACACCTGTATAGCACACACTCAAGGCTGTGAGCATACAAGGCATTATTTATCAACAGATCAAACAATAAAGAACCCACAGGTAAATTTCATTATGGAGAACATTCATTTCATTTTATCCCACAATTATTTTTGGCATGACGGACGTTTTTATTTACAAAAGCGAGGCACAGCTATGGGGACTCCACTAGCCCCTAGCTATGCCAATCTCTTTGTGGCAAAATGGGAAGACGATTATATATGGACACAGAATCAGCACAGTGAACACATCGTACAGTGGTACAGGTACATAGATGACGTCTTCTTTGTGTGGCAAGGGTCAGAGCAACAACTGGAGACGTTTATTGCATATCTAAATTCAAACAACTTCAATTTGGAATTCACTACCACTTCAAGCAAATCAGAGGTAGTATACCTAGACTTAGAGATTTTCGTTGAAGATGATAGATTTAAAACAAGAACTCATACCAAAGAAGTTAATGGGAACAACATCCTCCCTTCAACGAGCAATCATCACCAGAACTGGATTCGAAGCATCCCTGTAGGGCAGTTTCGTCGAGTAAAGAGAAATTGCACAGAAGAGGCAACTTTTAAAAAACAAAGCGAAGAAATGAAAAATAATTTTATGGCCAAAGGATATAAAGAAACCCTACTAGACCAACAACTTGACAAAATCAAGAATACAGATAGGAAAGACCTCATTACCTACAAAATAAAATAAAAGAAACAGGAAGACTTCAATATGGCCTTCTTTACGCAATTCACCAGCAACACTGAAATAATTGAAAACATGATCCGGAAACACTGGCACGTCCTTCAGTTGGATGAAGCATTAAAACCCATTCTACCCAATAAACCAAAAATAATATATCGCAAAGCAAAAAACATAAAAAGTCACCTTGTTACAAGTTACACCAAAGACCCTTCTAACATCACCTCTGTTCAAAACAATGGTTTTTTTGATTGCTTAAACTGCAAGGCATGCAGAAATAAAAAAACATCAACTAAGCCAGTAACCGCTTTCAAATCAAACCAAACTGGAAGAGAGTTTAAAATTAAAGACAGACTCTCTTGCGATACAGAAGGAGTAATTTATTTATTAGAATGTAACTGCGGCCTGCAATATATCGGGCAAACAAAAAGGAAAGCCAAGATTCGCTTTGCAGAGCACATCTACAACATCTCAAAAGGGCTGAAAACACACAGTGTCTCCAACCATTTCTGTGAAAAACATGCAAAAAACCCAGCAGGGCTGAAATGCACAGTTATACAAAAAGTTAACAGAAATTGGCGTGGGGGCGATCTAGTAAGTGAACTTAAAAAAAGGAAACTAAATGGATTTTTGACATGAAGACACTTGAACCTGCAGGCCTTAATATTGATATAGAACTGAATGCTTTTTATAGAGTGGTACCAAGTTTCATATATTTCCCTTACTTTTAACCATTTCCCTGTTTTTTATCCCCTTTTTGCTTCAAATAAATGAAGGATTCTTGTTTCTGCCTGTGAGCAAAAGGAAACATGTGGTTCCCTCCACTTTTTTAAAACTTCCGGAAGAGCACTTCCTGTTTTTTCAATAAAGTTTTGTCCTATAAATAGACATTGCTGGCAACCTCACAATATTCCTTGAAAAAGTGCGCAGGTCGCACGAAACGCGTTGGGCAGCAAATAAGAAGACTCAGGAGAACTCTGAGACCGCACTGCCTAACATCTACAAGTCTGCTTAGACCGTCAGCGGCGATTCCCGGCGACTTCCGGTCACTTCCGGTACGCTCGTTACACGGCGGATAGCGCTAAAAACATCCACAGCGCTAAGATACCTCCTACACCATCGGGGGACCCGGCCAGCACCCACAGCGGCTGCAGCAGAGGAAGATCTCTGCCGCTGCAGCAGGAGATAGATAGCGCCGATCAACGCACGGAACAGCAGGAATACCATCTAACCTGCACGTGCTGATAACATCTACGGCCGCAAACAGACTTGGAGGATAGGGTAAGCTAGGGATAGAGTTCAACTGACTTCTTCCAATCCACTACATTGTCCCCAAAAGGGTGTAAACATTATACTAACCCTCTTTCTTTACAGGTACCACTCTTAGCCATTTTTTTCATAATCAATTTTCACATTTTTTCTCATCCTTTTTTTTTTTTTTTTTTTTTTTTCATTAATTCCAATGTCCATAATTCATATTAATTATTCTCTCTAGCGCTCTTTCAATCAACCCATTGTAAAACATAAATTACAAAACTATAACCAATATATTGTTTAATAAGAAATGTATCTTTAGTCAAACTAATCTCTAATATTTATTGCTAATATACTTGTACAGTATGTAGGACAAATTGATTTATTGCAATAAAAATAACTTAATGGCCGTGGAGTTATCTTTACTCCATTAATCTTTCATTTTTCACCTTTAAAAAGCTTGAGGAGATATATTCACATTTTATTCATTTTTTATTCTAATATTTTGAAAGTCAACTATTGTTTACTTTTATCGCTTTTTGAAGTTTGATACATCTGGCCCATACTGTACATAAAATATGTGCATGGTATAACTTTTCTCAGAAGTTGGATTCCATTCTTTCAGTTTGACCCTCACAATCTTCTCCAATGTTCTATCTGGCCCTTTAGTACTGTATATTTGTTATCTAGGGTGTGTAATGCCAGTTATTATAATGTAGGTCACTTAAGTCTGTGAGTTTTCTGTATTTCTTTTTTCAATGTGTAATATGTTATTTTGTGTTTACTGTACTTTACTTAATCATTCAGGGTAATATTTTTATAATATTTTATTATTTTTTATTTATGATCAGTTTCTTATATAGCGCACATATATTCCACAGCGCTTTCCAGAGAATATTTGAACATATTCTCTACCACATGTACATGCACACACAACAGGTTAATTTGTTGAGAGCCAATTAGCCTACCAGTACTGTATATTTTTGGAATGTGGTTGGAAACCCACGCAAGTACGGAGAGAATATACAAACTCTGCACAGTTAGTGCAATGGTGGGAATCAAGCCCATGACCTCAATGCTGTGAGGCAGTAATGCTAACCATTACACAATCTGTACTGCCATAATACACCTGCAGGCTCAACCCCCAGACCTGCGGGCACTGATGATCGGTGGGCATCGATGATCCGCAATTCATTGGGGGATTGGGAAATTAAGCATGTAAAAAAGTCCATATTCTGCCATTCTAGCTGGGATCAGGGGATCAACTGTCAGAGAATCAGTGGATTACATCAATACACCCTTGGTGTATGAGAACCTTAAATTGGATGATATTCACAGGCAAAGCGGCACACACTGGCCTAGTTACTGGCTAGTTACAGTTTATGGCTTAAACCAGTGGCCCCCAAAATTGGTCCTTAAGGACCCCAAACAGGTCACCTGTTTTGCAGGTCACCTGGAGTTTTAAAATGTGAAAGTTGCTTGATGGCTTAGAAAATATGAACTGTTAGGGTTCCTTAAGAACCGAGTTTTGGAACTACTAATTTAAATGATTATATTAAAATGATGTCAGACAGAGAGTCCCAGTGATAGCTCCTGCTGGAAATGCTGGATTATAGCTAGCATTGATAGTATTGTTTAATAAACAAGATACAATAAACCATTTTATTTATTAAAGGGCTTTTCTTACTTGATATACAGGCTTAGACTAAAGACCCTTTTCCGAAAGATCGGGCTGAAAAATCGGGTTTAATCAGCCCAAATAGGATGTGTTTGATATCTGATCCGATCTGATGTACAGTCCTGATCTGGCGCAGACCTCTGGATGGGATCCAGAGGTCAGACCTGCAAGCAAGTCTGACCTCTGACTCAGCAGCTCAAGGGGTTTAGGATGGCCATACACTGCTGCATGAAATCGCAGTGGTGTATGGCCAGCTTAAAAGTTAGACAAGAAATTGTTACATGTTCCAGCGTTGATAGAGATTTAGAGGAATGAAAATATAAAAGAGATACAGTACACAACTTGGTACTTGTGTATTTTGGCGGCGCCCCCGATGTCCGTCGTACGATGAACGGATCGCATCGCCGCATCGTATGCCATGCACCCGATGGCATACGATGCAACGCGATTTTTACCCCCTATACGATCAAAAATCATATAAGCACCCTAATGGGTGCTTACAATGTTAAATGCACCCCCACACCACCCCCCCACTATAAACGTGAACCCGAAGCGTGGCGAGCGCAGCGAGCCCGCGAGGGGCGACGGTACGCGTCCTACGACCTTTTCATACCCCCACTATCCACGTCGGTGTGGAGTTGAGAATAGAATAGTGTGGCGAGCGCAGCGAGCCACCGAGCCCGAAGCGTGGCGAGCGGACGCGGATACCTTCACAGGTAAACGCGTCCCTTCGCGTGCTTCACAGGTATCCGCGTCCCTCGCTGCGCTCGCCACGCTTCAGGCTCGGTGGCTCGCTGCGCTCGCCACACTATTCTATTCTCAACTCCACGCCGACGTGGATAGTGGGGGTATGAAAAGGTCGTAGGACGCGTACCACCGCCCCTCGCGGGCTCGCTGCGCTCGCCACGCTTCGGGTTCACGTTTATAGTGGGGGGGGGTGGCGTGGGGGTGCATTTGACATTGTAAGCACCCATTTGGGTGCTTAACATTGTATAAGCACCCATTAGGGTGCTTATACAATGTTTAATCGCATCGCATCGTATGGCATCGTATGCCATGTACAATGGCATACAATTTCAAAATTGTATGCCATCGTGCACTATCGTACGATATCGCGTCGCATCGCATACCATCGTATGCGTTATGGTATGCGATGCGATGGGCGCCGCCAAAATACACAAGTACCCACAACTTTAACTGTTTGCTAGGTGCCAGAGACCCCGTTGTGGGAATATTATTTTGCATAATGGAAGTCACCTCTCATGACAATACATGACCAAGGGGCTTGGCCTCAGAAAAAGGGGTGTGTGTCTTCATGGAAATGCCATGATCACAAGCCAAGCCTTCCTTTTTTCATTATTGTGGGGGCATGCCCAGTGCTCTGTTAGCTGCTGGCAATGAGTTGAAAGATTTAGATTTAATTCTGAATATCAATGTACAGTATAAAGTTAAAATTGTAGAGTATTTGTGGGCAACATGCAAAAGCATCCAGTATTTACCCTGCTTGCAATATAAAAAATGATATTTGTCCCGTTGCTTGAAAGCATGGTTTGCCCATTTGCAATATTTTTTTGCAATCTGCTTGGAACCCAGCCCGGTATCAGTAATAGCTCTGCCTTGCCTCACAGGTAGGATCACACATGATAAATAACTGTATGAATGCTGACATGCGCTGTATTACAATCAGCTTGAGGCAGAGCATTACTGCTGTAATGTTTAACCTTATTTCGCACATCTGGAAAATGAAAACAAAATACACTTTGGTTGACTTTTGAATGTCATTAGAATGAGACAGAGAGTTTCCATCTCATATTTAAACAGTATATATTACCTTAGGACTCTATTTGGTAATTAATTATGTACAGCACTTGATTCATTTATAATGTGCTGAAAAATAATGAAACACAAATGATACTTGTATAAATAGGAAATAGGATTCTTCTAAATATCACATTTACAGAGTAATACAAATTTTCCAATCACTTGATTGTTTAATGCTTTCATTAATTGTGAAGATTGACAGGTGTGACTATTTGCACCAGCAATTAGCTTGTTGCAACAAGTGTACACATGTTAAAGTTGAGAATGGCTAGATCTCTATCCAAGAACTAGGATGAAGTGCATGCACCTGAATTTTGCACCAGCCACACCTGTAATGCTACATGGTTTTGACTAGGTACACACGTCAGACCTTTTTTCCTGACAGCTTCACTTGGTATGTCAAAAGAATTTTTTCTTATCTTTGCTGTTTTTTTTTCATCTGTAAAATAAATAATAAGTTTTTTTAAAAAAAAACTTGCCAGGTGAGTGCTCTTTTTCCCTAGTGGAAACTTGGACTGTATATGGCACACCATGGTGTGACCCTAGGACACCACTGTATTGTCTTCTGGTGAGTGCGAGTGCAGGTACTTCATTGTGTATATATATATATATATAGGAGTAGGCAAAGAAGCAGACAGCGGCACTCTGGAAATTTTCAAAAACGTATATTAGTGCAAAAATAGCATACCAACGTTTCGGGGCATAAGGTACCCCTTTGTCAAGGTGAACAGTGCAGTTACTGCACTGTTCACCTTGACAAAGGGGTACCTTATGCCCCGAAACGTTGGTATGCTATTTTTGCACTAATATACGTTTTTGAAAATTCCCAGAGTGCCGCTGTCTGCTTCTTTGCCTACTCCTGCACAACTGTTCCGGAAGGCACCTGGGTCCCTGACCAGCTGGGGGAGTGCCAGGTCAACACACACCTTGCTATATATATATATATATATATATATATCAGTTTGGAGGTTGGCGGCACTCCCGTAGCGTGCTGGCTGGAGACCATGGTCTCTTCACCAGCACTTTGATAAAAAAGCCTGCGGGCTTTGAAACGTCGGTAAATCTGGTCTGCTGTTTCCATTTCTTTCTGAGTGCCGCCAACCTCCAAACTGTTACATTTAGCCCATGGTCTCCAGCCAGCACGCTACGGGAAGGCACCAGGGCACATTGCCTACACTTGGTTTGAAGACCTTATAATCCAGGAGTGCCACCTCAGGAATTTGTGTATATATATATATATATATATATATATATATATATATATATATATTATCCCTAGTAAAAGCAATGGAGGAACACATGTAAAGAAGGGCATTCGCTGTATGTACAGTACTGCCCTATGTGCTGTACAGTATATGCCATTGCTTCAGTTTTTGACATATACCAAAAAAGTCTTAACATTATAACTAGATTGTAACCTACTGTGAAGTAAAAGACGCATGAGGTCCTGTCTTGTATTTTTTAACATAAACGCTTTCTCCTTTTCAAATTTTATTTCCCACTGAGCAAAGAAAAGCTTTTGTATTATGATTGATTGGAAAGAAATCCCTATGAACGGTGGCTGTATCACAAAATGACATTCATTTATTTTCCTTTATATACTGTCACCCTTGCCATGAGAGAATAATAGGTCAAATGAAAAAAAAAAAAGATTCAGGTAGCATGAACTGTAAAACTGAGTTGTAAAGCCTTTCTCAATATACTGTAATAAGTTTTCTTCTCTTATTTAAGTACATCTTTTAAAAGAAATGTGAGTTAAATGTCATATTGTCATCGTTCCTAAGTTATGTGTGATTTGTTTTCTGGCTGGTTGTAAGTGGAAGGCCAAGAAAACACTATGACCGGGATTGCTGCTCCCTCTTCCCAGCTTCCTCTCAGCTTCTTTCTAATTTACATTATAATGCTTATTTATATTTTCCACAAAAGAAATTAATGTACATGTGAAAAATACCTACGTTTGTGATATTAATCATAATAGACTATAGCCCAGCTGTAAATGGCTATTATTTGGGGCTGATTCATTCCCACATACAGTCCCAAATGGTTATAATTGAACAATAATTTTGGAACTGTGCATGCATCGGGGCCATAGTGGAAGCTATGGTGCTGTAGTTCCAGTCACAGTGCCCTACAATGGTGCTGTAGTTCCAGTCACAGTGCCCTATTAGCTGTAGGGCTCAAGATTCTTTTGGAATATAGTCTAAGCCTGTTTAAGCCCAATTATGGGTCTGAGCCACACTTGTATGCTAACCCGATAGAATACAAGTCTAATGGTGGGGACACTGCACATTTTTTTGGACCCATTCTAAGCATATGTATGGGTGCTGTGTCCTCACATGTAGTGCCCCGTAAGCTCCAGCCTGATTGACAGGCTGATGGCATTTGGAGGTGGGGAAGGGGCAGCTACAATGTCCATTTCTCAGCACTTTTAATGACCTTGGCTAACCTGATGACCAATGTTCATGCAGATTGATCAGTTGGTACATCTTAAGAAGCAGGAGGTGTCTATTTACACCAGCACCAGGCACCTCCTGCCGCAATAGAATATTATGTATTGCATAGCAGCTTCCCTGCAGCTGTGTAATAACGTACATGTCAAAATAAGGACATATTCCTGTACTGTACACATAAATGTGGCATAGTCAGAGCCGCCGCTCACTCGCTCTATGGGGGAGGGTGGGGGGTGCGGCCGCCCCACTGCTTACCCACTCACCCCACTCACAGGCGGGGAGAGTTGCGGGGGCCACCAAGTTGCTCCAGGAGGGGGGAGAGTTGTGACAGTGGCCACCAAGTTGATCCGGGGGGGGGGGGGCATTTGCAACCAGCCCCACCGCTCTACAGGGGGGAGAGTTGCGGCCGCCGCTGAATCGCTTACACTGCTCACCTGGCTCCAAAGGGGAAGCTGACCTGCTACCAAGTACAGCCCTCCAGTGGCCGGCGCCCTCAGGCAAATGCCTTAAGCTGAATAGTGTTGGCACTGGCCCTGGTCATAGTTTATATCTCATTCTTATTCCTTTGTGCAGATGCAGCAGCTGAAGTAGTTAAATGTGCCTAACATCAAGAAATACAGAAGCAGAATAAAAACCCTTTTCCACTACCTTGAAAAACCTGGGGTTTTTTTGCACATAAATGCACATCAACCGAGGTTTTTCTCAGTGGAAAGTGCCCGATTTGAGGGCGGTGTGGTCATTCCGTTGTTAGTGGGAGGTTGTAAGGTACTGGATAAAATGCCACTAACAGCCATGCTCCCATACCATCTCCAAACTCACAAATGTTGGGAGGTGTTCTTTAGTAAATAGACCTAATAAGGGGAAACTTTCTAATATGGGAGTTCCACTGAAGATGAAATGTTGCCCGTAGCCACTTATCAGATTCTACCTTTTAATTATTTAGCACCTTCTAGAAGATTGAATCTGATTGGTTGCTATGGGCATCATCCCATCTTCAACAGAACTCCCATCTTAGTAAATGTAACCTAAAGAAAGTTACACTTTCCTTATTTTGTGCATAACTGAAGGTGATATCATTTAAAGCAGGCATGTCCAACGTTGGCCCTCCAGATGTTGTGAAACTACACATCCCAGCATGCTTTGCCACAGTTTTGCTATTAGAGAAGGCTAAAACTATTGCAAAGCATGCTGGGATGTGTAGTTTCACAACATCTGGAGGGCCAACGTGGGACATGCCTGATTTAAAGTAAATATTGAAATATTTGTTTATGTTTTTAAATTCACCGTAACTGAGATTTTCTTTGCACAGGAAGTTTCTGTGTCTGCAAATCCTTTAAAAAAAAAAAAACGGAATATAAAAATAAACCATGCATTCCACAAGGCTGTTTTATGCTCATTTCAAATATGCTGCCTTTTTGCAATAAAACAGGAAACTTAAAGTTATGCTAATCATTTCTATTTGGGCCATTTACTTCAGCAGCGTTGAAGGCAGATGGTGAGGATGCTGCTGAGATTTCAGTTTGTACCTAATCAGTGAACTTGTTTTCCCTCTTTATGGAGAAATATCCTATGGAAGCAAGGGAAGGACATTGTTTCAGCTCCTCCAGAATAACAAGCAGGTTGTTTACCATTCTGAAGAATTACTATAGATAATTATAATATTTTACTAGTCACATATAATTTAGCACTTCATCTAAGCCAGCACTTTGTCTAAACCTATCTGCGGAGAATATATATCCACTGGTGATCTCAATCATTTTACTATCGCATTAATTCTGTACCATCATATACTGCTTGCAAAGCTAACTTGAAGGTCATTTATACACAAATTAAATAGGAGATTGCCCAGAACTCAACCCTGAGGAATTTCACTAACAAAGTCTGGCCTGCTCCATCTACTAGTCTTTTATGCTGATTAAATGGATGTCATGGTACTGAATCTTTAAAAGCATTTAAGAATAGAATAGGAGAAATTCTAATTACAAGTTATATACTGTAATTTGCATCTCATTGTCAATTACGCCAGTCACTTTTCCGGCGTAGCACAATTCGCAGACTGGCATATAGATATTTGAAAGATTACTTTGAAGAATAACAGTATATTAAATTTAGAGAGGGGAATGTACAACATATGGTAGCCTTAAGGGCATTGCTTTTTAGTGTTCACATTAGGATAGAGGATATTTTGAAATAAAATGAGAAAAAGAACATTTAGGATGAATTTGAATTTTTAGAACTCTCTAAAAAGAAATGTGTGCACTTGACCTCTGTACTTCTCAAGTAGAATGTATCTTTCTGGAATACAAGGAAGATAGGTCTCAGGATGCAGTTGTAAGTTATTGTATATTACATGGAGCAAGACTATGTAAATAATTGTGTATAGCATTCACAGTTCTGATAGGCATTCAGTTGTTTTGATATGTAATGGTCAATGGACGGTATAAAATGATATATTATTTTTTTTACACAAAAAGTACTGTAGTGAGTAGGTATAATTTAGGAATTTTCTGAGTTGGCTATTACAGTATTTTTGATGTGAAGTAGCATGTCCACAGTGTCTACAGCTGTATAACCTGGCCTAACTACCGCTGAGTAGCTAAGTACAGACATACTTACCTACTTTGTAAGTCTTGTCCCTAGGAGAAGCCCGGAGAGGAGACACTTCAAGGGGTTGGGCAAGATGGTCTCATCAGAAGGACCCATCATAGAAAAACACCCTCGATTTGTAGGTCTGAGGTGAGGGGGTGGAGCTAAAGTAAATTATCCAGCATTTAGCCCTGCCCATTCCTACAGCAGGGGACCACAAATACCAGAATTTATACTAAGCCAATTTCTTTGCATTTAAGAAACCCTAATCTAAGTACTTGGTAACCTATTTGCATACTAAGATGAAGTTGCAGAATAAAATACTAATATAAACTAGAGATGAGCAGGTTCAGATTTACTCAAATTTCAAAGCGGGATCTTATTGACTATCCAAAGCACATGACAGCCGATAGGCAATCTGAAAAATCCAAAATGACGATAACTTGGAGATATGAACCTAATAAATCCGAGTAAACAGAACCCACTCATCTCTATCGTAAACACATTAAGTTAACGGACATTAACTAAGCTATCAGGAGAAGTTGGGAGTTTAAATAAAGGCCTGAAGCTACCTCCTGTTTTCACCCACTTTATTTTACAGCGGGTAATTGAATTTCCCTTAAGTACTGTTGGTGTTGCATTGTTTTGAAACTTAAATAGATGAAAGGCTTTCTATTCGTTCTTATGAATTGGTATTTTTAAGTCAATTGCAGAGTAATAGCATGAAGTAGTAAATCATCAACACTAGTTTAAAACTTTATAGGATGCCTACTCTCAGAAACTATATTATTGGATGCAGTTAATTCCAGCATCTGTTATATGTTTTATTAATGCATTAAAAGAAATGTGAAACCTGACTCAGCCACATAGGTTGACAGACTTATGACCACAAAAGGATCAATGCATCAATCCATTCAATAAAGGTGTATGTGGGGTCTGCCTCTGTGTGGGATTTGCCCTAAGCCAATGTAAAAACTATTAGAAACCTTCAATTTTGACGTATTATCTGATTGAAATGGAGTATGTAATTCTATACTATTCTGTGCTATCAATTTCAAACAGATTTCAGGAACTATAACTGTATGCATTTAGATGGGCCACTCCTGCATGAAATTCTCCTTCAAATAATGATGTCTGTTCTATGTATAATGTACATACTGTATGTAGCAGTATTACTATTTCATTAGCTCAAGTGTTCACATTTAAAAGTGCTTTTTGAAGTAACCCAGGTGGTTTACTATGTATTATCGATATGTTGTAAAATCATTTACTGACAATTAGAAATTCTATAGCAGTTTTCTTTGCCAGTTTTGTTGCTGGCCATAAGATCAAAATTTTAGCATGTCTGTACTGAGATCAAAGTATACCCCTTCAGACTGCCAAATCAACCTGGGATATTGCCGTGTTAACCCGGGTTGATCTGCGGTCTGAAAACACCACCGCATGATTTTCCCAGGCCGAGCAATCCAGCATTTCAATCCTGGTCACGACAAGGATTGAACATGGCTCTTACCTGGGTCAAGGTGCAGTGTGAACAGGTAACCGGGTCATGCCACCCGGAACCCGTTCAACTCCAAACACTGCCTCCTCCCCTGCCGCCTGATGATGCCCTGCTGCTCTGCTCCACCCTGACCACAAATGCCAGGTCCCTCCCAGGATGGACCTGTATCCCAAACCTGCAAGCCACCAGGCATTTGTGGTCTGAAAGTAACATGTACTATGGAAAGTCATTAAGAATAACTACATTGGTTCATTTAACCTACGATTCAAATTAGATGCTACAGTACATTTAGGAAAAGCATATGAAAATCCAGTAATTGCTACCCATAGCAAAGTGCTTTATTCGCGCCATTCCCTTTGCACTCTATTGCACAAAAAGGATTAATTTACTGTACATACAGCATATGGTGTAGGTGTAGTTGTGTAGACAAAGGGGAACATTTTGTAATGAATTTGATTTAGTTCTGAGTTTAGAGCCACTACTGTAGTCTTTTACTGTAGTCTCAGACACATTAGATTCTATTTTCTGTGTAAATAAGGACAATTTTATTAAACAGTGACTGCACCATTGCATAAACACATAGCGGTGAAAATACTAAGACAGGAGTTATATTGAAGATGGAATGTTGCCCATAGTAACCAATCAGATTCTATCTATTATCTTCTAGAAGGTGCTAAATAAATGAGAAGTAGAATCTGATTGGTTGCTAGTGGCAACATCCCATCTTAGGAAATGTACCCAATAGGATATTCCTGGTTTAATTTAAAGTTCCAGCAGACTCTGGCTATCCAGTGCTACCTGATGTTAATGTTTTCCAGGGCTTAATGAGCCATGTAGTACCACCCAATCAAATAATGTGAACTGTCACTCGTTACAGTACATCAACCTCCACTGCCCACAGGGGTTAGATGGAGCTCCAATGTTGTTCTGCTTTTCGTAAGGACCAGACTCTACATATTTTTATATAAACCCAATTGCTCTAGATAATTTTGTATACTGCTATCCAGAATGATGGTAGGCAGGTAACCTTGCGCTCAACCTCTATATGTAACACTGATGTGTATGGTAAGGTATAAATGAGAGAAGTGACACGTGTTATTCCTTTAAAGGATTTATTGTGCTTAACAACTTGAATTATATATAACTGCAATGTGAGTCCGTCTGTACACACCAAGTGCTGCACGGTGGTATAATTGCACATTGGTGGGTAAGGGCTGTAATAATGAAGTGGTGGTCGTGGGTGGGAGTACCTCTGTGATAGTGTCTCACAGAGTGAATGTCCGATGGGGGATGCAAATGCGAGTCCGTCTGTACACACAAAGTGCTGTACGATGGTATTATTACACAATGGTGGGTACGGGCTGTACACTAGCAATGGTGGTGGTGATGGGAGAAGACTCTATGATATAGTCACAGAGTAAATGTCCGGTGGGAAGAACAGTGACAGTCTATGCAGGGAGGTCAAGGTGAGAGTGTAAATGTCACCGGGGGATGGCGTCCCTAACCGCCCGGTGATACACTCAACTCTTACCCGATACCTGGTCTTCTAAGGTGCTGAGTCCCTCTCCGCGGTCTGTCAAACTTCACCGGTGCGTGCACTTGCAGCCGGCAGCAGTGACACACTGCTCTACGGCGTCTCCCGTCACTTCCGGGTTCAGCTGGTGGGCGTGCACCCGGAGTTCAGGTGTCAGCCGGAGCTGTGTGCGCTCTTCCCCTGGCTGATATCCCCCGGTGACATTTACACTCTCACCTTGACCTCCCTGCATAGACTGTCACTGTTCTTCCCACCGGACATTTACTCTGTGACTATATCATAGAGTCTTCTCCCATCACCACCACCATTGCTAGTGTACAGCCCGTACCCACCATTGTGTAATAATACCATCGTACAGCACTTTGTGTGTACAGACGGACTCGCATTTGCATCCCCCATCGGACATTCACTCTGTGAGACACTATCACAGAGGTACTCCCACCCATGACCACCACTGCATTATTACAGCCGTTACCCACCAATGTGCAATTATACCACCGTGCAGCACTTGGTGTGTACAGACGGACTCACATTGCAGTTATATATAATTCAAGTTGTTAAGCACAATAAATCCTTTAAAGGAATAACACGTGTCACTTCTCTCATTTATACCTTACCATACACATCAGTGTTACATATAGAGGTTGAGCGCAAGGTTACCTGCCTACCATAAATACCGTTTAGGAGCCTGGACCACTCCAGCCTGGCAGCCCCCTCGCAACAAGTGGTATTTAGCGCAAGCACTCCCCCCAATTTTACACTATCCAGAATGAGTTTAGTCCCCACTAGGTCAATGGGAGCCAAATTCAAAATACATAATTTTTTATTTATTTAATACATTATTTATTATTTTTGAACACTCTTAACATCAGTCAACATTGGCTGCAACAACATATACATTAAGCAAATATCACTAATTTTGGCAAGTACACACCTTTTCTGACCTTGCAAAAGTACACAACACCCATATGCTGTGCCACACACACACCCTCTTTTGTCAGTTTTCACCCATTATTTATGACTAGTCATCATCATCAAAATGTATTTGCATATGCGTTTTTCAAACAGGAATATATAATTTTTTCAGTAGGATGGTATGACCCCTTACCGGTACACTGCCCATTCTTTTTCCTGTCCTGTCTCTTCAGTTGTAAATAGGTGCCCATATAGGATAGGGGGAAGTACATGCATTCTCTTTGTAGGCATGTGTGGTGCAGAACTTGAGCAGGTTAGTATGTAATGCATACTGTTACAAGTTCAATTCAGCATTATCCTGTCTGTGTGACTGGGGGGATCATGTAGAATCAGAAGTAAAACAGGCATACGTTATATTATAATAAGTGCATGCAAAGGTTGATCATTTCTGTTCACATCAGCAGACTAAGAAGCATTCCATTTAGCACAGTAACAATGTGGGAGCTGCTTCTCCAAAAGCACTTTGAGAGAGCACATGTCTCTCCCCACATAGTGTGGGAGACATGAGAAAGAGTAGGAGTGGGCTGCAGTAGTGGATGAGTACATTTGGTACCACCCCCAAGGAATCCAGCCCTGTGTGATGTCACTGGCTGCACTGTCCTCCTTACAGCCATGGTGAATGGGTCTGTATGGGTGTAATTGCATGAGTTCCCTTTATGGACCTTTGCAGTGCAAATTCTCACATGATATGTTATGCAGCTGGAATACTATGCCCACCTGCATCAGCCTCTATGTGCGAAACAAAAATGTAGCAGTTTGTTACTCAGATCTGACTGGATAAATATGATTGGGTACTATAGGTCAACAGTGACAATGGTATCAGTCACTGGGATCCTAATATGGGAAAAATGCTTCTGAGACCGTTTGATCTGTGTGGTTGTTACAACTTAACACATACCTGTAAGCAACATATTTGAAGCGATATCACCTGCAGAAGCTATATAATAATACAGATTATGGTGAAACCTTATTAACAAAATATCATAAAAAATGATGTGTCATGTTTTGTATATAAAATATCTGATGTCATTTTGCATGCAAAGGTTTTATAAAAATAATGATACATATATATTCTTCCAGGAACTATAATGATCATATTACTTCAGAAGATTAATTTATCTTTTACTCGCCAAGTTTATTCATAGCCCTGCTGTATTTCTGTGACACCTTTCTAACTGATGAATATCTAAACTGCCCATTACTGTACATAGTAATTTCACTATATTTGGGAACTTTAAAAATGTAACAAATCTTCTTTATATTCAGGGAACAGAACAGAAAGATGATTTTTCTATAATTTTGTGACTGTTTCAGACAGAAATGCAGTAACTTAGGAATTGAAATCATTATGTTCTAAGTTTAGTTCTTTTTAAAATGGGCTGCTGTGAATGTGAAATGGATCATTTTGCGTGGAAGCAAAGGAATAGATGATGTGGCACATGAACAGATGGACTTATGTGACTTTACTAATAGAATACTTTTGCTTACTGCACATGGACAAAAATACTGCACTCTTACATTTCAACCTGTATGATGAAGCCGTCATATCTTCAATTTAAAGGTTACTTTCTGAAAAGAAAAATGTTTTTTGTCCATTTGAAGCATATAAAAAGTAAAAATGTAATTCATTATTAATTGGGTTTAGTTGAGAGTGGAAAGTTTAGTTGATTTTATGGGTACAAAAAAACTGAAAGGGTCTACTTTGGAAATACTTTTTCTCCATTCTAGTAAAAAGCATTTAAGAATTTGGTCTAAAGTTGGATATACACTATAAGATTATCTGTCCAATATGGCTTGTTGAAACTAAATCTGGTAATGTATGGGAGCAAATTTGCTTCCAAAGTCCATATAATGGATAAAAATAGATATTAAGATAAATTGTTTAAACCGAAAGGATTTAAACAATTTGTCTGAATGACCATTTTTGCCAGTTTTCCAGAATTTGGGAGCAATTGGTCAGTTCTCATTTGCTGCTGTACATTAACAGATCCAAACAGAAAGATTGGAAATATGATCTAAAAGGGATAAATTTACTAAAGCTTCTAAAAATGAAGAGAGGTGATGTTGCCTATATCAACCAATAAGATTTTTTTTATCATTTCTCTATTGAATCATGGAGGGCCAGATGTCTTAAGCTTCAAAAAGTGATAAATTGGAGAGTGATAAACAACCAGCCAATCAGCTCCTACCTGTAATTTTTTTCCAATCAAACCTGTAACATGACAGGAAGGAGCTGATTGGCTGGTTGTTATCACTATCCATTTTATCACGTTTTGAAGCTTGATACATCTGGCCCATAAAATGATAGACTTAATCTGATTGGTTGCTATGTACAACATCACCTCTTTTCATTTTAAGAAGCTTTAGTAAATGTACACCTTTGTGTATATCCAGCTCAATTATACATCTTAAGTGGGGCAGAAACTATGCAAATCGCTATCTATGCCCAGCACATAATGCTATGTTAACTGGTAAGCATCATCTGTATAATTACTTTTAACAAATAATGTTCTTCTATGCACAAAAATGATATAGTAATGGTTAGTTACAATACATCATCCTATCAGCATTATTGACTATGATCCTGATTCTGGTTCACTCGCAAAAGCAATTCTCTCTCTAATGAACAAAACCATGTGCACTGCATAGAGACATAAGGACATGTGCAGAGAGTTAGATTTGGGTGGGGTTTGTACTTCAAACTGAAATCTATATTGCAGTGTAAAAATAAAGCAGCCAGTTTTTACTCTGCACAGAAACAAAATAACACCAACATCTAACTCTCTCTTCACATGTTACATCAGCCCCACCTACAGTGCACATGGTTTTGTCCATTAGAGAAAGAAATTGCATTTGCGAGTGAACCAGAATCAGGCCCAATGTACAGTGATCCTTTCTTTCTGTTCTTATGTTTCCAGTGTTTCCATTATTCTGATGCTATTTTTTACATTGCTCTAACCTTTGATTTGCTCACCATAAATGTGGTTGAATGTGAATGATGAGATGAAGTGATGAAAAACATACACAGATGGGGTTACTGACACATTAATTAGCACATTACTATACTCTTATGGTGCTAAATGTATTACTATCTTGAATATGGAAATTGTGAAATATTCACAACTTGATCATTATGTGCAAAGTGTCTAGCATCATTTACAAATCTATACTTCTTAATTATAGGGGGATAGATAATTATATATGTACTCCTTTCCTGCCTTATCGTAGGTCCACATTCTATTGTCCTATTATGCAATCTGGACCCAGATTTGCACGCTATCAGGATGGATGTCTTTCTGTAACCTTCCAGACCGGTATTGAGCTTGGAAGGTGTGACAGTCTCAATATTTTGACCAGTCCCTCACACCCATATAAGAGTAGGTGGATCGTCCACATGTTGCCCACTAGGTAATTGTGCAGGATGTGGAGATAATACTGGGAATTGTGGGTCCATATGGGTGTGGTGGAGCCAAAATGATGCAGAGAGCATGGCCCCGAACTGGTCAGCCTCATCTCCTCTTCATACTTCTCCCCAACTGGAGCAAATAAAAAAGGTTGACAAGAATCTCACACATGTAACAGAAAAAACACAGGGTGTAAACATAGTTACTGTACTATGATGTGCCAGTAGACTTACATATGCTCTAGTGACATGAGAAATAATTGTATCATATGTTTTATATGATGAATGAGATTCTCCATCTGGCCATCTAATGAAAACCTGTGAAGTGCCACATTGCTTTGGTTGCACATTCAATACACTTGTCAGCCACATGATTACTGTGGATCGCATCAGATATGGTATAACAGTGTTCATGACAGCTAGGAAATGAGAGCTGCCAGTCAAAAGTAAAGTTCATCCCCTACTACTGATTTATTTCTGGAATTGCCAGAAAGTCAAACAGCTGTAATTTTTCTCTATCCTTGATATAAAAAGAGGTATAGAGATCTACAGGTCAGTCCACGCTCATCCGTGATGTTGGGGGCGTACGCATCACAATTGTGATTATTTGTGATCACATGCATTACATTCACAGTAATGCACACATCATTCAACCCTACGGGTGCGAACATACCACACTGGCCTCCTATGCTTTGACACAAATATCCAGAATTATGGCAAAGCTGATTGTGGACACATCTGTATCATTATGATATTCTATTTGTAAATGAATACAGTATCAAAACAAGCCTGAACTGTGTAGAAACTGACTTTATGGCATATATTTTTTAAAGTCCTGGTTTATAAAAGAGGAGATTTTTTTTCTTTAGCAACCAATCAGATTCTGGCTATTATCTTCTAGAAGGTACTAGATCAGACATGTCCAAACTATGGCCCTCCAGCTGTTGCGAAACTACAAGCCACATCACGCCTTGCCACAGTTTTGCTATTAGGGTATGCTGAAACTATGGCAAAGCATGCTGGGATGTGTAGTTTCACAACAGCTGGAGGGCCAAAGTTTGGACATGTCTGTACTAGATGAATAAGTAGAGTCTGATTGGTATGGACTTGATGTAGAGATACAATAAAATTAAGCCATAAATGGACAATTACACTGTTCTTATACTAGGTGCTAGTGACTCAGTGCTAAGGATATTCTTGGAAATACATATATGTTGGTCTGTGATCTACAATGTATAATAGAAAAAAAAGAGATTCATCATTATGATATGCTAATAGAATATAAATATTTAAATATGTCTGAACTGTGTGGAAGCTCAAACTTTTCTAATTAGCATAGAGATAATGGATGTCTATACTAAAACCAGCAGTGACAATCACTGCACGCGGATGTGGGGGAAAAAATGTTGTGCCAGGTATAGAGAGGAAATAAACTTGGTTCACTACAAGCTGTCATTTTCTAGACTATATCTATATTGTATGTTAAAATTCACAGTAGTGGAGTTAGTTTATTTATGACTACATCACATAGACTCACAAAGTAAACAGAATGCAGTGCCTAGATTTTCAAGGTTACTGGATACTGTACATGACCAAAAAGATCATGAATACAGTATTTGAAGCACAGGTGGACTTTGAACATGAGTTTGGTCTACAAAGCAAAATTTAGATGATTCCCTCTAAATACCATCATAAAGCGATACTCAATATGATGTTGTCCCCTCCAAAGCCAATTTATATTGGGAGACAGGGAAAGGAAGAGAAGAAAACATAAATAGTACTTCACATAAATCTATCAGTGAGGATCACCTGCGGTAAATCAGATCTTATCCACTTTTTAAATCACTTGTCCCTCTAAAAAGATGTACAAGGAGCAGTAGTGAGAGGACTAAGTGCCCTGCGGTGACCCTTAATGGGTATATGGAGCAGGCAGTAACCCTCCCCTGAAACTTGCCATTAACTGGGGGTTCTGGATTTGACACGTAGATATTGATGTAGTGACTCAACTGCTTTAATGGAAGAGGGATCAGGTTACAGGTGATGCTGTTCTATGCTGAGCAGTATTCCACATATGGGAACATGTGTCACTGGGCACCTTTTCTTATAAATGGGTGGACCAATCTAACCCTGTGTGGAGATACTAAGTATTTGGGGGAAATTGTCTGACATGCTAGTATGAATTATGCAATCTTTTTGTCCTCTTAAAGCTGTGTACACATGCTTTGATTTTTCCCCTTATAGAAGCAAAATCTAATCGAACCCCAATCGAAATCCAATGGTTTTTAGGACACTTTCCACTGACTTTCGATTCGATGCGTGCTCCCATTTACTGTATATCGAAAAGAAAATTAGACTGTGCAGCCAAGCAAATATCGAATTCAATCTAGTAGATCGAATGTGTACACTATGCCTACACTGTGAAATCGAAATTGAATCCAATACAAAAGTACAGATCTAATGCCAAATTGAATGGGAATATCTAATGCCAAATCTAATGGAAAATCGAATTGAGCATAGAACCTGAAGCAAATCGAAGCATGTGTACTGACCATTAGTTTGCAAAGCCCATACTGCATCTGCATGGTTAAATTTGTTATGAAGCTATATTCAGTTAACACTTCAGTGCATATTTGTTTCTATGAGAAAGAGCCCTACATAAACACTTCAGTGCATATTTGTTTCTATGAGAAAGAGCCCTACATAAATCACATTGAATATTATAGCTTATGTTATATCCTTGACAGCTGACAAGAAGTAGCTGTTTTTCCTTATACAGAATGCTGACTGTTGGCACCATATAAGCAGTGCTATTTTTCATCAGGAACCAGCAGGAACGCAGTTCCGGAACCTCAAATTAAATATGACATCATCAGGAACTGGGTTCCTGAACCTGTTCTGGGGCAAAATGTACTTTCCATAAGATAAGCTTTATTTTAAAGTCTCCTGTGAGTACCTTTGTTTCTAAATACAATATATACATCTCTCTCTCTGTCCACTCCCATACCTGGAGTTCCTGGACCTATTTTTCCAGAATTTAGTACTGCATAAAAGTAACTATAAATATTAGTGAAGTAACCGTTTTTCTAGCCCATGTTAGGTGCCGTGGCTGCCTACCTGTGATGTCCCTGAGCGCACCTTTTGCGGTCCCCTCAGGAAGCTTAGGGACAAGCTCCGGCGGTGGCCATCAGCTGTTGGGTCCGGCAGCAGGGAAGTCCCGGGGGTGTTTCCTGGCAACGCTCCGAGCTTCCTGCTTTTGATTGATGGCAGGCATCCAGCAACAGCAGCGACAGCATGGCTCCCACGCCAGTAGGCGAGGATTTTAGTTTCTAAACCAGCTCCTGCTGGTGTGCACCCTGTGTGTCTCCCAGAGCCTCAGTCAGCGTGTTCCTGGTTCCTGTGCTGCAGTATTGTTTGCTTGTCCGTTAGCCCGTCAGTCTGCCTGTCAGCTGTAGAACCCCTGGTCTTGTCAGTTGTCATCATTTCAGATAAGTCAGGAGATACCTGTCTTATATATTTATCTTCCGAAGTCACCTTGTGCATTGTTGCATTTATTGTTGTTTATTATACCATCCTGTGTATTGTTACATATTTTACTGTCACTGTTTGTTGTGAGAGGTTATTCAGGGGGCCCCTGCTCCCAGGTTTACCCTGAGACCCTGTTAACGGGGGTCTTCCACCATACCCTCAGCCTGTACTTAGTTTTCCTCTTGCCATCTCCCCACTTCGCCGGACGCGTTGTATTATCAAAAGACCATATGAGAGCTTGGAGCTTTTTCTGAAAGTGTAGGTCAAAGAACCAGCTCTATTGGGTTCAAATATATTTTCCACAGTGCATTAACCCAGCGCTTCTAATCAGCAATTAGAGCTGATCAGTCACATCAGTGCAAGAAGATAAAATATATAGTATCAGGAAAATGATTAATCCTTATTAGTCACTGCATTGCATTTACTATATGTTAATAAGCAAATCCCAATATGTAGATAGAAACAGGAAAGAGAGAGAGAGAGAGAACATAGAATTTTTATTCATTTTCATAATATTTTTAATGGTATGTGTGCCACCTTTTGCTACACTGTCAATGTAGGTCAATGGCAGCCCAGCATAGTCAGTGTAGTGTCCCTGTCAGGCAGCGTAGTCACCTTACTGTCTCCGTGAGCTGCAGCTCTGTCCCCGGTGTCCCTGGAAGCCTAGTGAGCACCTCTCACACAGCACCAATAACTGCCAGATCCCCTGCACTGGCAGACACCGGCGGAGAGGCAATCATGCGGGCACTGGCGGAGAGGCGCTCCATCTGCCTGAGACACACGAGTGTCTCATACACAAGTGCGTCTCAGTAATTCATGTGGCAGGGTACGGTAACCATACCCATGTCCGCTTGCGTCTCGTGCACAAAGGGGGGTGCAGGCACAAGTGCATCTCATGCACAATAAAGGACCCATTTGCCAGTGCTCCATGTTACATACTGGCAAATGCCTCCATTTCAAACCCCCACTATCCATGCCAGACCAAAGCATGGCGAGCGCATGCGGTACGCATCCTCCTGACCTGTTCATACCACCCCCCATCCACTTTGGTGTAGATTTGATTTTAGAAAGTGTGGCGAGTGCAGCAAGCCACCGAGCCAAAAGTGTGGTGAGCGAACATATAAAACGAGCCTGAAGCGTAGCGAGCGCAGTTGGAGTACATGTCAAGAAATCCGTGTCCCCTTGTGGGGCTCACTGCGCTCGCCACGCTTCGGGCTCATTTTACACGTGTGCTCGCCATGCTTCGGGCACTTTATAGAATCAGATCCAATACGGCGTGGATAGTGGAGGTATGAACAGGTCAGGAGGATGCTTACCACGTCTGCTCGGCACGCTTCAGGCTGATGTGGATAGTGGGGATGTTTCAGGAACACATTCACACCTGTCATGTCAGGCAGGTTAAAAATGGTCAATGGTTCCCACACAATGTAATAAGCGCTGACACAACGCTGAATGACTACGCTAACTGCGTAATGCTGAATAACTACGCTAACTGTAATGACTATGCTGACTACACTGGCTGCCGGAACATGACGTGGATACTAATAGGGACACTGACTACGCTAACTACGATAGCTGCAGGAACATGATGCCAATACTGACATGGACACTGACTACGCTAACTACGCTGGCTGCGGGAACATGATGCTGATGCTGACAGGGACATTACGGTGACTACGTAAGGGGCGTTGTGAAACGACACAAGTACATTTTTAATTTAATGAATTTAATATATTAGTGTCCCTGAAAAAAAATGATGCACAGACTGTCAAGTACAGTACAGTATATTATAGTATTTAAACCAGTAATATCCACATCACTGCCTGTCCACTGTGAGAAGAATGTAGTAATATTGATTGGTGTCATGTGCCATTCCAGAACAGATTATTACAGCCAAAGTATTTCATTGAAACCCCATTTAAAAGTCTAGACCAATCAACAATTAGCCCAATACTGTATGTACAATCAAGAAATAGCTGCTGATTGATTACACACTTATCCAAAGTGGTAAAAATTATTTCCATTCTAATATGCATAATCTGCATCCTTTAGCTTCCTTTAACTGTACATGCACATGCAGTATATTTATTAAAGTGTGGGTTTACAAAGCAGAGATGTTGCCCATAGCAACAGATTCTACTTATCATGTATCTAGAACCTTCTAGAAGGTAACAGCTAGAATCTGATTAATTGGTTGCTATGGGCACCATCTCCACTTCTGTAAACCTGTACTTTAATAAATACAGTGTAATGCCATGTCTGTCTAGACTCAAATCAACAAAATAACTGACTAACTAACCAATCCACTAGTGACACCATCCTGCTGCATCATTCTATTAAAACAGGCAGAGCAATGGAAAAAGTAAGGGTGAAATGTAATAGGGTGAGAGAATCAGAAAGTGAGAGATTTGGTAAGAAATCAATTTTTTCAAAGCGGCAATCATTTACACTGCAAAATCAAACTGGTTTTGCAGTGTAAATAATTGCACTTTGACTACAGGAAACTTTTACCAATGTATTAAAGAAAATCTTAAAAAACACATACTTTTAAAGGCAGTTTAGATTGTCCCTTACTCAAATGATTAATAATTTAAGCCACAAATATGGCAAAGCCCAAACCGTAATTAAGGGAATATCATTTTTTTATTTGGGTGGTTCTACAGCAGTGTGAAGACACTTTTGTACTTCAGATCTTTGTACACGTAGAGGAGCACCATCCAGGTGCTCCATTGCAAAACCATGGTGGAGGCTCCAGAAGAGGGGCTACATCACAGCATATAGAGTAGGTGCAGCAACTGCCACCAACTGCCATTCCAAATGGACTCACTGGCAGTTAATATTTCTGCCCTATTTGAATTATTAACTGTGCTAGAACACTGCCACTGATGGTGTGCATTTGTAAATGAGTTCCCCGTGTGTTTATAGATGTCAAGTGTTAAGGACAGCTTTATGTTGCTATGATACCATGAAAAACCGCTGTTTGCAGTCACTAATGGTGAAAGGTCAGGCATACTGAATTGATTTGATACAATACATTTTAGTTCCTATTTACTTTTAAAATCATGCACTTTTAAAATGTAAAATGATGGGTGGGTTTATGATTAAAATAAGAAATCTCAATGGAAGAATCTGAATTACAGTATGTTTTTACAGTATATGCCAAATGATCTTCTGTAAAATATATAGTGTATTTATAATGTGTACACACCACATCAAAATTAATATCTAGAAAAATGCCAAGTGCTAAGATAGTTGCTGTCACACATTTCCCTATTTAATTAATGCCTAGAAAGCCCAGAAATGTTAGGTTTTATTAAAGTGTGAATGTTACGTATGGCGCATACATTAGCAAGATAACACTATGCTGTCAGAAAGCATGTGTGAAACTACAGTATATAGGGTAATTTCATTCCAATTGATTTTTTATGTTTGAGTTGTAAAGAATATATTTATATGTTGGCATTTGACAGATGTACATGAACAACATATGGCAGTAAATGCATTCTTCATATTAAATTGATCTAATTTAGTTTTAGCATTTCAGGTTTAAGTAAGATGATGTTAACTGTAGACAATAATAATAAGTGAAATATTTGGGTATTCATACTGTGTGTGATTTTATCAAATGTTGAAAAGTATATTCAGTATGGGCTAAACGTTAGGTTTATTACATTAACAGTGATGCCAAATCAGTAAATACGGTGTAGCACTATGTAAGCGAAAGCCTTGTTTAATCTTACAGTACTGCATAAGTCTATTAAAAATGTAGAATTAAGTTATTTTTCTCAAACAAATAGCTGGTTTATTATGGTGCCCAAAAAAACATAGTTTCAGTAGCACTTATTTGTAACCAATTATAAATGTCCTTACAATAGTTTAATTATTACCCTGCCAAGAAGTTAACTAATTTCACTGCAAATAGGCAAATGCAGGGGGGGGGGGGGGGGGGGGTTACATAGTAACTGCACACTAGCTGAATGATTGTCAATTTAGATTTTTAAAATAATAATAACAATGATAATAATAATAATAATAATAATAATAATAATAATAATAATAATAATAATAATAATAATAGGTTTTTGATTATTTAGAGGGGAAGAAAACTTTTTCACCTTTCACCATTGCTACTGCCAGAATTATACATTTGTGTCAGAATTGCATCAAGTATTTAAGTCTGTAAAAATAAGAGGTGTGTGCAATAAGCTCCCTGATGCATAAAAAGTATTGTACTGTATGTACAAAATGAAAATTACATTTTATCTAAATATTTGCCAAAGGAGTCTATGCACATTTGCAAGTACTCAAACCACTTGATGAAGCAGCTGTACCATTTAGAAATAGGTATGTCATCTACATTCTGGATGAAGGTCTCCACTGCAGCTTCTGGTGACTCAAAATGAATCCCCTGCATTTTACATTTCATTTGTGGCAACACAAAGAAGTAGCAGGGGCTACTGTATGGTGGATGACCAAGCTCCTGGATTTGTTCATAGGACAGAAAATACACCAATTTCCAGAACTTGCTTACAGGTGCATTGTTATGATGGAGAGGGGCACCATGAGTGCCATTTCTTGGATGACACCAAGAAATGGCTTCCAGCACTTGAAGAAGGCATTGATTGGTGTACCACTCCCCAGTGATGGTGTGCTTCTGCACAAGGTGCTTGGTAGCTACATAACCAGTTTTGGGCACAAAAACAGCCAATATCTGCTTGGTCACATGCTCTCACATCCGAAATTCTGTGATGGTGCACCTCCAACTGGGGTCCAATAGACTGACTGTTGTTTGGTCTCAAGGGTCAAAACTGTAGATCTAGGATTCATCACCACTGATGATCTCCCAGACAGAATGCCTGCACTGAAACCTACCCAGCATGTTGTGGTACCAAGTCATTAAAAACCTCTTTCTGCTCTCAAGTCAGCTCATGGGTACCCAGCAGGCAGTTCAGGCCAATATTTTCACAGAAAATCAAATGGTGGATTCCAATGAGATGCCTATTTCCTTCTCTAACTTTGCCACGATCACCCTGGTGTCCACCTCAACTATGGCACGCATGGCAGAAATGGTGTCCTTGGCGATGGTGTACACAGCAGTAGTCTTCTTCCAGGGACCATTTTCCACACCAAAATTCAGCAAACCACTCAAACACAGTAGTGCTTCCTCACCAAAAGTAGATTGAAGTCAGTCATAAGTTTCCTACTGTCACACACCATTCTTGTAGTAATAGAAGATCATGGCTCTCTAGTGAACTCTATTGAGCTCCACAATACATTGGTGCAGTGCTGCTTATATAAGGTTCTGTGCCTTCACATTTCACCAGACCTTTAGTCATAGATTACAGATCAGTCAGATTGTATGTATGGAGATTGGTAACAGCACTACTGTGCTACCTATGTTGAGCTGGTGGTATCAAGGACCCATCACCAGTGGTGGCTATGGAAGAGGTAAGATGCAGCTGCTCATACAATGGTGATCAGCATCTGCATGTGGAGGCATGATATGGGTATGATGAGTGGGGGTGGGCTCTGGCAGTGATGGCTTGCCTTGCCCACCTCTCATTTTCCTCACCCCAGGCAGCTGCTTGCAAGTTGATGATGGTGCCAAGTTAAGTATCTGCACTCAGGCACCTTGCCACATTCCAAGCTATAAATACCTTGCTCTTTTTCTCATTGCTCCTCCCTCCAAAAATATGGCTCCCAGACTGCAGTTTGTGTGCGTCACCATGTCGCTCGACTCCTCTTCCACACAGTGTCTGTGTTTCACCATGCCTCCCCAGGCCACAGTATGTTTATCAACATGCCCCTGTATGGCAGTAGACACATCTTCAACCTCTAGGATGCAGTGTTGGTGTTACCATGTCTCCCTCAGGCCTCAGTGTGTTTGTCACGTGCTTCTTTCCCCAAGACTCAGTGTACAATTTATATGTCCCTGATTTTTCACCTGCCACCGCCTTTCTTCCATTTTTGCCCTCTTTACCACCTTCCATTTCCCCTGAAGGCATTGGATCCCTGCTCACAGCAGGCCACAATCAACACAGAGAAACCTGAGGATGACAGGCAAGTATAAAGTTCTTGTGTTACATATGGAGCAGCACTCATCAGAACGGCTCCCGGAGCACCGACCGACATCTGCCAGTTGAGGAATGGGACACATGCACATCAAGACACTTGAGCGCCCCATTCTCGGCACAGGATTCGCAAGCCTGTGAGACGCTAACATGTCCACATCTGCTGGATTGCCATCTGCCAGATGCAAGTGGATGGCGCGCTGGCGGACACACAGAGAATGGACCCATCTGTATAATTTCCATAACTGAGTGACAGCTCTGAGGGTTCTGATTCATATTCAGGGTCATATGTGTCAAAAAATGTTTATGAATTAGTGCTATGATCTAATAACCTAATGCAGGAGATTCACTGACATTTTTTGAAGAATGCCCATTTGCACTGCAGGTTGCAGTTTCCATTACTACTAGTGGGGACCATTGCCTTACACCTTTATGTCAAACTCCAAAAAGTAAAGCTCTATGTAGTTTGACCCTGCTGGCACCTTGGGGTGATACAAAACGTATTTGAAACTATGGGTGCAATTCATGGATGGTGTAATTGTTTGCATTACTGACTCAAAGCACATGGTTCCATTCCCACGTGGCCTAACTGTGTGGAGTTTGTATATGCTCCCCATGCTTGTACAGGTTTCCTCCAGTTACTCTGGTTTCCTCCCACATTCCAAAAATTAACAGGTAGGTTAATTGGTCCCCCCCGCAAAATTAAGCCTAGCGCGAGTTTTTGTGCATAAACACGTGGTATGTAATATAGACGTATTGTTGCCATAAAATAAAAGAAAAATCAGGGATAATAACATGAATCTGAGACAGCATCTGACCTTGCTTGAACTGACACTCATTATGAAGTGATAGAACCTGTTGGATCTAGTCCCTGGCTCATACCACCTGCCTGACTACAGAGCATTATGGATGCATCGTGCAAATCATTAGATTATTTTTTGAGCTGAGCAGATGGTTATGTGTGGGATGGAAGTAAAGCACATTTTTATGCAATCAAAAACAACAGGAAATTATAATAAATTGAAATGTTTTCTAAGATGTGTGTATTATTATTGTGTTAATTATGTAAGGAGCAGCCAGTGAGCTAAGATTTCATCTTCTAAAATGGAGCAAATATGTATAACTTGCAATTAAATTATCTTTTACTTAATACAACTTTTGTTAATGTCTTAAGTGCTAGTTCATGCATTATTGTTCCTTGTTCACCTTTTCCTGCCAATCACTGCATCTTCCACAGAATGAGGCCAACCGCCATTGGCAAAAATCTCCCTATAGTCTACAAAAGAGATGTTACTGTGCAAATACAGTGTGAAATAGCATTATGCAGAGAGGAAAATCAGAAGTAGAATTTAAACATTTTATAATCGGTGAAGTGGTCTGTTATCAGGAATAAAGATGTTTAATTTATTCAAACAACTTTGAAATTTGAATTAACCTGTTGAGTTTAAATCGAACTTCTGCCCAGGTAAAAATGTAAACTAAATATTGATACTAACTCAAACTTTGAAATCAGAGTTTGGGTTCATAGCTCACAGATAAAAGAAACAATAATCCATAAACAATCTAAAATTGGTTGACAATTCTACATACAGTAGGTCATTCTGGTTGATTTGCAAAGCTGCGAATTTTGCAGCTTTGCGAGCCAACTAAACAATGCCCACATGATTGCCAGTCCCCTGCTCACACAATGAATGTCCCCGCACGCATGCAAATGCATATTTTGCATAAACATTTATTCGCAGCCTTGCATGCGGGGCCGAAAACATTCTATGGTTGCAACCATCAAATTATTTTTAAAGCGCTCGCAAATCTAAGTCACTCTTTGGTGACTCAAATTTGCGGCACCCTGCTACATGAACAGGGTGGACAGCTGACATCTGGTGTCCGCTCCTGGCACTCGCATCATGGCGCCATTTGCATGGGAATGCCCAGTGGTCCCATGAGTTTGACCCATGCCCGCCGTCCCAGGCCTGCGACTATGCAAGTCACCATGTTCGTTCCCAAACAGCCTGCACATGCGCATCAATGGTTATTCGCATTTACAGACACAAAACATCGCTCCCCCATGCAAACGTTTTGGAGAGTGAAGCAACTAGAATGACCTCCAATGTGCCTAAGTTGTAATGGCTACATTGTATAATATTTTTAGGGGTAATCCAATTAGGTGTGAGTTTGTCAATACGAGTTTGTTTCATGAAACTACAAATTTGTTTAAAGACCAAACAAATGCACACACCCGATAATTCACATATCCAATTAGAATTTCCAATTTAAATTTTGGCAAGGGTCTGTCAATTTTCAACAAAATACAATCTGGGAGAAGTGCATGAAAAATGTACCCCACAAAAGTGAGTTAGTGTGCATAAACAATAAATAAACACAATTAAATAGTATCAAAAGCTGATTTGTGAATTTGTATTAGACTTAAATCATGTAAAAAGCATACAAATTTAATTGAATTGCAAAGGAATAAACTGAAAAATGCTAAATAACACAGAAAAGCAGAAAAGGTGCTGTTAGGGTAATTTGATATTTAAAAGCCATTATCTTTTGTTGAACAAAGATACTTTCATTAAATTAAATGATAATGTCATTTATATTATTTTGTATGATATAAAAGTATATTTACATAATGTATGGTAGAACTAATTTAGAAAGATGTCAATATGTAGTTTTACCAAGTGATGGTAAATAAAAGTTCTCAACTACTGTAGCTTATTTATGAACATGCCAATCATGAAGCTTAGACTAGTAGTACATACAGTATTAGAAGAATATTTGTTGATGTGCTAAAGTTACGCAACTCTTAGTAATGTGCTGGCACCTTATAGAAAATAAAAAGTAATATAATGAGTTCTAAAATAAGAAAAAAAGTGTGCAATTTGTTTTATTTAATCATAATAAAATGAATCATATTACGTAACTTTGTTTTAAACTACATTATTCACCGCAGAAAAAGAAGTGTTCTTAGATTAACAATACAGTCGATACTATAAGAAATGGATTTGGCCATTTGTGGAAGGTAGCCATGCATTTGTTTATGTTGTGTTCTTTTCTCATTTGTACAATGCATTAAGCCCATGATAGTTACTATTGATCTGCTCGTGGCAATGTAATGGAACATAGACTAATGTATTCCTGAGTTGATCTTGTTTGTGATCAGAATATCACTTGTGGGAATAGTATGCTTCTGCACTAACAATTATGTTGCCTTGGAGAAATCCAAACAACAGTGGGAGCTTATTTTCCATTTGAAAGCAATGTTCTCTGTATTTACTCTTAATACTCTCTTTATTGCTTTATATGCAGTTTATTGTCCTTGATGTTGCAATCTATTTTTATGGTTATGAAAATAGTTATTGTAGTACTTTGGACAGATTAGAGTTATTCAAATAATATGGAATATTCCAAAAATTAAAAAATAAACTGTTGTGAAATAAAGACAAATATATGGGTAAGAAATGTTACTCAATGGTATATTTCTTAATAGGCACATGCCTAGGGGTGACACTTGCTGGGAACAACACAGCATGCTCACTTGTATAATAGCCCTGCAAGGCCAATGGCCAGATAAGGCCTGGGCCTTTTTTGTTTGTTTTTATCATTACAATTTATTTTTATATTATTTTTGTAACTGGTGTATTAGGTGTGCTGTCAGAATTAGGCAGCAGTCACAGTTGTTGTAATCAAGCCTCAATGTGTGTGCACAGCTCAGCTGCTTCAGCTGTTATGGAGTAACTAGTTATTTAGCTCAGTCTGCTAATTGCCCACCTTTCTCTTTATCTTATAGTCAGTACAGCCATGCCTTGGTGGTCATAGGGCGGTATGCAATGTCGCCAGCGACGGGATGTCTTTGGCAAAGGGGGGTCACCAAAAACAAGCCATCCTCGCCATTTAACCTCCACATCAGCCGCTCACCCTATTCAACGCTCCGGGGGAAGCCTCGCTGCCAGATGATTTGCCATTAATGCAGCGAGCCCACTGCATATAGCCACAAGCCTTGCTGTTTTTGAAGACCGCACTCACCATTTCCACCTTACTGGAAAAACCAGTGAGGTGGAAATGGCGATTGTAGGAGGGTCAGTTGTAAACTGACCAGTGAGCTGTGATGGTGAGCTATGGGCACTGCTCGCCGTCACATCTCGCCAAAGAGCATTGAATATACCCCATCGTCTATGTTTCCTCCAGGGTGTTCCTGGTCTTAGTTCCCATTTCCTAGAGTATGTTCCTGGTTCTAGCCTTTGTCCTCAGAAAGTTGTTCTAGTTTCCTTAAAACCTGCCCTGCCTTACCTAGCCTTGTATCCTGAGGACCTACTCAGCCTTACCTAGTATCCTAAAAGCCTGCTCTTCCTAGCCTTGAATTTTAAAAACCTGTCCTGCCTTTCCTGGTATCCTGAAAACCTACCTTGCCTAGACTTGTATACTGAAAATCTGCCCTGCCTTCCCTTGTACCCTAAAATCTTGCAAGAGGTATCATGTTATTGTACCATGTGAACATAAGATTTATCTTATGTGCAGCACCTATGATCTCCGTCTCCAATCCGATGTGCAGAGGGCCGTGCATCGGATCGGATATCATATACAAGTGATTTGGGATGATTTGAGAGCCCAATCCACCAGAATATAGTCAAATTGGGCCCAAATTGTATAGTGAATTGGGGTCTTAAATATTCAGGTGTATACCTACAGTATCTTAAATCAAACAAACACAACCAGTGCCTGCCAATTGTAAACTATGTGGGCAAACAAAAGCGCAACAAAGATCGAGAAATGTCTAACTATATATTATACTATTATATATTGTGTGGTTCAATGGCACTAGTTTTTTACGTTAAGGTACAATTACCTAGGAAAAACTTTCTGGTATAGTATAGTATGGTATAGAATCTTATCTTTAAATACTTATTTAATTTTTTTTCAAAAATGATTTCACTGATTTCTTCCTGTTTCCAAAACCACAGTAGTTTTAAGTTTTTAATATGATTATTTATAAAAAATGGTGATAGTACTGCATACAGCTGAGTACCATCATACACACAGACCACTCTTATAGTTGACAACACCCACTTTAGAGCAAATAAAATACAAAATCATAATTGCCCATTCATACATAATGGTATAGATCAGTGGTAGCCAACCCTAGCCCTCAAGAGCTACCAACAGTTCACATTTTACAGACAACCTAGCTGCTGCACAGCTGCACTCATTAATCACTGACACATTTTAAAAGATCCACAGATGGAGCTAATTAGCTCACTTGTGATTCTGTGAGGAGACCTGTAAAACATGCACTGTTGGTAGCTCTCGAGGACTAGGGTTGGCTACCCCAGGTATAGATGAACTATCCATGCCATAAATAAATTGGTCTTCAATGAAAGTGACAAAAAGTTTTAACATCAAATAATCTATAAAGCCATACCCCACCTTTTAGATTTGACTTCCTTGGAAGCAGCAGTAATATATGTTATTTATGGTAATACTATTAGTAGAAGATACCTCCTGTAGTGACCCGACACTGACATCGGATGATTTGCCACAGCCATTGGAGTATACAAACCATCTGTGGCAGAGGCCAGGGAGCAACTAGGTAGATCTAGGGACATCTCTTGCATCTCTGTTTTCACAAATGGAGGCCAACACCTCCCTGTACCAGTCACTAAACAGCATCAGACTGTCAATCACTAACAGTCTGTGCACTGTGTTGTATGACCCGATTGCACTATTCTGTGTGTGCGTAAAGTACAGAACATCGGTACTTTGTACATAATGGCACACATCTGGCCGGACCTGAGAGAGGTTCAATTTGTAATGATTTAGATAATTTTGAGGTGTGAATAGTTCAATCATTACATACAATTTTTACTTTGCTATTATATAACTAATAAAAATGAACCAGTCTCCCTAGCTGTATTCATAGACTTTAAATTAAGAAAATGTACAAATACCTTATGGAATGGCATTGCACGGAATGGTGAAGCAGAAAAGAGAAGTTAATGACTCCGGGAACTTTGCACTTTCAGCTTGTTCCGCCATGAAACTTCACTGCAATTTCTTTCATCTCTGGTTTGTAACCAATATAAGGATTTACATATCAATGAGAGAAAACCCATTCTGTAAAAAAGGTGTAGGCTAAATGTACCAGTTTTCCTTAACCAGAACAAGAATTTCATGTTGATTGAAAGAGCTTTGGTTAAGATTAGTAGATGATGTTTGACACCTTAAAAAGTTTAATATTGTGCAGAATGTATAATAAACTCTTGCTATAGCTGAATCCCAGCCCCCATTCCATCTACTGTAAAGCTTCTTCATTTTAACTCAGATAACTATTCTAAAACTCTTTGGAAACTGTAAGTTTGATTCAAGTCATATGCTTAAATTATAGTTGAAGTACTGTATGAGTGGGAGAGAGAAAATTATAAGTGGAATATAAAACTAAACTCTGTGGAGAGATTAACACTTTCCCTACTGTCTTGTAGCACAGAAAGAAAAAAAACCTTTTAGACAAAAACAATTAACTGATAATTTACATTAATGTTACAATATAAGTAATACAGTTATTGCTATTAACTGTTTTTCCTACTACTACTACTACTACTACTACTACTATTATTATTATTATTATTATTATTATTATTATTATACAATGCTAAAGTGGTGAGGTACTGTAAGTGAAAAAAATGTTAACTTCTTTACAGCAACTATAAAATATACAGTGAAATGTGATCTTGCACTATGTAAATATATAAGCAATTCAAGTCCAGTCAAGGACCTGAAATGGTCAGAGGTTAAAATGACCTGTAGGGTAGCATAAGCTGAAAAAATATTGTACATTTCAGAGAGTATCCATTTGAGAGATCAACAACAAAAAGATAGGTCAATAGGCCTACCCAAATGTTCAACATGCAATAGGATGACATGGTCACAAAAAGCTAGTGTTTAAGGATGAGAAGTTCAAATAATCATCAGACTCAAATGGTCATCAGACTCAAATGGTCATCAGACTCAAATGATCGATTGACGATGGTCAACACATATACGATTAACAAAAGTTTTTAAAACACGTTTTTAGCATTTTCATCATTAGACTACAACCGGGAACAATAACGTGTGCCAAGAGCAATGGTAGCAGAGCAAGGCACATTGGGCCTGATTCTGGTTCACTTCCAAAAGCAAATTATCTCTCTAATCTACAAAACCATGTGCACTACAGGTGGAGCAGATGTAACAGAGAGAGTTATATTTGGGTGGCGTTTGTAATTCAAACTGATATCTATATTGCAGTGTAAAAATAAAGCAGCCAGTATTTACTCTGCACAGAAACAAAATTACTCACCCAAATCTAACTCTCTCTGCACATGTTACATCTGCCCCACCTGCAGTGCACATGGTTTTGTCCATTAGAGAGAGAATTTGCTATTGCAAGTGAACCAAAACCAAGCCAGAACCAGGTCCATTGTCCGAAGCTGGGAGTGAAGCAAGCCTGCGAGGGTAAATGTTCCCACTAATATGACTGGAGTATGGTAAACTTACAACTGCTCATCCTGAGCATCAAACACGGAGGAGGCAACGTCATGGTCTAGGACACTTTTACTAGATTACCAGTCAGTGTCTAGCAGCCTGAACCAAAAGAGTACATTAAGACATCAAACTGATTAAAATGCAAGCAATATGTGCTCAAAGATGGAGTTTACAGTTTACATAACCTAATAACTAGTAAGTTTAGTAGGTTCGTATTAACTGCATAGAATATATAAGCCTGAAGAAGAACAATAATCATAAAAGCCACAGTCCAGTGCACTCTGTGACTGTGACTGCAAGAGACACTATTTTCAATCTAGGCACAAATAGGGGTATAGCACAAAGCATTCAATGACATGTTTACACATAAATGCACTCAGATAATTCCAACATATATATCTGTTTGACCTAGATTTTCTTCCCAAGTAACTCTGCACTGATGGGTCTTTCTTTACATATGTGGTAAGTATTATTTAAAAAGTGATCTGTTAACATGAGGTCTAGAAAGCTTTCATTATGACAGACATGTTTTAGTTCCTTCCTACAGTGCAAAACCCAAGTTCTAGCTTTCAGACAGCTCCCTGCTTTGAAAATATAAAAGTTTTTATTATTTTGGGCAGCAGCTCATAGAAATAAATCAGATGAACTAAGACAGAAAACGATTTCAAAATAAAGAAATTGGACTAACTTGTCATCAATGATTAGTGATGTAAGGGTAATATATTATTGCTTATTAATATACAAAGACATTTGGCTGTTCAGTTTAGCAAAGTGATATCAATTTGTTAGATCACGCTGCATGAGTCCCAAACCATAAATCTGGCCTATGCGCCGCCTGTAGCTGAGTCATAATCATAATTCAGGAGCACCTTCTTTATCTTCATTTGTATTGCACCTGTCAAGCAGATGAAAATTCTCTGTGCTAAATAAAGGTATTACCTCATAGTTCACAAAGCAAAATTGAAATCAGTAAAAAAAACAACAGTCAAAGTAATAATTTAGTTTACTCCTATACATACTGACAAGCTCAGACAAAACAGTACAACAATTGAATTCATGTACAAGAGCCAGATGCAACCCCCCATTCTGTTCTTATTGCAATTTTCTGGATTATGTCAGTATGCTGGCTTGATCGCATTACTACTACTGTGAGGCCCCATCTGGCTTGCCTCATTGCAATTACAAAATGACTGCATTTTGTTAAAGGTAGACACTGTGGGTTTGACAGTCGAACAAATACAGTACTTGGCTGCAACCTGCAGTGTTTATGTGTCCAAATAGACAAGGGAACGCTGCCAGGAGTTATCAGATGTTGGCCAGGAGGACAGATGATAACTTTAGCCATACACATACCACATTTAACAATACAAAGGGGGGACATTTGCTAAGATGAGAGTTCTATTTTAGATGGGATGTTCCTATTGGCAATCAATCAGATGCTATCTATTATCTTCTAGAAGGTGCTAAATAAATAAGAACTAGATACTGACTGGTTACCCATAGCATCAACTCATGTGAATTAGAACTCCCATCTTAGTAAATTTCTCCCAAAGTGTCCATATACAAGCAAGCTATTGGTGCACTTTTGTGCCCAGTCATTCACCAAATCACGTTTGGACAAACCTATCATATTTGACCACAAACTGAATCAGCCCATGTATGTTCATTGTAAGTACATGGTTTCTGTTTGCAATAAGCAGACACACATGGCCACCTAAACCCCGTCAGTATGATAATATTCTGTATATGCAATGTACAAAGGAAATTACATTAATCCGGAGGTTCTCAAGTGCGGTCCTTAAGGCACCCCAACTGTCCATGTTTTAAGTATATCCATGGCTCAAGCACAGATGATTAAATAAAATTGACAGAGATGCTATTAAGTCACCATGACAAGGGTGCATCAGTAAGTGGTGTAGCGACATCTATAAACTCAAGGTCAAATTTAGAAGTACTGTAAAAACTAAATGTGACATACTGTAGACACAATGTGCACAATATTGACGGATGTATGTCTGATTGATGCCTTTTTTTTCTGCAAATATGTACAAATAATCTGTTACCAGTTAAAGCTGAAGAGGGATACTACACATATTCAATATGTGTTCCTCTAGAGAGGCTTTAACTCTAACCAAGATGGCTGCTGGTAATACTTCTGCACATCACCGATCACCACACGGGGAGAGATATGTCTTCTAATTAGCTCCGTGAGACCTCACATTTACAGCATTTTACAATGTCTTCAGAGACGATGATAATGCTTGCATCTTGCACTGCTACCCTTTACATTCACTGGGGGAGATTCTCTAAGCTAAAAATGCGGTAAAAACCCCGTTATCGGGGTTTTTACCGCATTTTGGGATGCTGTAAGCATCCCCCGCCAGGTTATCACAGCGGGGGGCATCGCCATAAAAATCTGGCGATGCCCCATAGAGGCCAATGGGCTTCTACCGCATCCCACCGCCGCCCCGCAACGACCCCCCGCCGCCCCACACGGACCCCCACCACCCCGCATCGCCCCCTCCCCCCTCACCTGTGTCCGGGCAGCACAGACAGCGGCGTAACTATAGCACCGCAGCCCCCGCTACCGTGGGGGGCGCTGTGCATGTGAGGGCGCGGGGGCTGCGGTGCTATAGTTACACCCCCCCAATCCCCCGCAGACTTACCTATCTCGCTGGTCCCGGCGGCTCCGTTCTTCTGCTGAGGACCACCACAAAATGGCCGCCCCCATATAGCACACTGTTCTCTGAAACTATTTGCTGTATGGGGGCGGCCATTTTGTGGTGGTCCTCAGCAGAAGAACGGAGCCGCCGGGACCAGTGCGATAGGTAAGGCTGCGGGGGATTGGGGGGGGGTTTGCATGGGCGGCGGGGCGGTGGCGGGGGGAGGGGGGGCGCCCCCCCCCTAACGGCGGGGGGGTGCCCAAAACTTAGCTATGCCACTGAGCACAGAGCTGTGCTGCCCAGACCTGTGAGGGAGGGAGGAGGAGAGGAGGGAGGAGGTAGGGAGGGAGGAGGAGAGCCCGGCGCAGCACTCTCACCGCAAAGGACAGCTCTTAACGCAAGAGCTGTCCTTTGCTATAATTATCGCATATGTTAGAACATATGCGATAATTATAATTGCGAAGGGGGGCGGAGATTTTTAGAGAATCTCCCCCACTGTCTGGTAACATGTATGCTCTGCTGAAATGCCATGGAGTGACATGATAAGAGGCTGTATAAGCATAACTGTGAATACAACTGTACAAATCACACAACTGTTAAATGATCCTCCCCACTGATGAAGGACAAGGCTGTTTTTTTCTTAGGTAAGGGCATCCACTGGCATGTATCTTAATCTGTCATACCACTGGTAGAGTCACAAACACACACACACACAGATGTAGCCACTATCATCGTGGCTGTGATGTAGCCGCACGTGCACATCTGGTGTGCTAAGTCACACCCGCAACTAAGCACACTGGACTGCAGTGGGTTGCAGCTAATATAAAGTTAACGGCCGTGGTTGCGCAGGGCCTGATTAAAGGTTCCTGGTGCCCTAGGCTAATACATGTAGCTCCAATTGTATTGCTGCTAAACACATGTGTATCGGTGCTCAGGGACTTTATCACTATACAAGTCTTAGTACATCTCCCTCATTGAGTAGCATCGTCAGGGGCCAATCTGTCAGGTTTCTGAATGACAGTCAGCGGTGTGTGTTTGGTAGACACTGCAATAATTAGACTGCCAAGCCAAGAATTGACTGATTGGCCTAATAATTGTGTACCTAACATTATGTTATCTGAGTACAGATTATCTCATCTGTTGGGCATGCTAGAAATTTTTTCATGTCAAACTGATAATTGGTGCTCAGTTGCGGCCATAGACGGTGTAATTGTCAGTCCAATCAGCTGCAAATATAAGGGTCATCTTATACAACTTTGTTTCTGAATATGAGACACTTGTAGCAAGGATACTTAATGCTTTACATAATGTAAGATTTAAAATAATAATAGCTCTAGATTGTCTCATTACAAGCATCTAATAAGTCTATGAGTTCACATAAAAAATTTTTAGTCTGGTTTTCACATAGCGACCTTGTATCAATCAACACCTCCTTCCTTCTCTAAAAAACCGCACTCTAACTGCTGCCCAGATCTTTTTTTCTGAGTAGAATACATAATGCAATTCTGAAACTGCATTAAATAAACAGTGGCAACTTTCATGATTTCAGTCAAAGAGCAGAAATATGGATAAGTAATACACTTTAACATCTGAATAATTCACAATAACAAAGTGCATATAATCGACTCTTTTGAAATTCTGTTCAAAATATACCAAATTTATCTTTATAAATAAGGCAAAGTAAAATTATAGTGGCATGATTTTGATTAGGGATGAGCATCAGGCCATTTTTCCGGTTTTGTGTTTTGGTTTTGGATCTGCCTCTCCTTCATGTATTTGATCTGCATTGGTTTTGGAACTTGATCTGAATTCTTTATAAAAAAAAAAAATCATAAAAACAGCTAAAATAACAGAATTTTGGGGGTGTTCCTACAGTATTATTATCTGAATACCTGACAATATATACAATAGGCACAGTGGGGTTATGGGCTAGCAGTCACAGTACAGTATGCACAGTGGGGTTATGGCCAGCGGTCACAGTACAGTATGCACAGTGGGGTTATGACTAGCAGTCACAGTACAGTAGGCAAAGTGGGGTTATGGCCAGCAGTGACAGTACAGTATGCATAGTGGTGTTATGACCAGCAGTCACAGTATAGTATGCAAAGTGGAGATATGGCCAGCAGGGACACTACTGTTTGCACAGTGGGGTGATGGCCAGTAGGGACACTACAGTGTGCACAGTGAGGTGATGGCCAGTAGGGACAGTACAGTATGCACAGTGGGATTATGGCCAGCAGGGACACTACAGTGTGCACAGTGGGGTGATGGCCAGTAGGGACACTACAGTGTGCACAGTGAGGTGATGGCCAGTAGGGACAGTACAGTATGCACAGTGGGATTATGGCTAGCAGGGACACTACAGTGTGCACAGTGGGGTGATGGCCAGTAGGGGCACTACAGTGTGCACAGTGGGGTGATGTCCAGTAGGGACAGTACAGTATGCACAGTGCGGATATGGCCAGCAGTCACAGTACAGTATGTACAGTGGGGTTATTCCAAATGACAATATCACAAAGTCCAATAAAAAAGACATAAAAAAAGTTACATAAAAAAGAAACATAAAACCATATAATAATGGTAAAAAGCATCCTGCAGTCGATGATTTTTACCATTATAACCATCGGTAAAAGACAAACAGAACTGGAGGAGAATGTGTAGAAGAGCGCTTCTGGGCTGATTCATTCTCTATTTGGTATCAGGTTTTGGGAGTGGCGTCCTATATCAATATATATATAGTGCTATATATGTCTGAAATTCTTTTACTTTTTATCTTGAGTAGTACAGTATGCAAAAAAGAGTAAAATCTGTACAACCAGAGCTGATGTTACCAATAAGCATCTTTAGGCAGCTGCATATTGCCAGAATTATGGCAGTGGTAGTGGTGGGGGGTGGGAGAGTTCAGTGCTACTAATCCCAGACAATAGAATTAAGTATGTCTTTATGAGAAATATACTAAATCATCATGTGATACAGACCATGTCAGTAGAATTTCCATAATTGGACTATCCTGTCGATTGCAATGCAACCACCTTGAGCTCTAAGGCTGGGTGTACAACAGGACAACATTTGTATGATCTGTAGTTTCTTTACAAATTGGAACAACATATCATCCAGACTTTGGGGGAGATTCTCTAAAGGAAAAATGTGGTAAAAACCCCGTTATCTGAGTTTTTACCGCATTGTGGGATTCTCTATAAACCCCCCCGCCAGGTTACCGTGACGGAAAGCATTGCCAGCAAAAGCAAAAGCTGCCGTTGCCCCATAGAAGGGCAACCACCCCACACCGGACCCCCCCCCCCCATCACCTGTGTCCTGGCAGCACAGTGCTGTGCTGCCTGGACCTGTGACCTCCTCCTCCCTGCACTGTAATCCTCTTCCGGGTGCAGGCAGGAGGAGAGGCGCATGGCAGCAGCATCCAGGCTTGGTAAGGGAGGGAGGGGGGAGCCGTCGGACCCACCACACATTGCCAGCCAGATCGCAAAGGACAGCTCTTAATGCCATAATTATTGCATATGTTACAGTATATACGATAATTATCTCCGCGGTAGCCGGCGATGTGTGGCGGAACGGGGGCATGGATGTTACAGCATCCGGCCCTGTGCATTTTCTGTAACCTGGCTTCCTACAGGATAACAATGTCTTTTGGTTGGCAATGCTGCAAGATAGATTTGTCAGCCTGTCAGCCAGCAGATTTGATGTATACTGTACCTGGCCTAAGCCGCTGCTTTGCAAGCATCTTAATTTTCTCTCTGGGATATCACAAGAGAGCATGAAGCTACTATTTCTGCCATTCCATAGATACCGCTTCTGCCCGGAATACCTGTCTTCTCAGAGGGAACTACAAAACTGCTAATTTTATTTTCTGTGTCTCTCAGTAATCACTGTGGTTTGGAAATCCACTGACTTAGGTAAATGAGTGGTACAAGTGGGTGTGAGGTGAACTAAAGTATAGCTGCACTCATAGGAACACTTATAATACTTATAATAAAATATTTCAGTATTCACTGGGAATGTAGTGTGTATTGTCTCATGAGGCTCACTGTTGTTATTGAGGAGAGTAATGTATGAGGATTCTAAAATATATATATATATATATATATATATATATACACAAATACATACAGTAAATACATACCATATTTGTAAATGGTCTGTGTATGACCCTGAAAGTCTTTATTTCCAGGTTCATCAAAACTACACTACCCTTCAATTTCATGTTTTACATGTAAACTGACTTTTATTTATCAAATGAGTTTCAAAATAGATAAAACATATAGTCAAGACATTGGCAAGGTTAGAAATGATGATTTTTATTTGAAATAAGGATTTTGTCCTTCAAACTTGGCTTTGCTTCCTTTGCAGCAATTACAGCATTGCCGACCTTTAGCATTCTAGCTGTTAAATTGGTGAAGTAATCTGAAGAAATTTCACCCCACGCTTCCTGAATCACCTCCCAAAAGTTGGATTGGTTTGATGGGCACTTCTTGCATACCATACGGTCAAGTTGCTTCCACAACAGCTTAATGGTGTTGATATCTGGTGACTGCACTATCCACTCTATTACAGACAGAATACCAGCTGCCTGCTTCTTCCCTAAATAGTTATTGCATAATTTGGAGGTGTTCTTTGGGTCATTGTCCTGTTGGAGGAGGAAATTTTCTCCCTTTTTTCAGCAGCTGCTAGTTAGGCAGTTCCTGTCACAGTGCCACCCTCACCCCCCCAGGGGGCCCTGCATTTTTTGCTTATTCAAGATCCCTTTTACAAATCCTTCACAAGCACCGAAGCAGCCCCAGACCATCACATTACCTCCACCATGCTTGACAGATGGCATCAGGCACTCTTTCCAGCATCTTTTCACTTGTTCTGCATCTCACAAATGTGCTTTTGTGTGATCCACACACCTCAAACTTTGATTCATCTGTCCACTTTGTTCCAATCTTCCTCTGTCCAATGCCTGTGTTCTTTTGTCTATATTATTTTTTCCTTTTATTAGCCACGCTCAGATATGGCTTTTTCTTTGCCACTCTGCCTAGAAGGCCAGCATCCTGGAGTCGGCTCTTCACTGTAGACATTGACAATGGAGTTTTATGGGTACCATTTAATGAAGCTGCCAGTTGAGGATCTGTGAGGAATCTATTTCTCAAACTAGAAACTCTAATGTACTTGTCTTCTTGCTCAGTTGTGCACGGGGGCCTTCCCATTCTCTTTCTACTCTGGTTAGATCCTGTTTGTACTATTCTCTAAAGGACATCAATGTAGGAATAGCCTTCATTTCAAAGAACAAAAATAGACTGATATTTCACATGAAAGTTTTCTTTTTCTGGCCATTTTAAGAGTACAATCGAACCCAAAAATGTGATGCTCCTGATACTCAACTAGCTCAAAGGAAGGCCCGTTTTATAGCTTCTCTAACAGTCAAACCCATTTTCAGCTGTTCTAACATAATTGCACATGGATTTTTTAATCATTCATTAGTCTTCAAATGCAATTATCAAACACAATGTACCATTAGAACACTGGAGTGATGGTTGTTGGAAATGGGCCTCTATACACCTGTAGTCATTTTCCACATTAACAATGTATAGAGGCGTATTTCTGACAAACTTAATTACAGTAGCATCACTAAAAAAAACTGTGCTTTTCTTTAAAAAATAACTAAATTTTTAAGTGACCCCAAACACAACAATAGTGTATGGTGGCTTATTCAGCCCACAGTCCCTTGCTCCATGTTTTCTATTTTCAGTTGTTACATCATCCATGTTGGTAGTTATATGCTTATAAATAAAGAGGATACAGGTTGAGTATCTCGTATCCAAAATGCTCGGGACCAGGAGAATTTTGGATAACGGATTATTCCGTATTTCGGAATATTTTAATATTTCAATTATGTATTTTGAAGTATCTTGCATGTATGCTGTATAAACACATAAAATACACACAAATATATTTTATTACCTCATAAAATACACACAAATATATTTTATTTGTTCAAAAAACAAGGTTTCAAAACATGAAACAAAATGTGTGTACTATCTCAGATATTGAATTTGAATGCCAAGCAATCATTTTCTTGCACATATATAGTGCCAGTTACATATCATGTCACCAGTAGTGCTGTTACAAATGTCCCCTGTGAGTTTTTTTTTTCACTTTCTGGAATGTATGGTTTTTTCGGAATAATTCGGATAACGGATACTCGGATACGGGATACTCAACCTGTATTCACTGGGGCTCCTAGATAATGAATTGTATAAATATCGTTTGGCAATTTTGAAGCAAGTAGGAGGTCTAAAGTGCTTGTGGTGGAATATTGGAGCAAGTGATGAACATGTTGAGCATTTTGATATAAGTGATATGGTTCTGCTGAGATTATTCTTGTTTGTGTTTTTTTCAGTCTTAAACATAAGGCAAATGTGCAATATTATTGAAGGTTAGTGGTGTTAGAAATGTGTACAGTTGGCAGTTTAGGTGGAGTTAATGTAGTGTATCACTGGTCTGTCTGCTGTGTGGGCCTCTTGTTAGAATAGGACTGCATTATCAGTGGATGTATAATTGACCCAAGTACAACTTTTTTTTTTACTTAAACAGGCAATGTGGTTTTATTGAGAAAAAGATGGTTAAAGCTGGGTGATGGGTGATGCAACATGAAGCTTTACATTTTCCGAAAATACCATACATTTGTTTATACAGTAGCTCCTAACACCGCATAAAAATGTACCAAAAACTGCCAGAAAAAAATGGTATTTCTGGCAGTACCCAAAACTGCCAGAAAAAAATGGTGCCAGCTGCCCGCCCATATCCCTGCTTTTGCATGGAGAAATGTCAGAGTGGTCTGGAGCACTTGGAGCTGTCTGACCGCTTGATCCATCATTCGATGGTCGGCGAGCATCAGAGGATGGATGAGGTTCCCACAGATAGGGGGGGTTGTTCACATGAAACATCCACTTGCGGTCCGTTCACTCGGCATCTTACAGCATTCGGATGGTGTGAACAATCCGTATGGTAGGCGGGGCTAAGAACACTCGGTGGCCGTCTGAAATACGCATCCATCCGAGTAAAAATACTACTTTCCTGCATAATTAATTTACAATGATTTCTGGAATTCCCAGTCTACTAAATTTGGTCTTGTTCTCACACCTCCCAAGATACTATAGTGGCAATACTAGCAGATAAACCTAATTTCTCTGGTGAAGGCAGGACAAGGGATGGCATGATAAGATTTACTATGATTTAAATCATTACAGACACTCCATATGACATAATAAATACATAGATCTCCAAGCCTTCCAATCTGGATTTCCCTCTCCCTGGATTTCCCAGAGGACAGATAAGAAAAATTGGTAAATATTGCACAAATTGGGGATGACACATTAAATAAAATGGAAATAATTTTCACATGTGCTACCACGCTTTGAACTTTATTTAGAAATACAAGCCAGTAGCAACTTTTAAATGCCAGAGACTAATTTGCCCAGGGTTTTTTACGTACAATTCATTGTGTCTTAGACCTAAAGCATTTATTTATAATTCATGTTATATGTGTAAATGTTAGATGTGCTAGAATAATTCCAGCAAATAATTGAATGACTTGATGAGTTCTACTAAAATAAACAAGTTTTATTTTACAATTGATTTGGATGTAGATAAAAAAAAACAAGTCAGCATTTACATGCAGGCACAGCTGTGTGTTCATTTGACTTTACAAGCAGGAATACAAATCTGCTGAGCTTTTTAAATGAAGCAAGTTGTCTGAAATGGCTGTGCAAGGTCACCACATTTTAATGGAATAATGGTCTTGAGGGAATTGGTATTTATTTAGTATTTCATTCTTTGTTATCATGATGTGTTTATTCTTTTCATTGTGCAACATTCATTTACTATTTGATGCTCTACAGTATTGGTTTTCTTTTTTTTCCCTTTTATAAAAAAATTGTGAATTTAAATATTACAGCATTTTCTCAAGAAATTTACAGTATTATTTTGATGTGGTTTTTATTTATTATACTGTACAAGTCTGAAAAAAATAGCTTTTCGTCCTTAAGTATATATATATGTATACTGGTGCCACAGTTCTTTCACCCCTTCAGTACTAAGGACAAATGGGAATCATAATTTTCATAAATATAACTTTTTGACATGAAGACACTGCCTTGTACCTGTTCACAATGAACTAACAGAGTTGTCATATTGCTACATTATTGCCACATCATCCAGCAATTCCAAGTTAACAATGAAGTTTCTTGGTCGTAACCCAGGATTTTAACCTGGGTCACCTCTTCCATTCTAAGGTTAACCTAGGTAGAAGCATCAGTAGCTTCTACATCTGGTGCAGCTTCAGGGAATAATTAGCATGCCTATGGTGCACTGGGGAAAAGGGGTGTGGCATCAATGGGTGGTGCAGAAGATGTGGGCTGCCCCCAGGGACAGTGTAGGCTGCAGATCTGGGGCCAGATTCTCTAAGCTTCAAAAGTGATAAAATAGAGAGTGATAAACAGTCAGCTCCTGTCTGACATTTTTCAAACACAGTCTGTGACATGACAGGTAGGAACTGATTGGCTGGCTGTTTATCACTCTCCATTTTATCACTTTTGAAGCTTAGAGAATCTGGCCCCTTGCATGTAACATTACAGTGCAGCATGCAGCTCCTGTCACTGAGCAGGAGCCGGCATTTTGTTGTCACCCCTCGGTATGAGACACCCATAGTTGGTCTGACCTTGGTCTGACCTAGGTTCACTGACCAGTAAGGAAGGGGTAGAATCAAGCAAGTGCATTATTGCAGATGTGCACAAGGATGTCATTGAACATCTGAGTGCTCAGCTCTACACTGCAGGGAAAACAAATCTGAAGACTCAGCAAATGTGCACTTCAATTTCACAATCTCCTGAATCCAGCCACCTAAAAACATTGTGAAATATGAGAGTTTTTCAAAAATGTGATTATTATCTTGTGATTAGTATGCTCACCAGATGAAGAAAACCTACACTACAGACAGCATTAAGGTGACAGCAGATCAGGTGCACACTCAAATGAAAGAAGGTAACTCCCTGTTTGTATTTAGGGCAGTAAGGTATGTAACCAAGGGGTAGATTTATTAAGCTCGGTGAAGTGATAGTGTTTTTTATCACTGGCCAATCAGCTCCTAACTGTCATTTTCAAACCAAGCCTGTAACTTCACAGTTAGAAGCTGATTTGTCCGGTGATAAAAACCAGACACTTTGGGTGACATTCTATGGGATGAGATAATCTGACTTTGGCGAATTTTATCGCAAAAACGGCCGTTTTCACACTTTTTCCCTAATTCGCATATTTAATGAGATGCGAAAATCGGCAAAAAGTGCGGTTTTTCTGCGAAATCGCACTTTTTAAAAGTGCGATTTTTAGTTTTCGCCAGAACTCGCATCCAGATGTTTTCACATTGAAAAGTATACAATTCGCATATTTAATGAGATGCAAATTTGAAAAAAAGTCTAAAAATCGCAAAAAAATCAGACCAGATTCTGATATGCGATTTGGCCAGAACCCTGCACAGATCATAGAGATCTGTGCATGGCCCTGTGTTAAAAAATGTGGAAAAGTGTTTTTTGACAAAAAAAATTGCGTGGGGTCCCCCCTCCTGAGCATAACCAGCCCCGGGCTCATTGAGCTGGGGCTGGTTCCAAAAATACGGGGGACAAAAAGCATAGGGTCCCCCGTATTTCTGAAACTAGCCCCGGACTCTTGGACCGGTCCTGGTTCCAAAAATACGGGGGACAAAAAATCTGGGGGTCCCCCGTATTTTGAAACCAGCACCGGGCTCCAACAGCCCTCGGTGTCATGCCACAGCCGGGGGACACTTTTTATATATGGTCCCCCGGCCGAAACATGAGCACCGTGGCTGGTCAGCCTTGGACGGGGTACCTGGAGGAGTGGGGACCCCCCCATAAAGGAGTCCCCCCCCAGGCTTCACCCGTCCAGGGCTGAAGCCCGGGGCTGTCACCGGCGTCCGTGGCCAGTGGACGCCGGCCTGATAGTGTTAAATCTTCCATACATAACATTGCTTTATACAGGAGAACTACAAGTGCCAGCAGACCTCCCACGCATGCTGGGACTTGGAGAACCACAAGTCCCAGCATGCGGGGCATTAATGGGCCCGCTGGGACTTGTAGTCCACCTGTAAAAAGAATGTTAAAAAAAACACACACACAGAGAAGTAAAACTTTATCACACACACACACACCTCACTTTTACACCCACATACTCACCGATCCAGGATCCAGCGCTGGTCTCCCTTCTGCTGCAGAGCCGGCTACCCCCCGCAACTCTCCGATGCCGCTAACAGCCTATGTAGCGCTGTCCCAGCGCTACAGAGGCTGAGAGCGTGATTGGCCTATGCGTCTCCATGGTTGCCGACCATGGAATGATTTCAGAAGCACTCGCTAATCTAAATAAATCCCAGGTGATTTAAATTTGTGGTGCCCTGCTCTGTGAACATGGAAGCCAGGTAGCCATCCCCATTTGCATGGAGCCACCAAGCATTTTCCTGGGTGCACCCAGAATTTTGTGGGTACGCCCATGCATGTGAACACCCTCTGCCCAGCCGCCTGTATGCCCACCCCACTGCGAGCACCTCAGAGATTATGCAAGTCTCCAAGGGCACCTGCAAAGAAGACCTGCAGATGCGCAGATCTTCTACATCCGTCCCCATTGGCGAATTCGCAATAGGGCAACCCGATTAGAGTCAGGGCCATAGTATACTCTGTGATATGAATTTAGTGTGTTCATAGATTTAACATGAACTTATCATACAGATAGCAATAAGACCATAAATCATATTCTGTAGGAAATTTTGTACCATGTCAAACTATAAGATGTATTATGCACACATTGTGAAAGTTCGATGAGTTGGAAAACAGCAAATCCATCTTGGTAATACACCTTTCTACATGTGAAATGTTTTTTTTATTTTATTAGTTGTAACTAGATCGTAAAATGGTGGATTACGTTTTTTCTGGATTTTGAATAGTTACAGTACAGTATATTACAGTGCATGCAGCATTACATTTTTATATCTTCTAAAATTTATGAGCGCTTCAGTCTCCCAATATGGACCAACATCATTGAAAGTTGAAGGCTAAAGCTCCCTAGCATATTCAATTTAAAATACTTCTATAAAATAAATACACAGACAATCAGAGATGGGATTAATTCAGTTCCAATTCATTTTGATTATGAACCAATTACATGTCTTCCAATTTCTTAATATTACATTACAAGTTAGTATGGTTTCAGGAACAAAGAACAGACAAAATAGAACAAGAAAATGCATGCAAATCATTCACTGGTGACATTTTCCAGCAGGGAACGATTGGCCTATAATAAAAAAAGGGGCCAATATAAAACATAACCAATGTTTTAAAAACTGGCATCCTTTTTGCTACCACATGAACACCACAAATAAACAAATGGGTGGGATACAGTGCCATAACTATAAATTTTTCTCCCCCAAGCCAACATTTTTGGGGCGACCCCCCCCCCCATTATTCTTCTTGCACATTACGCCACACACCGTAATGCCATTTACCCTATGTCAGACCATAATGCTCCTCACACTATACACCACACACCGTAATGCTGCTTACACTATATGCGACACACCGTAATGCTCATTACACTATATGCCTCACACCATGGTGCCCTTTACACTATACAGTATGCACTTTAATGCTCCTCACACTATACTACAGTATGTGTCCATGCCCCCCCCCCCCCAGCACAGATATAGCACATACAGTACACCACATACCTGTTGGACAGGCAGGTAAATAAACCTTTCCCTGCAGCAACTTCAGCAAGAGATGATGGGCAGCATCACTCATCCTCACCAGCCGCCCACATGCCCCCCTAAAACAGCAGTCTCTGGTGCTGCACAAGCTCTGCTACAGCACAGTCTGTGGTGCAGGCGTGCAGATTAGCACTGCCTGGCTCAGCTGCAGTGTCTGGCGGCCAGACTAGAGGCTTTTACAAATGGGGCTGGTCAGGACCAGTGCTAGGGTGTTCGGCGCCTCCCTGCAAAATGTAAATTTGCACCCTACCTCCCTTATTTTATAAAGGGACAGCATGTGCCAAAGGGGTGTGGTCTCGGAAGGAAGGGGTGTGGCTACACACTAGTATCCCTAATCAAATATAGTCATCTACTGCAGGGCACTGATCAGTGTGGTTACAGGTTCCTCACCCATCCCTCTCAACATCGCTGGAGTCAACATGCCTATTAGTTACTGGCACTGCCTGTAAGCGACTCCTGGAATACAGCTTCCATGATTGTAGTGGCTTCTTATGGGGCCTACACATGTAGGGATGTGAGGCCATTTTCTGAGCGATTTCACTACATTGTGTAGGGACCATAGCCATAGCTCAGAACCTTCCTGCCTGCATCTACAGTAATGGCCATTTTGTTTGATGCATAGGGAAATGGAGACATGGGGAAAGGGGGGGGGGGTGTCACACAGGCCCTTATTCTTATCGGTGCGGATATATCCGCGTGCGTTCGGCCCGCCGATGTTTTGTGTCTGCGCATGTGCAGAGGCGTCTCTGCGCATGTGCGAGCGGGGCGTACAGCGAAATTCCGCATAATATGTGAACACTCCAAACAGGGGGTGGAGAGGGGCGTGAAGGGTTATGTGGGCTCATTACCATATGCATACGCCCCGCGTTTCATGGGAGTTCCCATGAAAACGCTGGGCGTACGTATGGTAATGCGTCCGTGACGCACGTGTAGGGGGCGGACATATGACATCGCCGGATGTCAGCTGCCCGCCCAGATCTCTGCTTTTGCACGGAAAAATGTCCGTGTGGTCTGAGGTTGCGGGTGCTGGTGGAGCACTCGGTCCTGCATTCGATGGTCTGCGACCATCGAATGATGGGGGAGGTTCCCTTAGATGGAGGAGGCGTATTCCGTGAAAAATACACGTGCGGTCCGTTCGGACAGATTCTTACCGCATACGGACGGAGTTGGCGATCCGTATGGAAGGCGGGGTTTCGCACGCACGGTCCTGGCCGCATAATCGGCTCCGACCGCACCGATCAGAATAAGGGCCACAGTGACAGAACATATAAGTGGGGTGACAATATCTGGGACAGAAAACAATAGAAGTGGAACACAGTAAGGGTGACACAATGGATATGACAGAGCACAGAGGGGGGTGTCACACAATGATAAAACATGGGGGGTGTCACACAGGGGGTGACAGAACACAGGGGTGGGTGACAAAACATAAGGGGGAAGACAACACAAGGCGATAACAACACAGAGAAGGGTGTGAGATTGACAGAACACAGGGGGGGGTGACAGAACACGGGAGTGACAGAATACAGAGGGGGGGGTGACAGAACACAGATAAGGGTGTGAGAGTGAAAGAGCACAGGGTGGGGTGACAGGGGGGGTTTGATAGTGAGGAGTATGATTGACAGTCAGAACACAGAAGAATTTGTAACAGTGACAGAACAAAGGGCAATGACAGAATACAGAGGTAGGTGTAATGGAGTGACAGAACAGGAGAGTGGGGTGACAGTGTGACAGAACACGGGGGAGGTGATTGTGTGTCACAGTGCCTTCCGTGCCCCCTGCTGCCCAGTGACCTGAATAGCGGTGCAGCACTCAGAGAACTGACCTTTTGCTTAGGATGCTTGGTTTCTGGCTCCAGCTCGACCACAATAGTGCCGTGTATAGCTGGGGGACAGGAGTGCACATTTTCTATTATGCGCCAATGACCACAGCTGTGTCACTGTGTGGTCTTTACACGAGCTGTGGAGAGGCACAGCATAGCCGACTGCAGCAGCAATATACTGTAAGGATTTGCAGGGTCTAAGTGGGCGGAGCTTGCTGTGTTCCCTGAAGCCTATGTTCTGCTGCTCCTTCCTTCCCTCAAGACTCCAGAACCAGGGAGGAAGCAAGTGGCGCATTGAATGGGTTGAGCAGGTTGTTGGGAAATAATCAGGGGAAGGAGTCAGGGATGTGAGAGCTTCCTCCACGTCCCTAACTAATGTAAGTTTTCGGGAAGCAATGCTGCTTCTGATGTAGGCGCCCCCCACAGAGCCCGTGGCGCAGTCTCTTCCAAGCCACTTTTGCATTATAGCTACGCCACTGGTGGGATACAGGTATTTCCTGAAGGTGCTGTCACTCAGGATCAGCATTGATAAAGAATACACACACATCTCCTAAAACCCCATATGCTGAACAATCAATGTGAAACATGAGTCAACATAACCTCTTAAAGGGTCACTGCTCCAACAGTCTTGGGTTTTCAACCAGCTCAACCCTAAATAAAAGCCTTCTGCGCCTCTTCTGCTCTATGAAGATACAAAAAAAAAAAACAATGGAATGCACAGTTACTTAAAAGGTAGGCTCTGCTCATTCTATTATTTTTAGTGGCTCGGGAAAATGATTTATAAAGAGCATCATGGAAATCTTGGTTCATAGGCTAATACCAAACAAAGCTCATCTACAGGGCACATGCTGAAAGCATGGCAAATATAAAGAATTATACAGTACTCATGCGTTGATAATTCTCTTATCTGAACCCAGCTGATTTTTTTAGTGATATCGAGGTCTCTAAACAATCTTACTGCTCCTATCCTGACAGTTGAATTCCTAGTGGAATTGATCTTAAGAAGACTTGCCTGGAGGTAAAATGACTGTCATGTGAGGATTGAAGCCTTTTAAAAACAACTTCTCCAAACTGTTCATTTTGAACGTTGACAGGAGACAAATCACAAGAGAATTTTGTAACAAGTGGAACATAAAAAAATGACTGAACAGATGTACTACAAAGTTGCACTAACATGATCCCTCTTTTTGCATTTGCAGTTTTACAGATGCAAATGGCCAGTACTTAGAGTTAGTTGATGTAGGCACGCAATTAATTATCAGTTTGGATACAGAAACCAGAATTTCATATTTGAGGACACGATGTATCCGTAGAGTGTTCCAGGATAGCAAATATTTTAAAAAAATACCATGACAGTACATTGCTGTGGCACCAGATGGTTTGATGTAATAGCTGGCAATAAAATTGTTTATTCCCTCTGTTGCTTTTGTAGAGATGGTACATGCTATTACACTATTGTTTTTTTGCTAACAAATTATAACTGTGTGGCTGTAATTACAAAGGATGAAAGGCATCAATAATATCTTCACCTGCAAATTCACCCCACATCATTGTAAAGTTTTGTGGCCGCAATTGGTGACACCATTTTTTGACATCATAACAGCAAACAGCAAAATGAATAGAATAAATTGTAATAATTCTTCATGTTGGCCCACTTAGATTGTCACTGTGCTATCTGCTTATTGATAGCTTGAGGACTTTGCCAGGTATAAATCATTCCCTTCCCAGTTTTTATTGTACAGTACAGTACAGTACATCTCCCTCCTTTTACTGCAAGTCAGCAGCATCCTGCTCAGGCACAAGGATTATACTGTGTAGGCTCCCACCTGCCGTAGATAAATGGGTAGTCAACAACAAACGTTGTGGCACTAGGAGGGAAAGGGCAGGAGCAGATGGATACTGCACTGCTCATGTCAATCTAGCAACTGTAATAGACTTTCTCAAATGTGAATTTCATTTTTATTATAGTCAGAGGATATTAAATGTGAATCTACTAAATTCGCTGAATAATCCTCTATATATAGAGGGGGGGGGGGGGGGGGGGGGGCGAAACAGGTGCATGTATTTATTTACAGAGAGGTCCTGAATTGCAATGAGTATAACTTTGAAAACAAAAATGCTAACTCTTTCTACTAAATTGATACTTATTAAGGGTTTTTCGGTGAAAGTGGGAAAAACAGAACAGAGTCATTTAAAATGTATCCCAGCAAGGGGTGTAGGAAACGGCCTGCAGATGGACCTATAATTGCATGATTTTGCAGCTTAAGCCAAGGGGAATTTGGCTTAAACATTTTATTACATTGGAACATTGTTCTTATTTACCACTGTGAAGCTCATAAAGATATCAACCTTGAAGTCATTATGACAGATTTTCTTCTTCAAATGTGCCTTAGCATTCTTTTTGCAAAGAGCTATGAATACATGCAGCATTAATAAAGACAGCATGCTCTCATATATTTGATCTGAGCATCTATATTTAAAACGCATAATTTGGGGGTAAAATACTGAAAACTAGCAAAGGTTATATTTTCTTTCTCAGACAACAGCTTGAATCCCCAGATAAGTGTTTTTTTTTATCCATGTTGCTAAATGGTTTCTACAGCTAAAAGCTGCAATTTGAGGCTTTCATCTGTATTTTCTTTTAGTTCTCATTAGTTCTTTCCATTAAAACTCAACAATTTCAATTGTTCCTGACAAAAAAAAAAGTCTGCATTAGAAGAAATAAACATTACAGCTGGGATTAATATACATTCTATTTTATACAAATCTTAATTAACAAGTTGTTTTATAGCAGAAAAGGCTCCAGAACAAATATATAAATATATATTTTGTATAGTTATTCCATTTTTCAATTTTTAATCAAAAGAAATAGATTCAATAAAGTCAATCCAAAGATCACATTTTGGAGATTATACTCTCTATGTCTTGCTCGGTACACCAGTACGGTGCCACTGGTACAGCGCCATCACATCTATTGCCTGATATATTACATGATGCTCATATTAGGCAAGCTCATGTTTTTCCAAGGAGAAATCAGTAGCTGGACGCTTGAGCTAGCCTACTCACCACCACCTATAACCTCTAACAAAGTGTCAGCAGTGAGTGCTTATGTAGTGCTGGCTAATGCTTTGGCCTCTTTGCTAGTGCTTCAAACTCGTGGTTCCCCAGGATTTGCAGCTGTTGCTCAACAGGAGTCTGCCGCTCATACCCTGCACCAGGTGTTGCCTTTACGGTTGCAGGCTGTTGGCTTGCAGGTGTCTTTTGTGGTTCTCAATCTACAAAATCTAACAATGTGGACATTCCTGCCCCTCTTCACCATCCAGAATTGCCGTGGGAGACTTCCAAGATCCCCAGTCCATCTGTGGCTTGTGTGGAGGCTAGGAAATTTGTCATCTATACTAGACAAGGATACTGAAACAAACTGCAACAGCTGTTTCTTTCTTGTCCAACTGTGACTCCTCCTTTTTTCAGTAGTTGTGGGCATAAGCACAGACAATGATCATGAAGGTCTCTGTCCTTTAGTGTCAGTGGCTCACACTCTACTAGAAGTGTCCATAATCACCACCTCTCCACTCTTACCAGCAGATAGTGTTCTATCTATATTACTCTGTATTCTTCATAAGGAAAAAAAAAATAGCATCAGATGCATCACATACAGTAAGGTATGAAAATGTATTGAACATTTTAAGCAAAAATATCAAGTGAAATCCAAATGAAAATATAGTTAATAAAGAAAGTAAGAATACATTTTGTATGCATATATGTTTATATAATGCATAAGTGCATAGTAGTGTTCTGAATAACCTTGTCAATAACCTTGTCGCTTTGTGAGGCACCTCATATTTTTGTGTTATACAGTAACACTGCAACACTGCGCATGGCAGGTTATTGTGCTTTCAGTCAAATAAGGTAATATAATTATCATGAATATATAAGTATATTGTACATTCAGTACAGTACTGGAGTATTCTTTTAACTGAATATTTCCTGCACATACAGTACAATATGTTTGATGATAAAGCATCAATAAGAAGCATTAATAAATGAAAGGCTTGCAAAGATGTTGTAATATTTCACATTTATAATTTCTGGTAAATTAGCTTTTAGTCTTCAAAAAATTATTTAAATGAATAAAGCCAAACACACAAACTCTTAGAGAAGAACTTGATTCTGTTTGCATATGTTTGCTTCAATTTCAACATTACCTGCTAACTGTTTGCATAGTATAATGCAAGGAGAAGTGAGAAGTGTTTAACACATGAGGTCTTTGTGTGCATAAAGATGTCTTCCTAAAGATGTCTTCAAAAAGATGGCTTATGCACAGTTATAGCAAAGGCCCTGCACAGCTGGGTATAACTACCTGAGTTGAATTGACTATGGGGACCACAACCAAGGTTGGCATGTTTGTCAACTGTAAGTTAGCTTTTTTTGGCCATGAGGCAGTACATGTGGACCTTCAAATGTTGCTCTGGGGTTTACAAATGACTAGTTATGCCCCTGATTAGCTCCTTTGATCCATGTACATACCACACCCTGTTCACATTTCATATACAACACTGAATGAATTTATATGGAAAGAAGCACATTAAGTACATATTGTACAGATGTGTGTGGATCAGGGGTGAGCAATAAGTGGCCCTCCAGCAGTTGATGAATTACACCTCCTACCATAACTTGTCTCAGTTTTGCCATTTGACCATGCTGAGAGCTGCTCATTGCCCAACCCTGGTCTAGATACATCTACCTTCAAAAGTCAAGTAGTCTATCACTTTTGAAGCTTACTACTATAATTCAGGAAATAATATGCAATTAGGCAAATTACAGAGATCCAATATGACTAACCCACACCATGCCTCCCTCATGACAAAAGTGGTTACATTTCATCTGCGGCTCGCGACAACAATATTCCTTTTTGAAAACGATACTAATCCAAAGTACATTATTAGTGAATTAAGACTTTAAAAAAATCAGGATAAAATCTGCAAGCATGGTAATAAGTACCTGTGGCAGACTGTGTCAGTCACACCAGACATTTTGTACCATATGTCACAAATGGATAGATGTATATTGGCACATATTTTAGTACAATGCTGTAAGAAGACAATGAGACACTTTATATGCTCTATTAATTCACAAACAGCTTTTAAGGAGCATAATTCAAAGTTGTATGCTTTGCCAATGTTTTTGCCATTCAGTGATTATTGGTAGTCTCCACGTGCTGCAATTAAATTGCTATCATGATCACAGTGAGGATAAATTCATAAGTGATTGACAGGAAGACACCATTTTGTTGGAGGAAACATAGAGTGGCAACAAAAGCAGGACTGTTTTCAGAGCAGGTATCAGCCACTGACTGTGATTCTGTATGCAAGAAACATGTCTCCAGTATCTGAGATGCGAGGGCCAGTATCAGTGACCAAAAATTTACTCAAATTTTTCCCTGGTCTGTGTCAATGCTGTCATTGTATACCAGTGGTCATCTATACAAATCCCAAACAGTGTCATATTAGCAAATTTTCATCTTGTGCAGCATTAGCTTATAACTAAAAATCAGACCCAAGTTTATATGTCCTCATACATCTTGATGCAATGCTCTATGACATTAATGTAAATGGGAGCCAGCATCTGTATACATCCACCTCCCATTCACACCAATGGGACCTATTATCAATGCCAACATGCACAGCATGCCACACTTTATTCATTTGATTGTCCCGCTACAGTAAGCTGCTATGAGCAGCAACAATGTATCTGTAGTACAGTGTAAAAATATTTAATTCATCTCTGCAATCAATAAACATAGAAGCTGTAGAGCACAGGTAATAACAGCTCAACTAGTAACTTCATGTGCGTATTATAGTTCAGTGGAACATATGAATGATACATGTTAAGAAACACAGAGAATCTTATAAAATAAGTGATCTCCAGGCAAAATGCAATTTATTTTAATGGTGTCACACCACAATTGGCATATACCATAATTTCATCTGTACAGTATTTCATTTTTTGAGTCTCGGCTTCCAGAAAAAAATAAAAAGCATTGATCTTTTTGACCTGGGGTTTATAAGCAAGTTCCCTTCATCTCCTGTACAGATGTCAGGTGAATTGAAGTAATCATAGCTACATTAAAAAATTGATGGTATCCTAAAGGCTATCATTTCTGTTCATCTGCCAGATGGAGAATAACATGGGAGTTGGCTTGTGCGAGACAGGAAAGTCTGACAGAAGATACATTTGTTAAATATGTTCATGGTTAACCTCTTTTAATTTTCTACAATTAATTTCTTCTCACACTATGTGACGTTTATCTGTTGGACATACTGTAAATTCACCTGTATGACCTCTTCCCTAACTCTTAAATATTTTTTTTATGTACAGTAATCATGCAATGTTTATTTTTGTGTGAAGCTTTTTTATATTCGATATCTCCCCTTTTTGTAGTTACAACTGCTATACTGTAATGAACTGTTTAGCAGCTGATTACATTTAGTTGTAGCTGTTTCTTGCCTTTTTTAAGGCCATTGACTGCGGTATATCATGTAGTCTATTCATGCTTTCATTAACTGTCATAGATCCCCTCAATGTTATAGTGGCAAACTATGTGACTAAAATTAGGGCTCAAAGGAGTTTTAGAGATATGATTAATAATAAAACAAAACCTGACAGTGATACACAGGGAACACAAACACTCATGCACACTTGCTGATTCATTCCTATGATGTAAGTGCCGGGTGTGACTAGTCACAGCTTGGCTTTTAATGCAGTTTGCCACGATGCATATACCAGTTAAAAGGTATCAGGGCACCTTTAGTGCTTTGCTTCTATTACATAAATCCATCATTAGGAAACAATTGATGGATTCAACCCTCAATGAGCATCCCTGCTGTGGCCATTGCTCCAATCAGGGAATGGGGCGAAGAAACTGAATGGGACTAAGCAGAGAACCAATGAGAAGGGGGCAGGGTTAAATAGCACAGATTCTACAGTAGATATCATTTCTATATTGTATTCAAGAAAATGATAGACAGAATCTGATGAGTTGCTATGGACAACAAAACCACTTCTCATTTTTAGAACCTTTAGTAAATCTACACATATTGTTATTGATAATTTGAAGTTCTTAATCTTACGTTAATCTTATGTTCAGATGCAACTCCTGTGTTCCTTCTTTGATTTCATTTTAACAGATTTAGGACATTTTTAATTCTATTTAAATTTAAATATTATTTAATAAAGTTTTCATTTTTTATTTATTATAAGTGGAAAACAATTTACTATAAACCCAATAAAGCAATAACACAAAATACAAATCTCGGCCTGAATTTGGGTATAAAATCAGTTATATTTTGTTGACCAAATTGTAATTTAGGAAAATATTTTCCCACAGTGCTTCATTTTATTGTATATATAGTAAATGTTCACACATTATTTTATAGGTGCTACAAAAGACATGGGAAAAATGCTTGGGGGAGATGAAGAGAAGGATCCAGATGCCCAAAAGAAAATGGAAGAACAGCAAGAGGCTTTACGTCAGCAAGAGGAGGAAAGGAAAGCAAAATATTCAAAGATGGAGGCGGAGAGAGAAACAATGAGACAAGGTATCCGGGATAAGGTGAGAAGAAAAATAATATTATTTCAAGTGAACAGAATATACTATACTGGCATAATAGAAATGATGCTGAGGATTCTTAATCAAATAAAAATTGTGAAAAATGTGATGTTACATAATGTCATGCATATTTCTATTCAATGTGCTCACTAGTAACCACATAAAGGCCTTACAGATGACTATGGCAGCAGAGTAGTACTTAATTCATTATCAGGAGCTTCCAGGCAGTGGTATTATACCACAGTTTGTCTTTATTCAGATCTGATCGCAGTACAAATGTGCTTGGAAAATGGGCAAAACCATGTGCACTGCAGGTGGGGCAGATGTAACATGTGCAGAGATAATTAGATTTGTGTGAGTTATTTTGTTTCTGTGCAGGGTAAATATTGGCTGTATGATTTTTACACTGCAATTTAGATTTTAGTTGTTTCAACACACCCCACCCAAATGTAACTCTCTCTGCACATGTTACATCTGCCCCACCTGCAGTGCACATGGTTTTGCCCATTTTCCAAACACATTTGTATTGCAATCAGATCTGAATAAGGGACAAACTGTGGTTTAATTACCACTGCCTTGAAGCTTCTGATAATGAATTAAGTACTACTCTGCTGCCATAGTCATCTGTAATACATACTTAATTAAACACATTTGTTAAATACTCTGTGCAGCTGGCTGTAATGTGTCTGCCTAACTTGTTTATCAATAATACTATAAAAGAGGTTGGTACTAAATGGAAATTGACACTAATTTAGTTTATAAGGATATTTTTAATACTCCTGGAAGATTAAGATTGTATTCAAATATCTAACTAAAACATTAGATCAATTGTTAATTACGTGGTATTTAATAGTATAACAAACAGCTCTGTTCTCCTAAATTTTCATAACAAAATTTGTCATTATTTTTAATACTATTGTTATTTTCATTGCATAGTTTTCAGTGAATTTTAGTCTTCAGGAAAATGTCTGCCACTTTTATGACTCAGTCAGTAATAGATACCCTTAATATGGGGGAAGTTCACCTGAAACTGATTTCAGCAGAATGAACAAACCTAAAGTGCTAGTACACTGCTTATGGTTATTTTACACAGATGGCTTTAGATCGATCCCAACTGATGGTGCCATTGTTGTTTTACATTGATGACTGAAACCAATGAAGGGAAAACATCAGTGGTTGGAAACATGTATTGATATCTCTGCCATTCTTAATGGGGAGGCTGTGGGCTGGTCAAAGATTGGTGTTGCAGCTAAATGCAACAGTGGGGGGCAGGACTCAGGATTATGCAGCACAGGTCAGGGGCATATTAATTTTGAAACCGGAGGCAGAGCCTGTTAGGACAATGAGCAGCCATCCAGAAGCCACAAGATGGATGCTGCACACTGGAGTCAGCAACACTGCAGTAAGGGACAAGCAGGCAATAACCAAAAGTTTTTAGAGCTCTCACTGTACTGCGCCCCACAACCCTGACTGGTGCCCCCATGCCTCCTTCCCACTCATAGCTTTGCACACTGTGCTACTGCACTTGAAGAAAATAAAAAAAAACTCTAAATAACAGTGGGCCTCTAGCCCCATCCCCAACCATTACCCATGTGGAGCTCTGACCCCGGCATTACCTGCTCTGTGGCACAACAACAGAGAAGATTCAATATAGTGTAGTTTTTTTTGTTCATTAATTAGCCAATTAACATGTTAGCAAGGGGTTTTGCAGCCTGTTACTCAGATGATCTCAAGAATCGTTTCAGTGAAAATCAGAATCATTTCAGTAGTTCTCAAGCATACATACAAATAACCAAATTTATTAATAGTATTAAAATCAGTAGGATATTAAATTGATGTTAATTTTTTAACAATTTGTATAATGTGCATGGAAAAAAAGAAAAATGTTAGAAACAGCATAAATATATTCAAAATCTGTACAGCAATAGAATGCTTAAAATATGCAAGTACTGTATTGTAAATAATCAGTAATCTTACAGCTTCTGGATGGCTTCTCAAGGTCCTGACAGGCTCCTGTCAGGACCCTGATGAGCCAGTCAGAAACTGCAAGATGGCCAACACCACTCTAGTCAGCAGCACTGCAGTCAGGGACATGGAGGCAACAGCCAAATGGTATTCATTTCCACACCGCACTGCAACACACGACACCGACAATAGCATGCTTGCTCCGCCTCCTGTAACAATGTGCTGCATTTGAATAAAATAAAATAGAAATGAACCTAAATTACAGGGGGGCATGATTATACTCATAACTGATTACAGTAATTAGACATATTACATGTCTAATGGTTTACAATTAAGTATTTCTAGACTGAAGACATTTTTAAACAATAAGTGAAAAATGATAACAGAAGATATTATGCAGAGGAAGGGACTATAAAAATGGAAAGGAAAAAAATGTATAATTGAATAAAATTAACAACCACTCAACATCAGTGAATAAAATGAATAATCACTTGACAACAACAGGCAGGCACTGCCACTATATATATATATATATATATATATATATATATATATATATATATATATATAAAGGTTATTGAAGATTAGAAGGTCTTATACATATAGTTTATTGCTTTGCATCACTATCAGCAAGTTTCCCTATTGCATCTGCTTTAATAGCTATCACCCTAAACGTGCCCAATTATGCCACTGAATGGTTTCCTGATTCACAGATGAATAAGTTTTAGCCACCCAAGAGCAAAGATTTACGACATATTAAACACTCAACTTAAATTTGACACTGGGCGATGGGCAACCATGTTTGATTGTTAGATTTAATAGACATTGAAGGACATTTTCAGCTTTTGACAATTAGGAATCGAGGAGATGTTTTTTTTTCAATATAACAAAACAATATTTAAATCTAAATTGCTGAAACTGATCTTTATATGGCAATGCAGTGATATACTGTATGTAGAGATTACATAAAGAGAGTATTGCAGCACAACAGGCTGTTTAGCAGAGATGCACATATTTATAAGTGTTTGGGTTTTGCTTTGTTGTTTCAATTTCATTTAATGTCATAACCTGGGGCAGAAGTATCAATTAATAATTTTCTTTGATGTGGTTGATGTGGTTGGGAAGTAGTCCAGCAAAGCATAGCAAGAAGATTTAGTACAGCAACCCTACTGATCTTAAGTTGGTGTACCAGAAGGAGTAGTAATGGTTTGTGGATAACACACCTATTGACCATTGTGAGGCTTGCTCTGTATTGTTGCATTTAGTCATTGGCTTTCACAAGCTTATAAAGTAGAATATGTGATCAGTTCACTTACACCTAATGTTCATGATCACGTTTTCAGAGTAATACTGTAAAAAAGAGTACTGATATTTCAAGACAAAATAGCAAAAGATGCTCAGATTCATGAAATTCAACCTCTTAATCTGGGGAGGCAGAGGAATGACCACTGGTTATTATTTGTAGCAGCTGGCTGGTGACTAACACATGCACTTACTGTTAGGGGTCGATTTAGAGGTCATAGCGCCCCTAGGCACAACAGCAATGGCTGCAAATCTCTGTCTAGCATTATTATTTTCATTGATTGTTTGTAAGTCCTTATTTTATGACTGCCAATATAATATAAAATAAGTCATTTACTGTTAAATTTTTAATGAGGTATGCATATTTACCAAGTATGGCCGCTTACACGGGCAAGCCTACCTATTTGCAACTCCACTCAAGATGTTGTATGTCACAATAGAGTGAAATATTTAGCAGTCATTGATACTAAATGATTGACATTGATATTGATATGACATTACTAAAGCAAGTGCTCCCCACCCCCAACAAGTCCCACCCCTAAACATTAATGTGATGTCAATGAGGGACTTCCCACCAGTCCACACCCCTTCTCATTAAGGCACACAAACTCTATTATTTTTTCTGCCATTGCTTGTAATCACCCATCATGAGAAATGAACTGCAAGTGGAACTAGTGGGTCATTAACCTCTGCAACATTAAGAAAGTCAACAGTTCTAATCCCTATGGTGTATTCATCTAACGATGTATCATTACGCATAAAAGCAATAGGACTAGTTACAACCCTTATTCCGGGAAAGTTTTCTTTTTACACCATTCATGCCCACAGCACAGCTCTCCCTTCAACAATAGGGATGAACATATGAGGGCAGCACAGTAATTTAATCACAGACTGCTTATTCCAAAACTGCTTCTCCAGAAACAATTATCCCCTCAAAGGTTGTGTCCTTAACTTTAGCTCCATATCTGAAGCAAGAGTCTCTCTCTCTTTCTTTCTCTCTCTCTCTCTCTCTCTCTATTAATCTCTCACTCCACCTTCTCTTTTTCTTTCTCGCCATCTTGTTATTTACCATCTTATACTTCCTTCCCTTTCAGGGTAATTTTGGGTGCAAAAAAAACAGGACTTCAGGAAGTCTCTATGCAATGCTTATGGCCAAAATCCAACTTAAAAAAAAAACCTTTTCAGAATATATGAATATTGTATCTCTTCCTTCTTTTCTGAGTGATATTAGTACATCCTATATCTTTACAAGATTATATCATAACTGACAGCAATCAAGCATGCATGATTGATGATGGTCCTGGTAAATCAAAATTTAGATCCATCCAAAATGAATTGTAAATGCAGACATACAATTACTCTATCCATATAAGCAATGGGAATTCTATCACATTTTATCAACATATATATATATATATATATATATATATATATATATATATAAAAGAATGATATAATATTCAATTAGCTTCATGGAATATATCCTTAGGACTAATTTCTGCTCCTGAAACCAGCTCCCTGTTAATCGTGTCCAGCACAATATTTTCAAGTGTGGAGTTTAATAATTCCATGTTAAACTATACTACTATAAATTAGTATTTTTTTAATGAATTAGTCCATGTCACATGTATTTGACTTACTCACAAAAATGATAAAACTCTGCAGTCCATTATGAAATAAATTATCTATTTGTTCGGGTTTAAAAATGATTTGCCAACGGTCAGGATGCTGGCGGTCGATATTCTGATGCCTTGAATGCTGTCAATGTTGATAGGGGCTCGGAAAGTAGTATCCCCCCTCCCTATCCTCTAACCCTCCCCTCCCGCAGCCTAACTCTAATGTCCCTCTTAGTGCTGTACCCTAACCCTCCCTTCCTGTACCCTAAATGTCATCCTCTTTTGTGCCTAACCCTATCCCCCCTTAGGTGGTGCCAACCCTTAACCTCCCCTCTCCACAGCCTCTAACCTCTCCCAGTATGTGCCCAAACCTAACCCCGACATCTCTGAGTACATACTAACTTCACTCGGCGGACGAACGATTGGGATGTCGTCTGTCTGCATTCAGGTGCCAGTGTTCCAACCCTGGCCAGAGTTTTGGTGGGAGAAATCTGCATGGTGTCGGGTTTCCGTTGTCAGGATCCTGTATTTTAACTGCAACCCTTTTGTTTAAACACTTATTTATTAACATGTTTCTTTTCTTTGCTACCCGTATTGTATTGTTTATTGTTCTTTTAATTTTCTTTCTATGTTGGAAAATTGTAATTTGTGGAATATCTGATTTTTTGTTAGAATTTGTTTCCTACACCATTGTATGTTGCGGGACAAATTTTTTGTCTTGCTGCAATTACTTAGTAAAATTTCTTGAAAAAAACAAACAAACACTTATTTAAGTGCTGTTTTTTTTTTTCAAAATGGCTAATGATTAAATAAATTAAATTAAATAATAACAAGTATTTTTTATAAACAACTCTTAAACATCTACACTCGACTCTCAGTTGCAGCTACTGAAAGTACAGTAAAACAGAGAAAACAAAATAATCAATCTTTGTATTAGGAGCTCTAGACATAACCGTACCAGTACATTTTTATTCATTCACGGCTATAAATTGTGCATCAACATAAATTTCCCTTTATTAGCTTTTTTTTTTTCTTTTTCGTTTTTGCTATCTATTGCCTAAAATGACACAAAATCTAGGACACTGTCCAGCATGAGGTTAGAGCCTCTGGCAGTTTCAAATTCAACAAGGCAAATCAAATCAGTCTGGCACATAATTCCTGCATGAAATTATTCAAATGTAAAAAATAATTTCTGTAACCTAAGCAGAGCTGTACAAATTTTGTAGAAACTATTCAATGCTACATTTACTTAATTTTGGTTAAAAATGTAACAAGACTCATGGTAGAATTCGGCCTGAAATACTGTATGACCAGTCATAACCCAACCTCACCACATGCAGAATGAGTTAACCATGATCAGTCCAGCTCAATTTGTTGTACAAAATGTGAATGCAAAAACACAATCATTTCATAATGAGAACTTCACAACTCTGTGAGTTTTCCTAATGCGATGCACAATTTGATTGGCTTGAAATATACATTTGTCTCATACCCATTCTATTTACCAATGTTGTGTTAAATTGAGTATGCATCTTGCAGCCAATTCAATTTAACCCATAGTTACTTTAAAAGAAAAAAAAGAAAAATAACACTAAATTCCTGCATTCATAAAGCACTCCTAATAGTGGTCTCTACGATCCTGTAAAAAAAAAAATCTGTAAATTACTGTACCTATTTTCTTGCAGCCGATAAAACCAGCAGCTCATTTCTCAAGTGCACCCGATGCACATTACAAATAACAGTGGTTTTACATCACTTCACCTCAGTGGGTTATGCCCCTGCGACAGTGACAGAGTCAGCAGGACATTGACTTTATAAACAAAAGGAGTGTGATGAAGGAAAACCATAATGACCCAAGTAAGAAGTACAAACAGAACCCCTCATTAAAAATAAAGAAATAAACAAAAAATTAACTATTTAGTGTAATCTGGCCCCCTCATTGTACACTAGGATGTAGACAAGAGTTGCCTATACCCATTTCACTTTGCAAATGGCAGGTCACTCTGGGGATTTGGACACAGGTTCATCCTGGGAGCGACATTGCATTTGCGATGCAAGGTGCCCCTCAGCAACCCAGCAATAAGCTGGGTCGCTGACATCATCGGGGACGTAACGGGGTGGAGAGTCGGTGGCACGTCATTAGTGGGTGGGGGAGGAGGCAGCTTGGAGTGGACTCCTCCCTATAGTGTGACCTGGTTTAACCTTTCACACTGCACAGTAACATGCGTCCAACCCAGGTAAAACCCTTATTTTATCCAGGGTCGGTATCCCAGGTTGCTGGACCCATGTAATTAAAAAAAAGACCTTTCCCACTGCACAGTGACCCGGGTCGATCCGGTAACAACTCAGTCAGATTCGGTTTATTTGTGCAATACTAGTACTTGATGGGATTCATGTTGGTTATTAAAAGAATCTGGTCCATATTTAAACTCAACTTTTTTTACTTTGACTCATAACATATTAAGGACATGATTCAGAGAAGGATGCTTCTGTGTTCACATCTGTTGCCATAGTTGTAGCTAATATCAGCCCTTGCCCTGGTGTACAGATAATGTATGCCTCTAAATGTGCTGGGTCCCTGTCCACTTTCAGCATCTGTGCACCCTGTAATATTATTAGTGTCTTCATAGACATCACCATAGATGCACTATTGAGACTTGCAAAAGCCATATGGCATGCAAAGTTTCTACAAACATTTTTGCCTCCTATAGCTGCCGGTGTATCTGTGAACACAGCCGCTTTCACCGACACATGCAATAGCAGCTTAGGCGGTACACCTTATGTACTATTCCATGTAGTAATAAGATCAAACATAGTGCAGGATGCACTAAAGTGAAAATGCAGTAAAAACCCTAAAGAAATAGACAAGTAGATCACCCACTGGCAGCTAATCTTGTCTCAACACCTGATGGAGAGACACCACTCCCCAGAAAACAGACACTAAAACACAAATTCAGGTGGAGACACAACAGCGCTTTAGAAAATGGAATATTACTTCCCTTATGATATATGATATTCAGATTGTTGGTCAGGATCCTCACAGACAAATTTTTCATATGTTTGTCCATGTAAAAAAAAAACACATATAAACAATATATAGTGAAGTACGTCCACATAGATTTCTTATCTACACCTGTGCAGATATACAGGGGCTGTGTTGAGTTTCCTTCCACCAGATGCGCTCAGGGAAACAGAATGCGTACCCGACTCAAATTAACATTAATGTATTGAAGCCTATCAAGGTATCCTTAATGAAATTGTACCCCAGCTCACAGTGCCCAAATGTTGTTCTCTCCTAAAGGTATCTTTTTAGGGCCACGAAAAAGGACTTTATAATGCGTACCCCAACTCACTGATAATCATAGCTTCATGCTCCCATAAAGGTTTCTTTGAGACCACACAATACAGGGTTAAATCAAACTTTTAATAAGTTCCACTTTCCAACATTCAGGATAAAACATCAAATTAAAACAGTGAGGATATCACTGCATTTTCAGGGTTTTTAACCGCATTTTCACATGCACTAAAGCCTCTAAGTCAGAGTACAGCTGTGGGGGGTATCACCAGAAATAGATGGCGATACCCTATAGAAGCTTATCGGCTTCTCTCCGCAGCACTTTGTGAGGGATCGATCCTGAATCCCTTCCAGCATGCCCCGCACCCAGCGCTGTCACTTTGCACATGCACGGAGGTAGTCCCGCCAGAGCTACATCGCAAAAGACAGCTCTTATCACAAGTGCTGTCCTTTGCGTCAATAATTACATATGTAAGTGCTTATGCGATAATTAGGAATGTGGTAAGAACCTACTTCTTATTTATTTAGCACCTTCTAAAATATTATATATAGAGAATGTGATTGGATGCCCATAGCAATATCTCATCTTCAATAGAACTGCCATCTTGGTATATATCTGTTTGTGTGTGCATGTGTGTGTAAAATAGAAAGACATTGCTATTGGCGCTAACAACAATACCCTACAAATCTGTGTGTATATAGAAAATAAAACAGGTGATATTGTTATATTTTAATCAAAACATTCAAGCTTGCAGCCGATTATCAGTTGACAGTTGATGACGACAGTTGGAAGATTTAAAAAAAAATTAAACATATTAAAACATCATATTGTAAAAGAAAGGAGCTAATTACTGCGGACTCATATGTTACCAATAAGAGCAAATGGAAACATTGTACAATGATTCAAACTCCAGACTGTACAGTAACTGTTGTAGAATATTAAATAGTGTGTAATATGAAGACATTTGCTACATAATTATTGGCCATTATTTACAAGAATCTAAGCACAGAGGATATAAGTGAACTTGCGCCTGTGTGCAGCTAAGTGGACTAAATGCTTCCAGTTGAATAACAGTAGCAGTTAGTTTACTCTGTATTTGTAAATGGGCTGGTGCAGCTCTGGGTTAGTACAGTATGTGGCAATTAAAAATATAAACTATGTGTATTTACAGTAGATAATCAAGCTGATACATGCTCCAATGTACGGCTTTTCCTGAAAGCTTCTTGATTTTATACTTTACATTATACACGTTTAACCAGTGACGGCTCCAGACAGTTCAACATTCAAATAGATGAGAAACACCAACTGCCAGTGGGGAAGTTGGTGAAGCTCCCATATTTCATTTTTGAATTGTGCTGCAGCCCCTCCTCTGGAGCCTACCCTGCATATAACTGATGTATTTTGTAATGGATTACCTCATTTTTAATAATCAACTTAATGGTGTTAATGGTATCTTGCAAAGTGCAGTCTCCTTTGAAAAAGTGTATTTTTTGTGAAATGAAAAAATTATTCCAGTAATGTTGCAAATCTGCAAAATGTCCTATTGATCAAGAAAATCAGTTGTTCTGAAATTCCACCTCATCTTTGCTCAACTATCACCTAAATAAAATACAATACAGTTGCGTAGCCTCTGCTACTCCCACTCCTAAGCTGTGAAGTAGAGCACTGTGTCTTGTAGAGCTCCTATAGACTCCGTGGGCAGCTCCAAAGGCTGCCTGTTCAATGCGTCCTTTAAACACACCAGTCAGCACTGCAGTAGCTCTACTGGCTGCAGGGGACCATTCCAGGCACCCTGAAAGACACATAAAAGTGACATGGGGCACGGCCCTGTACATTTGTGTGACAGTACAGCTAGCACCTCCAAGTTATGGCCCTTATAAAATACAATTAAGTGCTTGATCACCTTGGAAAGCAATGATGTTTCGTTTGGTTGCCTACAGTAGCAGACATTGTTATTCATTCTTAGAACTTTTTTCGACCTATTCTCTCTCACTTAAAATTAAATTTTGTGTTATCTTATATGCCAATGTTACCTCTCAGTGGAAAGAATGGAAACATTGGGTGGTGCAACCAGGCTACAGGAGATAATGCAAGAGGGCAGATATAAATACAAGGGCTACGAATGGATGCATGTAACAGCTGATTGGTATCTTGGGGGGGGGGGGTTGCATAATAGGGTGTGAGAATCAAAAAGATAATATAGATTTTGTGAAGGTCCTTTTCTTTACATCTGCAATTATTTACATGGCAAAATCAACCTGATTTAGCAGATAAATGATTGCCGATTTAAGAAACAGTACATCTCTCCCCCTGTGAGTTCAACGAAGGAGGTCATTCTGGTTTGCTCGCTATACAGCATTAGTTTGCTGCTTTGCGAGCCTTGTCTTGCCGCCTGCCGGGCGTGTGAATGCCTACCCCGCCACACAGCGAATGTTCCCGCCACACTGCGAATAGATGTTTTGCATAAACATCCATTCGGAAGCTAGCGTGTGGGCCTGAAATCATTCAATGGCCATCAAATAATTTCTACACTGCTTGCAAATCCGCTCCTATTTGTGCCGCCAGATGGTATCAGGGAGTATTGAACTTCCCTTATCCAGAGAAATAATTAGATGAGGTATAGTTACCAGATACCTCATCTAATTATTTCTCTGGATAAGGGAAGTTCAATACTCCCTGATATACCAAATGGTCCCCTTCTATACCATCTGGCGGCACAAATAGGAGCGGATCCCCACTTTTGTTTTTTTTCTCCCCCCGGAAAACCCATTGACACTAGTGGCTTGGTGGGCAGTGAACTTTGTATTTGTTTTTAATTTATTTTATACCTTTAATATGTTATAACATGTATGTGTACCAATAAATGTCATTTTTTTTATTGTAAATCCTCATTGGTCCAAGCGCTACCTTTTTTCTTTGTTCCTTTTCCATTTTCTTGGGACCCACTCAGTCCCAGTGGTAGCAGCTTCACAAAGCACCCATTGTCAGCGCCCATATAGCTACACAGTAGCTCCTTGTTTGTCTGCTAGAATTGCGCCATCCTTCTTTGAGAACTGGGCAGGCAGCTGATGTCTGGTTACATCAGCTGCCCGCCCCTAGACCAACCAAACAGCTCCTTCTTGTCATTTTTCAAGCAAAGCCTGTGACATAGCAGTTAGGAGCTCATTGGCTGGTATTTTATCACTATCTATTTTATAAATTTTCAAACTTAGGGCCTTATTTTGGTTCATTCTTTCTGACAAAATCCTTCTTAGAAGGGCAAAACCATGTGCACTGCAGGTGGGCAGATGTAACTTGTGCAGAGAGAGTTAGATTTGGGTGGGGTTTTACTTCAAAGTGAGATCTATATTGCAGTGTAAAAATAAAGCAGTCAGTATTTTCCATGCACAGAAACAAAATTACTCATCCAAATCTAATTCTCTCTGCACATGTTACATCTGCCCCCCCCTGCAGTGCACATGGTTTTGTCCATCTAAGAAGGGTTTTGTCAGAAAGAATGAACCAAAATAAGGCCCTTAGTTAGTACAGTTCATCTGTCCCCAAATCTTTCACTTTCTGATGCTCACACTCGCAGATTGCAGTTCCACCAGCAAATAAAGTTATGTAGTGACAATAGTAATATAGAAACATAGAATTTGCTGGCAGATTAAAACCACTTGGCCCATCTAGTCTGCCCCTTTTTTAAACATGTTACCTCAAACCATATTTGATTTAATTTTAATTAAGGATTTTTTTAAGGATATCAATATGCCTATCCCAAGCAAGTTTAAATTGTTCTGCTGTATTTGCCTCTATCACCTCTGATGGGAGGCTATTCCACTTATCTACTACTCTTTCTGTGAAGTAATTCTTCCTCAAATTTTCCCTGAATCTTCCTCCCTCTAGTTTCAGTGCATGTCCTCGTGTTCTTTTGCTCTTCTTCCTGTGAAGAATGTCTCCCACCTGTATCTTGTTAAAATCCTTGATATATGTTAAAGTTTCTATCATGTCCCCCCCTTTTCCTTCTCTGCTCTAAAGTATACATATTAAGATATTTTAGTCTTTCCTGGTATGTTTTGTGATGTAGGCCATTCACCATTTTAGTTGCCCTTCTTTGTACAGTCTCTAATGTATTTATATCCTTCTGGAGATAAGGCCTCCAGAACTGAACACAGTACTCTAGATTAGGTCATACCAATGTCCTACACAGTGGCATTATTACTTCTTTCTTTCTACTGCTGATACCTCACCCTATGCAACCAAACATCTGACTTGCCTTCTTCATTGCTTTGTTATATTGCCAACCTGCCTTTAAGTCCCCTGAAATAGTGACCTAGATCCCTCTCTTCCTCAGTAGTTTCCAGTATAGTGCCATTTATAATATATTTAGCCTTTTGTTTTTTGAGACCCAAGTGAATGATTTTGAATTTTTTGGCATTAAACTGTAGTTGCCATGCTCTTGACCATTCCTTTAATCTACCTAGATCATCAATCATTTGTTTTACCCCTCCTGGCGTGTCTACCCTGTTGCATACCTTTTTGTCATCTGCAAAAAGGCCCATTTTCACCTCAATTCCATTTGCAATATCACCAATATAGATATTATAAAGCACTGGTCCAAGTACAGATCCCTGGGGTACACCACTTGTAACTTTTCCCTCCTTTGACTGTACTACAACTCTTATCTATTCAACCATCTTAGAATCCAATCCCAAGCTTTCAAGTCTACTTAACAGTTTGCAATGTGGGAGTGTCAAAAGCCTTACTAAAGTCTAGATAAGCTACATCTACAGCCCCACCTTGATGTATTACTTTAGTTACCCAGTCAAAAAAGTTAATAAAATTTGTTTGACATGATCTTCCCCCAGTAAACCCATGCTGTTCCGGATCCTATAAATTGCTGGTTTTGAGATATTCTACAACTCTTTTTTTTTAGAGAGTTTCCATCAATTTCCCTTCTACTGATGTAAGGCTCACTTGCTTATCTCTTCCACATTTGTGCAGTGGGACTACGTTCACTGTTTTCCATTCCTCTGGGATTACTCCAGTAGCTAGTGACTGGTTGAAGAATTCTGTTAATGGTTTTACCAGCTCCCCTTTAAGCTCTTTTAGGATCCTTGGATTTATTCCATCTGGCCCCATTGATTTATCCACTTTCAGGTTTGAGAGTTCTGTTAGGACTTTCTCCTCTGTAAATGTACTTGTTTCTCCCCCATTTTTCTAAATATTCTTGCAACTTACCTGTGGCCCCTTCTCATATCTTTCATCAGTGAATACTGAGCAGAAATAATTATTAATATGATCTGCTATTACACTGTCCCCCTCAAGAAGACTTCCACTCTGTCTTTAGTCTTATTACTCTACTTTTTGTTTTTCTCCTTTCACTTATATATACCTAAAAAAAGTTTTTCCCCCTTTACCCACTGACTGAGCCATTTTTAATACCATCTATAAAGAAGTTTCCAGAGTCATAATAACAGTAAAACGTGATAACATTGTTTAGGAAAATAATATCTTTATTGAAAATATTTATTGAAGATATAATTAGCTTATACATATATGCACACTGCAAAAGGAAACTTACATTATTCTGCAATGTAATTGCAATATATACAAATCTTCTCCATTGCTAGCAATATTTCCATTGATAATATTTTCTAATAACTTTATAATTATATTACGTGTGTTGTTAGACTGTATTTGTACAACTTTGTAGCCCCTGCTATAACTAATATTATCTACGTAATTAATTGCATCGCCTTTGAATTTAGTACACATACTGTATACAAAGGAAACAATGGGAGCTTGGAATGGTACATTGATTTTTACCTATTTGTTTATCTTTTCCACTTCTCCTTGGGAATTGATTAACACTTATTCTGTCCAGTACCCAGAGGAGTGTCTAAGCAACTAAGCAATGATTTAAGCACCTTGTCAGAAAGAACAAAAGTTTCACTTTAATACCTTCCTCTAAGCTGCTCTCTATAAAGATTTGTTTTGAGAATTTAATTTGCAGTGTATGCAAAGTAAGCGGATGCGACCGGAATGATACAGGCTTGGATCCCTATCTGGGATAATGTAATGCCATCTTAAATTACATTCAAACACTGAAACTATGTACTGCGGTACATATGACTGCATTGTAAAGTATTTAGGTATCATACATATAAATATATTCATGAAATATTACTAGTGGGCTTACTAAACGTCTATGTACTCCTTTTGCCATTACTTTTCCTACATGTTTAAGGATCCTCTGAGCACTTATCCACCATCACAAATAGAAGTATAATTCAGCAGAAAATACCTTATTGCTGTAGCTATGCATGGCATAATTGAAGCCTTTATTTAATCAATATATAATATATTTCCATTCCATTCTTCTGAGTTCAAAAATACAATGATTTGGGAGGTGGAACTTTGTAATATTTCATAAATCTGATATTAACTTTTCTTTTTCAGTACTTCTAGAATCTTGCACAATATACTTCCTGTAGTCTGGGTCAGTTATTAGCCTTAGGGGGTATGCAATCCCGGATCACGACGGTCGGTCCACCCCGACAGCTGCGATCCTGGCCCGTTTGCGTTTTGCTCAACAGCAAATTGGCAGGCGTGATTCAATGTCCCACCTGCCATTCGGCAAAAAGTGGGTGTGGTCATGAGAAACTACCATGGATCGTCGAGATCTGGCTGTGAGCTTGACAATCCCCAGCCATTCTCAGAAGAATGGGCCCGACAGCTTTTAAAGTCAAGCTCGTTCTGCCGAGATGTCTCTTCAATGCTGTCGGAAAATACAGCATTGAATAGGCACCGACTGCTATTTCCCCCCTTACTGTGGCAACAATTCTGGAAAGATGAGGGGGAAATTCACTGATATGAGAAATCTGTTTAACATGGGATGTTGCTATACTTCTTATTTATTTAGCACCTTCTAGAAGATAATAGATATAATCTGATTAGTTGCCCATAGCAACATCCCATCTGAAATAAATCTCCCATCTTCGTAAATAACTCCTGAGTTGTTCTGTATGTGACAGAGACATTGCCATTTTTCTCCTCTTCGAACCACAGCTTAGTGAGCAAGAAGGTGTCTGTCTCATATATAAATAAGGAGGTCATTTTTTTAAACACATTGGAAAAGCAACAGATGTGTATTAGCAGTAGCACTATTCAAATGTGTCTATAATTCACTTAAAGGGGTGAGTGGAGGACCGAAGTTAATAGAACAAGATTTTACCAAATGACTAAAAAACTAAAATATATACAAGATAAACAGAAATAATTACATCATGAAGCCATAGTCAAAAGCTGTACCTACTCTTTCATAATCCATAAAATACTAATTCTCACTGGGTTTGTAAATTCACATACAGTAAATGTTAGAAGAACCGTGGTCAATCATTCTACTACATGGTGTGGTTGGTGTGGATGGTAACAATGATGGCACATTTCATTACGAGTGATCTTGTCACAGGCATGGCTTTCAGCAGCTTCACTAGATGTCTCCCTAGCTGAGGGAGGTAAAAAAAATACATTGGTCACAGGACAAGAAGAAGGTGGGTGCAAAAATAAAGGGGCTTTTTACAGGGAATAGGTTCATTTATAATTATTTTTTTTATAGGGCTACTATTACAATTTAAAACCACTGGGGGTCTATGCAAATGGGGGGGGGGGGGGCAGCGTAGGTAATGATTTTATAATGGGGACATGGGGAGGTACAAAACATCCACTAACTAATATATATATATATATATGTTTTAAATAAATTATTTAAATATGTAATTAAAAATACCTTTTAAACTAAATTAAGTAATAATAATTAAAAAAATTAAGTGGTTATGTGCAAATGCATCTAGATGATCTTTCCCTTTAGTATGAGACTTGCAAGTAGCCCTGGGGCCCCCACAGGGGTGCTAGTGGTGTCTTACCCCCACAGTAATTTATTCAAGATTATGTCATATGTGTTATAACGTTGGTGTAAATTGCTCCAGGAATTGCAGAGTTATGCTGGAACACATACACACACATACTTATATACAGTACATATTTATATACAGTATGTAGATATTTGGTAAAAATGTAATAGCACATGCCATTTCATTTAGAAACAGTCCTCAGCAGCTTCACTGTTAAATGAAAGAATTATAAGACTTGCCGTAGAATCAAGCGAATTGACAGATATGATATTACTAACATAATACTACTTTACTTCTGTGAAGTTACTTTTGTGCATAAAAATGTAAAAGCTATGTTTTCTAGAACCTGAAAATAGTAATGTATAATAATTCATCTGGCGAAGGTAAATAAAACAAATAATAATGTATTACCTTATCTACATGCAGATTGATATTTTGAAGCTGAGATTGTATTGTCATGTTAATTGAAACATATTTCATTCCTCTGGTTACACGCTGATTTTAATTTATTTTATTTTCAGAGTACAGTACAGAAGCAATTTGTGAATGCCATTATCTATTTTTTACCCTTTGTATAACAGACATAATGCATTATACTTTAATGGTTCAGATAAATATAACCTAGTTGAAAGGGATTCGTTGGAACCCTTTTTTCATTAGATTGACAGACATACGAAAAAGTTAACATGGATTAGATGCAAGCAACATAGGCAATCTTTACATTATTCCTACTGCATTTATTTATGTATATCTAAATTTGCTTGCTCACCAGTCCAGTTTTGGAGAAGAAGGGTAACCTTATTAACACCACAAGGGGCTGTATAGTATATGCCTCATCCTTGCTTGCATTCATCAACACAATCATTTTTACACAGGTCTCAATCAACTCTTCTTACCACCATATTGTAGGCCACATTTTGTGTTTCCCCCATCTTCTTTTCCCAACTTAAACTAGCCAACTTTATAAAAAGCATATTACAAAGATTGTTAAAGTAACAACAATGTGTCAGTTGCTAATGTGGATGTGTTCTGCTTCTTATAGACATGTCATAAATGATGACCAAAGCAGCTACTTAGTTTGGCACATATAAACTACATTTTTATGTATCAATTAGCCACAGAATTTGTGGTCTCTTGGGTTGTTTCAGAACCCAGAGATATGTTCATGTCTGAAGGATGCTTAAACAAAATGCTGCAGTAAGTTCCCTTATTGCTGGTGCCGCGGACTTGTTCTTCCATAAATCTGAGAACTTTCACCGGGACCTGTTGTTCAAGTGCCTTAGAAATAGACACTGTAATTTAATTTTCCTTGCATAGTAAATGATCCGCCCCTTAGACTGCTATGATAAGAAGGTGCTTTGAACCGATGATGATCTCACCTATGTGCTGTGCCCACCTGGCCTGGCATTAGACTGTCAGGGTGAGATGTAGCCTTGAAAAGTAAATAAATTAAAGAGTGATAAACCCACAACCAATCAGCTCGTACTTGTCATTTTTCAAACCTAGTCTGTGATATGAAAGGTAGGAGCTGATTGGCTGTTGGTTTATCACTTTTCAAACTTAGTACATCTGGTCCTTATAGAGATCACAGATAGCTTAATTATCATAGCTCCATGGAAGCCCATTGAACATATGCACCCACAATTGTCCTTTGTGCCGCCTGTGTTGTGCACGGATTCTTGATTTTTCTAATGCTTTGTGGAATAATTTGCCTGTAATAATATCAGTTATCGGTAGTCCCACATTTCATTTATATGTCACAGAGGAGCCTGAAAAGACCCTGTCACTTCTCTCAAAAGTGATTGAAGGCCTGACTCCATGGTTGATGACCTTCTGCATACAGGCCCCTCCAAACCTTAATATGCAACTGAAGATCACCACTATTTCGTGGAGTCTCCCTGACATTCAGAGAGAGTTGATAAATATGCACCAACTCCATCTCTGCAGGGAAGTCAGCAGCTGCAGCCAGTATGATAATGTGTTCTGCAAGGGACAAGGGGTGCCACTGCTGTCTCTGTCTGGGGGGAGGGGGCAACAATATGGTGGCCTGACCCCTAAATCTGGCCCTGTCAGTGTGGGTCTGAAACACTACTAAAATGATGTTACATAATGGGGCCTTTTTTATTAGTGGCCAGTACAGTATATTACATATTGGAGCCTATAGACAGATCAGTATTTGATGTTTTGTGTGTTTGGTCTGGTCAGTGTGTGATGTTCTGTGTGTTTGGTCACCAGGCAATAAACACTCAGGAGTAAATTTACTAAAATTAGAGTTCAATCGAAGATGGGATGTTGCCCATAACAACCAATCATATACCATACCCTCCAACATGGCCCATTCCATTAGGTACAAAATGCTCTGTTTCTGGCCTCCTTACCAGTGGCAGTTGCAGAGTTGGGGCTGCAGCACAGTCCAATATGCAAAAAGGGGAGCCACACCTAATGCCACTCCAAACATCACTGTCCTGGACTCACTGACAGTTGATGTGACCTCCCCTCTTTAAAATTTGGACTGTGCTGGAGTCCAACCTCTGTAAATGCCACTGGCAGGGAAGTCCAGGAACAGAGCAATTTGTACCTAATGGAATGGGTCATGTTGGAGGGTATGATATACTATCTATTATCTTCTAGAAGGTGCTAAATAAATAAGTAGAATCTGATTGGTTGCTATGGGCAATATCCTATCTTCAATAGAACTCCCAAGTAAATTTACCCCTAAGAGGACACTTCATTTGACTTAAGGGACTTGCTTTATAGAAGTGAGGGTACCTCTGAGTAAATTTAAGGATAGATAGATCAATACCCATCCTAGACTTCTTATTTATAGGGGTTAATTTTCTGTTAAACATACTGATCAACAAATAAATCATTATTAAATGAACAAGTAGGAGGAAATAAAGTTTATAGCTACAAGAATGGAGACAAATAGCATTTTAAGTATCCTACTCCCATAATATGGTTCTGCTCTACTTTCTGTAACACAGTGGAACAAATCCCACTCATCAATGACATCACCACGCACCAGCTGCCTCCTCCATCACACTCCACCAGCAATAACTGGTAAATATGTTTTCTCTCTCTTCAGTGTTGAGAAGGAATATGCTGAGGATGAATCCTACTTGTCTTTAGCACTGAAGATGATGATTTAGTAAGGAAGCTGGTGCCTCAGAACTTTTCATATCACTTTTAAAAGCCAAATGTTGCTACTTTATAGTGCATTGGAAACTGTACTGTGCTTTATAATTTGCTAGATGCAAAAACATATATTGCTATTGTCTTTTTTTGTAGTTAATTGGCAGTGAATTGGTCTCAAAGGCAACACAAGATTAGGCCACATGCTATACTATATAATCTGAATTACATGGGGTTGTCCAAGACATCATTCGAGGTTTTACGTTATTTAGGTTAAATTGCTGTACATAACAGATTAAATAGCAATAACAATACAGTAAAAAAAATGTCCCACATGAACACATTGACTTCAAGAGACTTCAAGAGATTAAATCAGAAATATGATACAGTATGTTTGCTTGCATAAGATACATTTTCCTAGATACCATCAAACAAAGGTAAAATAACTTGTCCAATGGTACTTTTGGGGCCTGACTCTGGTTCACTCGCAAAAGCACAGGTGGGGCTGAGGTAACATGGGCAGAGAGAATTATATTTGGGTGAGTTATTTTGTTTCTGTGCAGGATAAATACTGGCTGCTTTATTTTTACACTGCAATATAGATATCAGTTTGAAGTACAAACCCCTCCCAAATCTAACCCTCTGTACACGTTACATCTGCCCCACCTGCAGTGCACATGGTTTTGTCCAATAAAGAAGGAATTTGCCTTTGCGAGTGAACCAGAATAAGGGCCATTATGCACTAATGTTTGAAATATTTCTATGTAATATTAGGGCCTCAGATTATCTAAGCTTAGAAATTTAGATTGCTATAAAAATGGAATACTGAACTTTATTAGATCCCTTAATATTCATTGACACTCATACTCTTCAAGGTATTCATGTCTTGATCATAGATACAGTAATTTAATAAAAAAAAGGTTGAAAAGAAAAAAAGCAAAACACTAAGTATTGGCATGATATGGATAAGATCACATCGTAAAATTTTGAAAATCTCTATTAAATATACCCGTTAATGTGCATATACACTGTACAATTTGTTTTAATAATTTTATTCATTTGGGGCATCACGGATGGTGTAATGGTTAGCATTACTGCCTCACAGTGTTGAGGTCATGGGTTCAATTCCCACCATGGCCCTAACTGTGCAAAGTTAGTATATTCTCCCCGTGTTTGCGTGGGTTTCCTCCGGGTACTCTGGTTTCCTCCCACAATCCAAAAATATGCTGATAGGTCAATTGGCTTCCAACAAAAAAAAATAACCATAGAATGTTTGTGTGTGTGTGTGTGTGTGTGTACATGTGGTAGGGAATATAGATTGAAAGCTCCATTGGGTCAGGGACTGATGTGAATGTTCAACTAAAGCGCTGCAGAATATTGTATGCGCTATATAAGAAACTGTTAATAAATTAATTAATTAATTAATTTTGGCCCAACAGATGGACTTGGAGGTAAGAGGGCCCTGCTGCAAGCTTACAATCTATTGGGACATAGGAGGGAACACAATGACAGGCACTAGTATAAGAAAAGCAGTCCCACCTAGTCCAGAAGAAAAGCTATATAATACATAAGAGCCTCAGGGGGTTATAAGTGTGGAACTTAGATATGATAGGCTTGCATGAAGAGGTGAGTTTTCAGGGAACACTTGAAAGTTTGGAAGTTAGTGGAGAGTCTTATTGTGCGTGGAAGTATGGTGCAGTATGGTTAATTATCAATGTAATAAATAAGTACAGTAAGTGTTGGTAATAAATTGAGATACTGTAGACACAGTTAGTATAGCTGAAGACTCCATTTAGCAGTAACCTTTCCTAGTACAGTATGTACTGATATTGATACAAACATATTACTAAATTTTCAGTTAATGATTAAACACGTTTTTAATCACATTTATATTGTTTATCTACTAATTTCTTTTATTATAACTTAATCTCTGTATGTTGCTTTAAAACTGTTTAATTTTATCTACAATATGTTTATAGACAATATAGAGTTAATGCGTTGGCAATGTCTACATGTTTTGTCTTCTTTTGGAAAATAACTGTAGTATGTTAAAAAAAAAAAAAGGAAAAAAACAAACCCAGCAATATTCTGTGGATCGATAACTTTACATCACATCTGTAAGAAGTCTCCCACTGCTGCATTTGCTTTTGTTCGATATGAATGAAAGTGGATGGCTTTTACAATTGAATGTCCCACTGCTTTCTATTCTTCCGTATAACATTGTCTGAAGAGGTAGCTTAGAGCTTTCTATCTAAACTTGTGTTATAAACACCATGCCACATACTGTCATTAGCTTTTTATTAACAAGATCTTTACAGCTATCACAAGGTATTGCAATGACTTTTGCTATTAAGAAATGGTATGTACTATCATGGTATCACAGTACATGGAAATGTATATTGTGCAGCAAACATTTTTTGGGAGATGTACTGTATTAAGCATTTAAGAGTAACAATGTGGAGCAGTTGGTCAAAGCAACCAGACACTGCTAGATAAATGGAAGAAGCTGATGATTGATTTGGGCAACTTCACTTACAGTAATTACTCTTCATGGCTTGATACTCTACGTCAGGGGCGGATTGGGATAGAAATCCAGCCCGGGAACGGGGTTGGGGGGGGTCACTGACGATACAGCCCGGGGGGGCGGGTGGGGTTTGCTGACGTTAAAGCCCGGGGGGGTTTACGGACACTACTCACCAGGCACCACCGCGCTTCCTTCATCACCCGACAGCGACCAGCGACAGCAGCTGGTCACAAAGTGCAGTATAGCCCAAAACAAATATGGGCACCGCATATGTGCATATAATATATGCATATATGCGGTGGCCATATTTGTTTTGGGCAATGCTGCCTTTTGTGACCAGGCTGCGGCCGCTTGGTTCCGGCAGCCCTGGAACCAAGGTAGACGGTCCAGCCGGAGGGATATCTGGTCCGGCCCACCGGGAAATGGCCAAGTTTCCCGGTGGACCAATCCTCCTCTGCTCTACATTGTCCCCTTTGTCTAAAATGCACACGACAGATCAGATGAACAACAAAAATAAGAAAACAAACTTATTTATATATTTATATCCAAAAAGGGGGGGGGGGACTAAAAATGTCATTTTCGCAAATAAATTATTGAATGGAAGTTTTTTTTTTCCCAATCAATCTGTCTGTACTGTATATCGCAGTAACACGATTTTTACTCTAAGGAGACAACTGATTACATTAATGTATTTCTAATCATGAGATATATTATTATTTCTTATAAATCTAAAGCAAAATAAGATATTTGTATGACATAATCATCATATTCGTTTGTGTGTGTGTGTGTGTGTGTGTGTGTGTGTGTGTGTATGTACAGAAAACATAAGATAGACAGCAGACAGAATGCCAGTGATATATATACCAATGATGACATCCCGATAGAGGGAATCCCAACAATGGCCCAGGAAGTACTTATCTTCTCCCTTAAACTCACATTGGGGCAGATGTATTAAGCCTGGCGAAGAGATAAACAGAAGATAAAGTGGAAAGAGTGAACGCACCACCAATCAACTCCCAACTGTCATATTTCAAACACAGCTGATTGGCTGGTGGGTTATCTCCTTCCACTTTATCTCCAGTTTATATCTTCACCAGGCTTAATACATCTGCCCCATTATTCCTCAGCTGGAAGAAAACTAAGATGCTTTAATGTGATGAAAATGTGTACTTTCACTTGTAACTAGAGTCTATTATAAAGCATTGTTGCCATAAGATATGTCATATAATGTATTGTAATATAATTAAAATCACTACTAAATATAAGCAGTAACTCATCTAGTAAAAAAAATAGGTAATTGTGTAGTTTCACGGCAGCACATCCCTGCGGATCGCATCGTATGCAAATCGCATGCAAATCTCACATGAGATTTGCATATGATTTGCATACAATTTGATCCACAGTGTGACCACACACCCTCACTATCCACGTCAGCCCGAAGTGTGGCGAGCGCAGCGAGCCACCGAGCCCAAAGCCTGGCGAGCGCAAGCAGAAAACGAGCCCGAAGTGTGGCGAGCTCAGCGAGCTCCACGAGGGGACATGGATTACTTGTATTTTGCATCTTTTCGCGGGGCTCGCTGCGCTTTCCGCGGCCCCTCGCCATGCTTCGGGCTCGGTGGCTCGCTGCGCTCACCTCACTTTATAGTATCAACACCATGCTGATGTGGATAGTGGGGGTATGAACAAGTCGGGAGGATGCATACTGCATCCGCTCGCCACGCTTCGGGCAGGTTTGCACATGAGCACAAATGCCCATGCACAAACCCCGACCATCGGGGCACTGAGAGTGAACCAGAAATGACACCAGTATCTGATGCCCTGTTTTACATATATGGCAGTAATGTTACCAAACAGCTAGTACCATGTACAATATGGGTACACAGGAAAGTAGTACTGTGTGTACATTTACCATAGAGATGTTATGCATTTAACATGCGGTTGATGCATCTTGCAGGACCACCGCTAAAATGCTATTTTTTTTGTTTCGATGGTTAATTATTATGTTTCAGCCCGAAGGAAAAATATTGCAAATGTACAAAAATACATTGGCAGCCAATATTGCACATACCCTGTAAATTAAACATACAATACAATGAACAACAGCAGAGATTTTTTATTTGGTTCATATCATATCCATGGTAATCAACTCGGTGTGTGTAATCCAGATCAATATCTAAGAGTAATGAGTTATTCAAAGAAAGAAATGTCCTATGTACGGAATAGACTTGTGCTTTATTTTATGTAGCTAATTCAGTAACCACGAAAAGTGTAGGGGCACTTTGCATACATTCATAGGAATACATGGTTATGCTGAATGAAGGCATTTGCCTGCAGCATTTTTCTTTGATGTTTTACATAAACGTGTTTATTAATTACTCTACTAATGCAGTTTGGGCATGAAACAGTCTTTTATAGAATGTTTACAGGTGATACCTTATCCAAGTTCTGCTTTAGCTTTGGCATTTCCCACTGCATAATGGCCCTTATTTTGGTTGGTGCGGAAATGTCCGCGTGCGTTCGTTCCGACGATGTTTTGTGTTTGCGCATGTGCAGAGGAATATCTGCTCATGTGCGAAAGGGACATACGTTCAAATTCCGCATGAATTGTTTACACTACGAACAGGGGGAGGAGAGGGGCGTGAAGGGCTGTTTGGCCTCATTAACATATGCATACGCCCCACGTTTCATGGGCGTTCCCACGAAAACGCTGGGCGTACGTATGGTAATGCGGCCGTGACGCACGTGTAGGGGGGCGGACATATGACATTGCCGGATGTCAGGTGCCGGCCCAGATCCCTGCTTTTGCACAGAGAAATGCCCGAGTGGTCTGAGCTCGCGGGAGCTGCCTGACCACTCGGTCCTGCATTCGATGGTATGCGACCATCGAATGATGGGGGAGGTTCCCAGAGATGGAGGAGGTGTATACATGAGAAATCCACTTGTGCTCCATGCGGTCAGCGGCTTACCGCATTTGGACGGAGTGAGCGATCTGTACGGAAGGTGGGGTTTAGGACGCACGGTCCTGGCCGCATATTCGGCTCCGGCCGCACAGACCAGAATAAGGCCTAATGTATGGTTTATGAATAGAGATGGGGAAATGTCAGTAAGTTCACATATAGGTCCTTATTCTGGTTCACTCGCAAAGGCAAATGTTTTCTCAAAAGTACAAAACCATGTGCACTGCAGGTGGGGCAGATGTAACTTTGGGTGGGGTTTTACTTCAAAGTGAGATCTATATTGCAGTGTAAAAATAAAGCAATTAGTATTTTCTCTGCACAGAAACAAAATAACTCACCCGAATCTAATTCTCTCTGCACATGTTACATCTGCCCCCCTGCAGTGCACATGGTTTTGTCCATTTGACAAGGAATTTGCCTTTGCAAGTGAACCAGAATAAGGGCCTTAGGCCAAGATTTAATGTGTTTTGAGTCCAGCGGTCCTGCGAGATGCTTGCTGAACTTGCAGATTTTTTTTGTAAAGGCAGAATCATTTACAAGGCAAAACCAAGTAAAAAAACTGCCCCATAAAAAAGAAAATCTCTGAGTTTGGCATCTAGACGTGCTGAGTTTGGCTACTAGACGTGCAATACTTTTCTTCACACCCATAGGGTGTATCCGCATACTAGGCCAAAAAATGTGGCTTTGCTATTCATAATATTGGCATGAGAATAAGGTTAACAGTTAACAGTAGACATATTCATCATGACATTCAGCTTGTCAACGCTGATGAAATGTTGCCATGATCATAATGTCAAAACTGTCTGCTTCAGGTAAGTGTAACCCTAACCTCTAACCATAATCCGTAACACTAATGGTGTATACACATGGGCTGATTTGGTGGCCGCTGATATAGATATTGTATATAGGCCGCTGATATAGATATTGTTGGCCACTGGGACCCGGCGGGGTGCCAGCATCGGCTGTCATGGAGGGAGGAACAGCACGTGGAAGATGGGGGTATATGCTGCATTGAGATAATAGAAATAGACTTTGCTGCACAGTCTATTTCTACTTTCAAATTGGGATCGGGTGCGGCACACATGTTGCAATTTGCACTAACTTTCAATCGATTTTGACTATATAGATAAAATTGATAGCCCAAATTGCACCGCGTGTACACCACTTACCGCCTACCTTAACAGTCTTATCAATATTTTCAGTATGTCATCTGTTCATATGTCCATGTAATCATTTCCGTGTGTCAAAATTTATGATATTTACATTGTAATTATGTTGACAGCAAAAATGTTGGCATAGTGAACATCAAGACTACAGTAGGAAAGAAATTGAATAATTCCTTGGGCGCAAATAGGTAATTTATTGGAACAAAGATAAAATCATCATGTAAAAAGCATCAAGGTAAAGTGCAATAAGAACAAATGACATAAATAATCCCTCTCACCCAGTGTCGGTGGTGGAGCCACAGATGGCAAAGGCAGAGTGTCCCCAAAAAAAGATCCACCCTGCAGGCTCCACAGGCTTAGCACTGGGCTGGGTCCTTAGGTAGTAGCAGCAGTCCTGGGCCAACGCGTTTCGATTCTCTGGGAATCTTTGTCAAGGCTCCGCCTGCAACTGATCACTGCCTGCGGCTTATCATCGGCGCCTGGTCCTGCTATACCGCCTAGTCCACACGGCAAGCTTTCTACTTTTAAACCCTATGTATGTCAGCATATATTCAAGTAAATATTTAATTGATTTATTGCTGATTGGTGCACTTCATTTCTCTCTTTTTTACATATATATATATATATATATATATATATATATATATATATATATATATATATATATATATATGATATATATCCAACCTGATTTGGCTATATGTGTGTGGTTTCCCGTTAGAGAGGTCACTTTTACACAGATGCTTATGGTGCTAGCCACCAGCTGCCCGCCCAACTCCCTTCCAGCACCTGTCAGATCCATTCAGCAGGCAGCCAGTGGCAGGAGGCTAGCAGAGGCACAATGGAAATGGCTAGCAGAGGGACAGTGGAAGCGTGGTGGGCAGCAGGTGTCTTGCGGCTGGACGCCTAGCTGATGGACAGCTTGGAGGGGGCACACAGCTTGTGAGCAGGAGGATAGGTGATGATTGGTGGAAGAGGGGTGGTCAGCTTGGAGCCGGAAGGCTAGCTGATGGACAGTGGGAGGGAGCAGACAGCTTGCGGCAATCACTGTCTTCTTCATTTTTCCACCAGTATGAGACAGCGGACCACCAATTATGTCCCTGCGCCCATAGGCAGCTGCCTAATGGAAGCGCCGGCCCTGGGTTTACTAACAATCATGGCCCTTTAAGTATTCTGTCATTGAATATCTTTTTAAACCAGCAATGAAAAAGTTACAGTAAGTTTGTTATAACTTTAGAGTAAAAAAAATCAATGATGGCTTCTTGCAAAGTGTGAAGAAAAGATAAAATACCCCTCCTCCCTGATGACAGACGACTCTGTAACATGTCAGGCTGTAAGAACGAGGGCTGCATATCTGCTGGAAAGTTTTACAGGTTTTTTGGGCTGTTTTGAAACATGGACACGTTTGTTGTTTTCCTATTAGGACCTAGAAGGTCAAACCTATTACAAGCCATTGAGCTGCGCCTTTCCTTTGTGATTTGAAAGTTAAGCTTTCAAGTGCCCTTTATAAGAGCTGCAGCCAATGATGTTATACAGGGTCAGACAAATAAAAAATTCCAGAGGGTAACTGTAGCAAATAATCTTAACTGCATCTAAGTTTTGCAGCTTTTCTCTGATATTGTGTCTAACCAACTAGAGGATGATCTCCTTAGTGACAATTAATACTTGAGCTTAGTGTGTCATAATCTAAAATTGTACACAGTATTCCTACAGCTACAAGGCAGTATAAGACGGTTTATTTATAATAGAAAAGAGAACAGTGCTTAAGGGTATAAGTACCACAAGTGTTAAAACATTAAATTACATACAGTTATATACAGTTTGGTTAGTGAAACCATATAATATTTAACAGTGAAATCAATGCTAAACAGAGATACTAATTGCAAACAAAAAAAACATTTGGTGTTTATGATATATACGCTAGTATTCTTTTTGTGCTTAAAAAATGGCCTGAACAATGGTCATTATTGCGCTATCCAATTAAAGGCTGTTTTTTTAGCTGAAAGTGTGAGCGCTTCGCTACACAGCACTTGCACATCACCATCTGCTCCCTGTCTGCAGAGCAAGGTGCAGGCTGGCCATGTTTTAAGTCTCAGCGGCTTCCTGTGATGCCTGTGATTGTCAACGCTCCCCTTCCTACTTAAACTGCAATTGCAGTTCAACCTCTTTTTTAATTGCATGTGCAGATCTTTGGAAATCGCTGAGTAAAAAAAAAAACTCATTGTGAAAGAGATGAACACACAACAGTTAGTAGCTGATTGGCTGGAGCACCATTTATGCACAACCACCCAAAATGTGCATATATCAGTGCACAATCACACACCCAAGAGTTGTAGGCCTACATATATTTAATAAAATGGCCCCTGTTGTTACAAAATAGTTATTTGCCAGATGATGTAGGGTGAATGGGATGATGTAGGGTGAAACAGGTATAAAATAAAAGAAATAGTCCATTTCAAACTCTTTGAAGAGATTACCATTGTACAAGTCATCTTTGGTTACAACAGATGTCAATGCCTTTGAGTTATATAGTCATTTAAAAAAAATGTCTATTAAAAATGTGAGGCAGTGATGTGCAGCTCTTCTGTGAGAAGTCAGTGTGTGATGCTGTTATTACAGTTGTGGTATGATACAGCTGTGTCTGTGTGATGAGGTTTTGATGATACTGTAGTTGAAGGTAGTTCATGGAAGTGGTTAAGCTGGAATGTGTGTGGCCATTGTTAAATAATGCATGGTCATGTGATCTGGTGTCTTTATAATAATTTTAGTGGGATTTCAGAGAGAGAGATCGATTATAAAATGGCATGGTATAATGTCAGAAAACTCACTAACATTAGTCGACATGCTAGATCACATGACCATGCATTATTTTCCAATGGGAACATGATTCCCATTGTAACGGGACACTTCAGCTACTTCCAACTGACACTACCGTCTGTAAAATATTCAACTGTAAACAATAACATAACTACTTTTATCAAGTAAAATATTTATTCATGAAATATAATGCAAATGAAACAGCCTACTCGGAATTTTTTTTTCCTCTAATTCTGTTTCTGTTTCACACTACAGTATTTTGTCACAACAGGGGCTATTGTATACGATAGATATACTAATCTTGGGTGTACGGCCGTGCTTTGATATACATCTTGGGTGGTTGAACGCAAACAGCCTTTAGCATGTATTATCAGAGCACGACCGCAATCATAAATCATGCTCTCCCCTACATAAAATCACCAAACACTTTCCACTTTGTCCATTTGTTTATTTCACCAACAAAAGGATCTCTAGCCTTGTTGTCAGTGAACCAATTATTCTGAAAGGTTTACCTCTTTTCATGCCTGAAAGCACGATAACCTAAACCAAGCCTGAGTATCACTATATATTTATTTTATTTTAAACATCCCATCACCTTACTTGTCATCCCTTAACATGTAAAACCTTAACATTTTTCAACTTATCACTATAACACCTGAAATAATGACTCGGAGACATGGGTTTGGCAGAAATTATTAACTGATTTATTTATCGGAATTTGTTAAGCTAATTTGATTATTTAATTTTAATTGTTTGATTAATGGTGGCCAAGAAAGAACGGCTATTAACTCAAACTCCATCCCAACTACCCACGTGACTGGCCTAACTCAAAATAGCGGTATCCAACTCACCTCACTGCATGACCCCGACACGGGTGTTACAGTGACAGGCCTAAATCAATGAGAGGTGAGAGCACCGAAACAAACTATATACGCAGGATCAATAACTAATGTAAACTTACTTTTATTAAAAAACCTGCCGTTCTTTCCCGCCAATCAGTTAACGCGATTAAAAAACTACCCACCCACTCAAAAAAACCAACAAAATGGGGAGGGCGGGAGGGAATTTCAGCAGGAAGAAGAGGCATTCTCCTCCCCTTCCTGCCCCTATACTTCCAGTTAACCCAGGCCAAACCCACCCCTTCTATTGGCTCCCCTAGTCACATGTTTGCCAGTGTGACGAAGATGGGGATGTTTAACTCACTTCATGCATATTGCATGCCTTACGTTATTCTAAACATCCCATCACCTTACTTGTCATCCCTTAACATGTAAAACCTTAAAATTTTTCAACTTATCACTATAACACCTGAAATAATGACTCGGAGACATGGGTTTGGCAGAAATTGTTAACTGATTTATTTATCGGAATTTGTTAAGCTAATTTGATTATTTAATTTTAATTGTTTGATTAATGGTGGCCAAGAAAGAACGGCTATTAACTTAAACTCCATCCCAACTACCCACGTGACTGGCCGAACTCAAAATAGCGGTATCCAACTCACCTCACTGCATTACCCACCCAGCCGGGTGGGGGTCACTGACCCCGACACGGGTGTTACAGTGACAGGCCTAAATCAATGAGAGGTGAGAGCACCGAAACAAACCATATACGCAGGATCAATAACTAATGTAAACTTACTTTTATAAAAAAACCTGCCGTTCTTTCCCGCCAAAGGGAGGCATCTAAACAGATGCCCCGCCCCGCCACCACCCAACTACAGACTCAATGCCTAAGAACAGATCCTCCAGAAATATAAACAGGCCCTCATCGCCTAAATGAACACCATCCGGCCGGAAGAGGTGCTGGTACCCAAACCTGATCCTATCATGGTAGACTACTGCCCCCCCAGAAACCAGCACGTATCGAGCTATTGCCGCATTAAGTTTCTTCCTGGCCTCGTCGATCGCCTTAGGATTACTAACCCCCTTCCACCTCAGTCTGGGAACCACAAAGGACCAGACAATGGTGCAGCCAGGCCAAGATGTAACAATGGCAGCCAGATCACTCAAGATCAAGCTCCGCAACTCCATTTGGGACATTTTCCCAAGGTCATTACCACCTAAATGAAGCACCAGTACTCTGGGCAGCCCGTATTTGCGGACATTAATCATCAGAAAACCACGAAGTGCCAACCACGACATACCCCGGACTCCCAGCCATCTGATCGACCCGGTGCAAGCAAAAGAGGGGCCCCTTCCTGAGCCAGCTAACCTGGCCGCCCAATGAATAAAGGAGTGGCCGACTACCCACACCTGGAGCCTATCGAGTCCCAGACCTATAAGGAAGAGATATAAAAGTTTGGGGTTAGGCTAGGTTCGTTGAATGTAGGCCTATTTACATATAAGGGGGGGATCTGCCAAAAAGAAAAAACAAATTTAGTATCATTAAACTAAGGCACAAAGTATTGGTGCCAAAAGACATGCTCCAATCACGATTGGAGCCATCCAGGACACAATGGGGAAGCGACAAACAAGGGTATGGTAAGGTAATGGAAGGTAAGGAATGAAAGGTGTACTCGGCCGGAGAAAAACGACTAGACCTGCTGAGGGACTCTTAATTAGACTATAGCCAAATTAGTAGCACCAGATTCAGTCCGTCAGGTCAGGCAAAAAAGCGACAAAACTCCGGACGCTGGCCCAATAGCAGAGCGTAGATAAGCCCCGAGTAGGGTGGACATAGGGTGGGGAAAACAAATGACCATCCATCACACCAGACAGATAGACAAGACAGGCACAGCAGCGCTCAGGGCAGGAGATGAGGCCTAATGTATTTCCTATAGCTCGCTGAGCGCCATCTACCCAAGGATTTAATGTCATCTACTGACCAGCCAGCCGCAGCAGCCGCTGTAGCGGCGCCAATGCGGAATGAGTGAGTGCAAAAAAACCCCGGCGACAGCCCCAATCGCACCAAGCAGCGGCCCAGCATCCATCTGAACTGGTAAACCGTCATGGGCAAATTGTCATAATGCAGGAGCCAAGAGCGACCTGCATTTGGTCTCACTTGCATGTAAAGGGATGCCAATGACACTGGGCACTCCGAATCCGGGACAACAGGGCACATGGAGGACCATCTGCCCCTGGCTGACCGGTCAGTCTTGGACCGCCTAATCCTAAACCATAGCGCTCCCCCCTCTAGCCAAATGTCAGAGCCTAGCAAGACAGCATCCCTGGTCTTCGAGGGCGCAACTAACTCTGATATCCTAAACACGCCGTGAAAAGCCATGGAGAAAGCCAACCTGAACAGCAGCGTCTCAAACGCAGAGCCAGCGCAGTGACCAACCTCCTTCAGAAGAGCTGAAAGGAGAGAGGCATCTATAGGCCGACGGCAGTCAGGGGGAGACGGGGCCAATCGGGCCCAGCCCTTCATAGCCCTAGATATAAGGAAACCCTTAGTGAAATCCGGTCTACCCTTAAGCCTAGCGAAAAAAGATATGCCCGCTAAGTAGCCACTGCCCTAGATTTTCCTGCGCTGTATAGGGACCAAAGGAAGGATAGTAAACGCTGTGGACCCTGCCTACCTGGCTGCGCATTCCCTCCAGAGAAAGCCTCCCACTCTGTCCAGGCCTGCCGATAGGTCCTTAGGGTAGCGGGGGCCAATGAGGATACTGCTAACCCCTCCAGTCCGGCCCGATCACCTGCCAAACATAAGAGGGGCAGGGTACCCCCACAACATCAGCCTGTGGAGCCAACTCTCTGAAACGCTGCCACTGGCAGCGGGAAAGCGCATCCGCTATCTCATTCTCAACACCTGGTACATGCTGGGCCCGGAATGAAATGTTACATCTTAAACACTGCAAGGAGAGCTGCGCAAGAACCCGCAGAACCAAGAGAGACTTGGCCTTCTGGTTGTTGATCGCATGCACCACACTAAAGTTGTCGCACCAGAAGAGCACGCTCTTGTTAGCCAGCCTCGTCCCCCAGATCTCAATTGCGACCATAATGGGGAACAGTTCCAGCAACAACAGGTCTCTAGTGAGCCCGGCCAAGCCCCGGTGCACCAATGTCCGGCCAGGAAACAGCCAAAGCCAGTTGACCCAGCGGAATCAGTGAACAGTTGCAGCTCCGTGTTGGCCACGACCGGGGAGAGCCATAACCGCACCCCATTGAAATCCTCCAAAAAGGAGGACCATACTGACAAGTCGCGCCGAATTTCAGACGACAAACGAACCAGGTGGTGCGGTCTGCTCACCCCGGCCGTGGCCCGCTCTAATTTCCTACAGAAAAGCCTACCCATGGGGATGACCTTGCATGCAAAATTAAGCTGTCCTAGAACCGACTGGGCTTGGCGCAAGTAATCTTACTCCTCCCACTGGACAACTGAATTGCCTCGCCGAGTTTAAGGACCTTGTCTTGCGGTAAGCAACAAAGACCCCTTACGGTATCAATTTGAATGCCCAGGAACGACAGACAAGTGCACGGGCCTTCGGTCTTGTCGTCAGCAATAGGGACGCCAAAGTGCCGGAAGAGTGCCTGGACCCTGGACAGAAGGTTTGCGCATCGGTCGGAACCGGAAGGTCCGACGCACAGGAAATCATCGAGGTAGTGAGCGAGCCCACTCTCCCCTGATGATTGTTCGACACACCAATGCAAAAAGGTACTGAACCTCTCAAAAAATGCACAGGATACCGAGCACCCCATCGGCAAGCATTTGTCGATGAAATACTCCTCTCCTATGCGGAAGCCCATAAACCTAAATGCATTGGGATGCAACGGAAGTAGCCTGAACGCCGATTCCACATCTATCTTAGCCATGAGTGCTCCCTGTCCAAACGACTGTACCATTGCCAGGGCATCGTCAAATGACTGGTAAGTCACCGAACAACATTCCTCTGGAATAGCGTCATTGACGGAGAACCCCGCTGGGTAAGATAGATGCTGTATGAGGCGGTACTTCCCCGGGGCCTTCTTAGGGACAACCCCAACCGGTGAGATAACCAGGTTATCCAATGGGGGCCGGGAAAAGGGGCCAGCTATGCGACCCAATTGAATCTCCTTGTCAACTTTCTCCCTCAAAACCTCGGGAAGGGAGAGGGCAGATTGCAGGTTCCTATAGGAACCCCCCCGTACCTCCCCTCGAATTGGCAAACAAAACCCAGTACTAAAACCTTGAAGAAGGAAATCCGCCACCTCCCTGTTCGGGTATCGCCGAAGCCACTCAGCCATGGCCTCCACCCGTACCGGCGTATGCGCCCTAGCGAGGGTGTCCATTTCCCCCTGGCCTGGGGGCAGGGGCTGGACCCGCCCCTCTAGAGGGGCGGGTGCCCCGAAAGCAGTGTACGGCGGGGTGATTGCCTGAGCAGTTGATGCATACATGCCGAAAGCGGCACCGCTGCCCCAACTGGCAGGACGAATTGTTGAAAGCATAGCACTTGCCCTTAGAGGCCCCCACAGCCACGGGCCTATTCCCTGTGGGAAAACGCCATGGCTGTGTGCTGTCCGACCCCGGACGCAGAGGGGCGGGGGACACCGCGGTCGGCACTACGGGCGCAGCGGAGGCCTCCGCCGCGTCCGAGCGAACCCTCGTGAGCCCCATCCAAATTTCTACGTCTTTGCAACCCATATCCAGAATGTAAAAGCAATCCTGTTTCTTCCTGAACTGCTCATCATAAGTACGCCATGCTGTCCCCCCATAAGTACGCTGCATATCATGAACCATATGAAGATATCGGATTACATTAATGTGCTCGTCTGGCCGATCCTCCAAGTAGCAAGCTGCAAAAACGCAGAAACCGGCCAGCCAGTTGTCGTAAGACCGGTATGCATCAGCCCCGATGCCCCCTTTGTCTTTGGCCGCCTTAAATGCCTTCTTGGAGTCCTCGGTCAGACTGAACACATCGACATAATCACCCCTTTGAATCTTGACCCTACAGCTCTCGCGCAACCCCCGCAGTACTGCCGTGTAATCGCAGTGCACTACCCCCGGTTGGTTACGCCTTTTCCTCTCTCTGCGCGACAGCCTGGCCTTATGTTTTCGCTTCCTACCCCGCGCCTGCCTCCCAGCTTCCTTCTTGGCGTATTTAGCAGCCCGCTTGCGCGCCCTGGTCGCACTACCCGCATCGGAACCCCCCGCGGAGGATGATGAAGAAGAGGAGGAGTGGCTGCTATGGGACCCTGCTGAAGAAGCAATATAAGAACCACCGTCGGTCCCTGAGGACCCCTCACCTGACGACTCTGGTGGCTCGGCCCAGGTATCATCATCGTCCGTGCCGTCATCCACGTTGTCGTCATCGTCACCGACATCCATCTCATCGGCGAAGTCCCTGATCTCAGTATGGGCAGGGTACGGCGGCCCAGGAGGGTGTCTCGCCATGCCCCGGGCCCTCCGGCGGCCTTGAGCTGCAGTAGAAATCCCCTCTGCCGAGGAGCCCCTGCCCTCCATGACTGCAACTGCGCTGCCCATGTCCCTAAAAGCCTGCATAAACTGAGAGCACCCAGGGATGGGTTCCTGGGGAGAACTGACGTCCCCCCTCCTCGCCCTGCGTCCCCCCCCTGTGGGCATGCTGTCAGCTAAGGGTGCAAGGGCCCCAGCTACTGAGGACAGGGCTGCTGATAGAATTGAGGGGTCAAAAACTGGGGCTGTGGACCCCGAGCCGCGTCCGCGGCCCCGGCCTGTAACGGCCGCATTGCCTGAAATCCCCAAGGCCCCCTGGCTGTCATGGGCAGGCCTTCCCCTGTTGCTCCCCCGCCCCCTAACCTCCTGTGCCACGGTTCTGGACTGCCTGGGCGGTGGAGCGGCCCTCCTACCCCTGGCTCTTATAGCGCCCCTGCTGGCTGATCCCCCCGCATTCCCGCTATGCACCCCGCCGTCACCGCCGGCAACCGTGCCCCTCCTGGCGGCACCCTGACCACGAGGGCGCCTGCCGGACCGGGAGGTTCCTGCGGGAGGTGCAGCATCAACTCCGGCACCGCCCCCCCCCTGCCCGCTTGTTCCCCCGCTGCTAGCCACCCCGCGCCTCCTAGCCGGCGCTTCACCGCTCCGTGGCCGGCTGGATGATCGCGGCACGCCTGGATCATCCCTCCCACGCCGCGTCATCATCCCGCGCCCACCGCCCGCCGCCCGCCGAGCAGTCAGCACAGGCTCCACAGGCGTGATGCCCGTATCACCCCTCGCCTGTGCTCGGGAGCGGCGGCCGGGCGCCGGGGAGACAGCAGCCTGACCAGGGACAGGGATGCCAGGGGTGCCCACGCCGTCACCGTCCGGCCTAAAACGTGCAGGCTGCCGGGCGGAACGCCGCGGGCGGGCGCCGGGGGAACGAGGCATGGGGCAGCTCCAAGGTATGTACTCACTACTCCTGGGGAGCCTGATTTTTCGTAGGGGCAACGGGTTGTAGAAAAAACCCACTAAGGTCACAGCAGCAGGAGCTCCCAGGGGCACGTCTGCTCAGGTGAATTTCAGCAGGAAGAAGAGGCATTCTCCTCCCCTTCCTGCCCCTATACTTCCAGTTAACCCAGGCCAAACCCACCCCTTCTATTGGCTCCCCTAGTCACATGTTTGCCAGTGTGACGAAGATGGGGATGTTTAACTCACTTCATGCATATTGCATGCCTTACGTTATTCATTTATTAAAAATTTGATAAATATTTGTTATATGTAACAGCATATTCCGCTGCGCTTTACAAAAGGAGACAGTCATACAAAAAACTGGGTATTTACAGATAATCAAAAGGTAGGAGGACCCTGCTCTCAAGCTTACAATCTATCTATCTATCTATATAGTTCTGTGTAGAACCGGCACTCCCAGTATTAAGTTTCAACTGCCCCAGGTGCCCTCGGTGAAATCAGGGTAAGCTTTGGTAATAATCCGCGTCACTCAGGGGGTCTTTGGTAATGAAAATCTTTATATAAACGTCATACAATACATGTGCAAAGGAGAAGTCGACGTTTCAGTGCCCGCAAGCACTTTTATCAAGACTGCACATAATAACCATGACTCGCACGGCGGCGAGAATACTAACTCGCTCGGCGGCGAGACAACAAGAATATATATACACACGTACCTGTCCTTGATCCTTCCAGCAGCCGGGTGCGAGTCGCATCCCCTCACGGAGGAGAGGCGCAGCTCCATGACGTCAGTCCCGACTAGGTTGCTGGGCAACAGTACAGGACGCCGTCCCCGGCCACCAGTCGGATCTGTGCGGACCAGATTACATACAGAAACACAAATATAGCGGCATGATTATAATGTCCAATGGTGTAAAAGCTAAAAGCTTTTATTAGAGAAAAGTATGCCAGCTAAAGCGTTCATTCAGACCTCCGGGTCTGATAGTTTGCAGGCGGAATATCCACTTTGATTCCAATTTGAGGAGATTACCGTCTCTGTCCCCTCCACGGGTTGGAGCTGGAATATGATCAATTAAAATTAATTTTAATTCTTCAATCGAATGGCCAGCTTCTAGCCAATGTCTAGCTACTGGTTGATCAGATTTTTTAGTCAGAATAGCCTGATTTATGGCTGATCTGTGTAGGGCCATTCGTATCCTCGCTGTGCGAATGGTCTTACCTACATAATGTAGGTTGCATGGGCAGTGTAATAAATATATAACATGTGTTGTTTGGCATGACAACACATGTTTGATCTTGAATATCTGGTTACCATGGGGATGTTTGAAGGTTTTGCTGACTGTCATATTTTTGCAAGTGGTGCATTTAACGCATCGATAGCATCCAGGCTGCCGTGTCATGAAATTGGACATAGTTGTGGTGCTTTTAAAACCTGTGACATCTGTGTGCATAACCATGTCTTTTCTATCTATCTATCTATCTATCTATATATATATATATAGCAGCACGGTCCGGCGGCACTCAGGAAAAAATAACTCACAACAGCAGCCTGTGTGTAGTCAACGTTTCAATAAGCTTTACTTATTTTCGTCATATATATATATATATATATATATATATATATATATATATACATACACTATATATAACCCTGTATAAATACCAGAGCCTTTCTGTTCCAGCAATAATAGAAATTTGTCATTTCATGTAAGCGTGCTCTCCGAAAACCTCCGAAAAACATCTCTAAATGTTTACAGTCAATTTGCTCTCACTCTGCAATACAATAACAATTTTATTTTAGATTGAATCCTCCAAGTCACTCTCCCCAGTGTAGTACTATAGGAAAAATTCAAGTGCACTGTAAACTGTATTTAAAAGCACAGTGCAACATTTATTTTTCTAAAAAATATTTGAGATGCATGTTTACAATAAATAGTCTAACCAATTGTGGTATATAAATGGACTCATTAATAAGTCTCATATAATTAGTCTTATACTGTATATAACGGACACTGGTGTAAGTACGGTGTTATTGTGGGGGATATTCAATCACCGCCGAGCATCTCCCGTCGGGGAGGATGGCCGCCGGGCCCTATTCAATGCTGTCTTACTCGACAGCATGGAACAGGGGATCTCGCAGAATGAGCCTGACTTCACTAGCAGTCAGGCTCATTCTGCCGAGAATGGACGGGAATTGCCAAGCTCACGGTCGCAGCTTGACTATTCACGCCCCCTTCTCGCCCCGCGGCAGGTGGGACATTGAATCCCGCCTGCTTGTTCTCGTCGAGCTGACGGAGAACAGGACTGGGTCAAGGCTGATTGAATACCCCCCTATGTGTGAAATGTGCTTTATTTATCTTTTCACTCTTAAATATTACATTTATGCTAAAATTTGCTGTATAACCCTGGGTGACTACAAGGCAACTACAAAACATAATTATATCACTGTTTAGTGATGTAACTTTTAAGTCGTGGGCAGGGGTTAAAGTCGTGGGCAGGGGTTAAAGCAGTGGTGGGCCGCATCCCGGAAGGCTCATGACTGTCCCGCCACTCAAACCTGTAGCACAATCACCAGGCACTGACCCTGCACATGCTGAGGGGGTGATAATGTATTGCACATCAATCTGACCAGTTAATAACCTCTGTCACACTTCTGCGTTCTCAGAATTATCTATGCTTTCCTGTTACTATTAAACCTTTCCCCATGTCACTCCATACCTCCTACTCTGCTCAATGTCACCAACAGTAGGATCCTCAATCTGGGAGGCATAACATGCATTTTGGCTTAATCTCAGTTGCATACCATGCATTTTGGATAATTCTGTGTGATTTTTGGAATATTCCGTGTGGTGTAATGTGATTTTGGCTTATTCCATGTGTCATAATATGAATTTTGACTCCTTCCATGTGAATTTTAGCTCATTTTGTGCAGCATAATGTGTAAGGGAAAAGGGCTGAGTTTAAAGGGGTCTACTATTGTGTTGCATAATGTGTATAAGGGGTATATGGTGTGGTACACTACACTCAAGGACACACCCCTTTTGAGTGAGCACATGCCTTTTGCATAGTCACACCCCCTTTTCCTGAGTGCGTCCCTCTACCATTTACTGGAAGTGTTAAGCGGCCCCCTAACTGAAATTATTGCCCACCCCTGGGTTAAAGTGAAGGGGAACGGTAAGTTGGACAATTTAACCTCCACATTGACCCTGCACAGTAATTCTCACAGAAAAGCATTCTAGTTTGCAGGGGGATACCAAAAACCCTACCACTGACCCTGTCTCTGTCTAATGGGGGAGGGGAAGGAGGGTAATTCGGTGGTATACAGAAATGAGTTCCCCCTCCTCTGAATGACCACTTTAAGCGCTGTCGTGGGCCCAAGTAGTGGATAACAGGGTGAGACAGTGGGTGGTAGTTTATTATAGGGAAGCAGTGACAGATGAGGAGAGGTACTGCAGTAGGTAACAAAGAGTACATAGCTGACAGGGAGAGGTAAAAGGCGACAGGGAGGCAGTGAGTGACAGGGAGATGTTGGTGATGACACAGAGGCTGTAAGTGACAGGAAGATGCAGAAGGTGTCAGGGAGTCAGTGGTTGACAGGGTGAGGTAGATGATGACAGAGAGGCAGTGAGTGACGGATCAATCATCACAATGATATGCAGCAGGACACCACAATCAGAAGTCATTTAATGACAGAGTGATGTGACACATAAAATGCCAACCTTGCCTCCCTTTGTTGTATGTGGATGCATTTCTAAGGAGTTTGCAGGACATGGCAGAATATTTGTCTGGTGGATGTAGCTGTAGGGAACTATTGGCTGATAATTTAGACAGGTCAGTTCACCATAGTGCAGTACAGTGTAGGGGAGAATACAGATTAGAGAGGGTGTATAAAAACAGGGTGAGGGTTGGTGAAAGGCAGCATGTCTATCTTTGGCCACCATCCCCTAGTAGCACATTGGAAGTCCTCACTACTTACATTTAAGCTGTAATGAGTATTGAATTGTGGCATTCATTTTACCTGTACTCTATTTTGTTATTCATTTACTGTAATGTTAAGTTTGTCTCCCTGTACTGTTCCTTCTACAGTGCTGCAAAACACTTGTGGCACCTTATAAATAAAGATAGATAGATAGATAGATAGATAGATATAAATTAATTTGTCTTGAAAAACATGCTTTGAATGTACAATTTCTGTGGAAAAATACAGATAAAAAACTCCTAAACTTTTAGTACTCACAAAAAAAAAGGAGAACAATTTCTTGGATGCATGAATCCATCTTGACAGTACATTACAAAGTCTTAATTGCTGAAACATAAGCCTGGAGGGGTTGTGGAATCCTACTGGTAGTACAAAACGAGCACCAATTTGAATAATCTCAAGGAAAAGATTATAGTTCCCTTTGTAAGGACCATATATATTTTTGGCATACTTTGCACAAAATAATGAAATTACTGTGTGTATTGATTCCTGAAGACATTCACAAAGTATTTCCCCTGTAATTACTTAAATCTTAAAGGATTTTCTTTCTTTTGTTTGATGTAAGCAGACCTCCATGGGAAGAGTTTTCATCAAAGTACACCGCTGAATACAAATGATTCAGGAGTAAAGTTCAAAATATTCTCCAGTGATGCACAATGTTGCAATGTCAATAAAATCATTCACTTTTAAAGAGTTGATTTTCCAGACAACAATATTTTTTTCATAATCGAGTGGCTATTGTCAATGTAACAGTATGCCCATATATGTGTTAATCATTGGTAGACCATTGCTAAACTCAAATTTACATAAAATACTTATATAAGTATTTTTATACAAGAGCTGTTTTTCTTGATTGGGTTAACGGGAGTCTGATGCTCATTATCCTTTGGCTTTCTTTTCAGACACAAAGGTGTAAAATTATTTAATTATATTATAGTTTCTCTGTCAATTCCAGGTCTAACACGTAAGTGGTGGAGTGCATTATTAAAGTACTATACCTGACTCTAAGGGAAATCACTAGCCACAATCTGGGGGCATGTATAAAATTGGAGAACTTGCTCCTGGAAACCAATCAGCTTCTATTGGTCATTTATTAGGGATAGCCTGTCATCCCTTGACATATAATGTTAAGTGGCCATTAATGGTTACAAACTATGCAGTGGATGACCACCACCTGATGGTTATCCCTGTTCTTTTACTTACTGGCTTGTGGGTCAATTTGTTCCTGCCACCAGTGAAGCCCTCAGGTTCTGAGCTATGGTCTGTGCCCTGGCCGTTGTAGAAACAAAACAGAACCTTTGAGAGGTTTTGTACCATCAATGGAGGGAAACCATTTGGTTTTCGATAGCAAAAGTATCCCCCATTGGCCATTAACCATCAATGATTTGGAACCATTGATGGTCAATAGTCATTGGTCAATGGTCAATGGTCATTATCTAGCACAGACTATAACAGGGGTAGGCATCCTGTAGCACTTTCAGCTGCTGCGGAGCTACACTGTTGCTGGGAAGGTTGGGCTGTATAGTTCCACAAGATTTGGATTACCACAGGTTGCATATCCCTGGTCTATAAAATGAAATGTTTGCATTTAACTTTGCAGCATACCCTTTTTTGTGTTTTTTGTCTATTTTAAGTGACGCTATTGTCTAGTTAAGTAGTACTCAGTGCTCAGCAGACAATTCCCGCTTTCATTTATATAAGTGACATTACACTGTCATTTTACTACTGAGAGGGTTGGGGGACTTTTTACCAGGGCCCAGGTCTGAAGGAGGGGTCAAGTGGGGTCCCCCATTACCTGGAAGCTGCAGCAGCTCTTCTTAACCCAACACATGTTGATGTGTGCTGGGCTGCAGTGTGGCCAGGGAGGTGATTAAAGTACATTTTTTTTTTTTCTGTATTTTATTCTAAGGGTGCATGACCACACCTCTTGCAATTAGGCCATGCCCTCTGAAAAGTACCTGGACCTGGCCAAGTGCTCTACTTCCCTGATCATTATAATGAATATCATTTTGCACATACAAAAGCAGTGCAATCAATTCATTACATAATGATTTATCATACAAAATGGGAGAGTGCGGACCTAATACAATTTTGCAATCAGTGTTTTAAATCTATTTTACCACCGATTTGTGTATTAACTTCACATTTTGTGCTACATATTCATTTATAGCACTCATTTATTCATCCCCATGCATTCAATTAACTATTTTGCATACTTTTACTGTATTTTTTTCTACATTGCTAATTATATAGATTAGTGTTTCAATAGGCTCCTTTATTTAAGAATTCATGAATTTTCACTTGCACCTTAAAAATTCCTAACTGTGTTATCATGTACATTAGCTTTTTTTGTGACCATGCTAAAATTGTCATACAGTAAATATATATATACACACACTTTTTTTAGAAAATGCTTATCTTGGATTCACATTTTTTATAAAAATATAAAAAACTGAATCATGTTTATTATGAGAATGTCAAGGAGCCATTATTAGATGTAATGTTCTGTAACTTTTCATCTGTGCCATTGATTTGCACTCAGCACCACAGTGATTGTTTTCTTTGCCCTTCTGCTACTGAATTTGCAAACTACAGTAACACACATTCAGTTGCAAACATCTTAACTTTTTCTATCTTTGATATTGTGTTGCATATCATTGCATACATCTGATCCAATAACACACTCCTTTCATCTAGTATTTATTTGTATTATGGTACTGTAAAAAAGTTTGAATTTTACATGTTTTTCTTCATGGTAGCTATTAACAGCCTACTATGGTACTGTAATAACACGGATAATGATTCCTGCTACCAGGGGAGTTCTAGTGTGAGCTACCATGGCACTCTTTGCCACTGGGGGTTCTTGGTGGTGACTACTGGACAAGATCTCTCTCACACACATCTGTGCCATGGGAAAAAGTCCAGTAGGTCCACAGGGTATGTTTCCGACTGATAATAATTCCTCTTATATACTGTAGATTTAGTGGATTGTTGCTATTTATTATTGGTGAGTTTTTTTTTCTAATCTGGCTATAATCCTTAGGGTTTGTGATATTGAAATGACAGCAGTAAGATTGACTCATCAGCAGTTAGATGTCATTGGCATCCAAATCCATGCTGCATGTTCTAAAAGCACGAAGCTACCAATGGAGCATAAACATCTATCTTAGTCGCTGGGTATTGATTTTTATCCCAGTTGTTTGAAATAGAGATTAAGTGCATTCTGGAGGCTTGCGACGCTGTGTTCATTTTAAAGCAGATCTTTTGATAGTATAAAGAAGTATAAATAGGAATTGGGTGTATACACTATTGTTCATTTTGACAAGTTTGGTATAGAAAGTTTTAACTCTCCTTTCAAAATGTGAGAATGCTATTTCCCCCTGGTTTATTTCTTTAATGCTAGTCTTACTGTCCTTTGACTCTGGTCAATAATTTGTTTGCATCGCCAAGTGCAGGAAGACATTACCGCCTCTCTACGGGGAGATGTAGCAATCATTCTAACGCGGACAAGTGTCTCTAAGTGTCATTACCGTCTCTCTACGGGGAGATGTAGCAAACCTTCTAAAGTGGAAAAGTTTCTGATAACAATAAATCAGCTTCTAGCTATAACTTATTATGTACATTCTAAGTGATACGTAGAGTCTGATGACTGCTATGGTCAACTTCAATATATGTCTTAAAAACCACACGTTAGTAAATATAACCACTTGTTCCTATTTGAACAAAAAGCTCACAAAGGAGTAATCGGGCGCAAGAAATAAAATATGAATTATAATTATCTATACATAAAACTATAAATATATATGAAAAAAGAGGTATGAAAACTCTGGTAAATGGAATAATTAAATAATTAAATAGATAATTATGCCAAAAAAAAGAGTAAAAATTGTGTGGGTTTAACTTTAATCTGCTTGAGGCAGCTCCCAACATCAAACTGGAAATACATACAATTGCAATTAATCTTAATTTTGGCTGGTATATGTATATATAAGAGAATATCACACGATTTCTATAATTAATAATGTATAAGTATTTAATTGCATAGAATATCTAAAACGTAAATAAATGCAAACAATATAGAAAATTAATGGGTAGACACACTCCCGATGAATGAACCTATACTGATATACTTTGATATATCTTATTAATCTCATTCAGCAACAAACATTCCAAAAGGTATTATTGGGACTATGTAAAAACCGGACCCGGACTAAACTCCAGGCCGCTGGACAGGACATCAAAATCTGCAGTCCGGAGCTTGTAGGGTCCGGTCCGTGGCGTGTCCTGTCCGGGGGGGTCCCTGTGATAGCTATCACCAGGGACATGGGGAGGGGAGATTAGAGCCTCCCGTGTGGTCCGGACCATTCAGTTTTTGCTACATGCCCGGACCATACAGGGAGACTTTATTCTACCCCTCTCCTCCACTACCTGGTTACAGGTGTCAGTCAGCCCCCCGGACAGGACACCCGCCGGACCAGAGGCTACCAAAATGCAGAGTTTGATGTCCGGTCCGGGGGTTTTGTCCTGGTCCGGTTTTTACACATACCCGGTATTATTTAGTTAATGTTCCGGGGGAACCACCTTCATTTAAACGGTCTCGTTCTTTAATTGAAATCTCACCACAAATGGTTTAATATCTCTCTACAGAAAAACTGTAGATTTGCTGACACTGTCCTGACATTTATATGGCAGTTGGTTTGTGGAAAGAATTTGTTGGAAAAATGAGTGCACAATTGCATTAAACCCACCGATCTCGCCTGTGGGCTGTCAACTAGCAAGGGAAGTGATATGGAGGACCCCCAGATGCACTGTTCGGCAGCAGCAGCAATGATGTTAAAGGCACACGGGCGGCTTTAGCAACACCTGCACGGCAGCCGTCGTCTGTTGATGAGCGGTCGGTGATGTAATCAGCAGGGAGCGATCCGCCTCTCTCCTGCTCTGAGATGGTAACAGTGGGTGTTCCAGAGGGTAATAGCGGTGGGTGAAGTATAACCCAGCAATTAGAGCAATATGTAGATTGGCAGGAGGAGATTCGTCCAGCACAATGAAGATGGTAATCGATCAGGTTAGCTGAATGTCGGGGTATGTGTAAGAAGACTCCCAGAGAATCTTAAGGTATTTATCCGCTATCTCAGCAGTGGTTTCATCAGAAGGAAGTCTGTTGCTGAATGAGATTAATAAGCTATATCAAAGTATTTCAGTATAGGTTCATTCATTGCGAGTGTGTCTACCAGTTTATTTTATATATTTTTTGCATTTATTTACGTTTTAGATATTCTATGCTATTAAATTAAATACGTATGCATTATTAATTATACAAATCGTGCAGCGCTCTCTTTCTCTTATACAGTAGACCGTTTTTAAGGTTGCTGGAGGAGGCCGTCGCCTCCTCTAGCATCCTCAAAAACTGTCTGCAGTATGGGGGCAGCCATTTTCCGATTGTCACTTTTTTCATTAGCAGCAGTAGCCGGCAGAGCCGGGACCCACAGACAGAAGTGCCAGTGGCAGGGGCAGATGGCAGTGAGTAACAATAGCCCCACAGACCCACACCTTCTCAGCGCATCTGCGGGACTATAGTTACGCCACTGCCTTCCAGCACTATACCAGTGACCCTGTCACATATATATATATATATATATTGTGTATATTACCTAAATTCATTATAATTTAGGTAATGAAAATAGGTGTTCCAGATGTTTACATGCAAATGGCATTGAGAAATTTAGAAGAAAATCCTGATTTGAGCATGATTCTTTTAGCCACTGTATTTAAGATTAACTTGAGAAAAAATCATTTAATGCATACTGTAATCCTAAGCACGTACTGAAGGCTTTTATGTAAACTATTTTGCTTTTTCTTTGCAATCATAAATATACTTAACAATTGTATGACCTGAGGGATAGACCTATAGTTTTTCACTGCTTAATATTTTGACTTACTGTCATACTTTATGTAATTATGTCATACTTTATGTAATTAGGTAGTATGACTTATTAGAGAGAAATAAGCGTGCATTAAAATTTTCTGAAGAAGCATTTTGAATTGTTTATTAATACATAATTTCCATATTATACTATATGTCTACATATTTAGCATACATCCTATTCGCCTTGGTACACAGGACTGGTGTGCCTGTAGGCAACAACAGATGGAAATTTCATTTAACATAGTACACCAATGTCTTATCATATTATCTAAAATCTTGTTAGCTGATCGTCCTTCATTTAATATTATAATTAACTGGCCACTGGAAAGTGGAGATCTCTCATGAAAAACAATAAAAAAAATGTATGTAAATATCTTAGTGGCTATAAGTGACATATATATATATATATATATATATATATATATATATATATATATATGCAAAGAAATCAAAGAAGAGACGCACCAATGAGCATATGTAGATTGGCATATGTAGATATGTTCAACACAGATTTACTGCACACATAAGGCTCACGTACATTTAAGGTTTAAAATATTATGCTTGCCAGCCTGGTAGAACACATAGCCACCGTCGCCCTCTCCGATAGCACAAGACGCCGCCGCCCAGCTGCGGCGGCGTCTTGTGCTATCGGAGAGGTGTGGTATGGGAATGGGACAGTCAGAATTGGGATGGTCATTAGACCAATGTCGGAATCCCGACCACGGGAGTGAGCGCATAAATCCCCTTGCGGGCTTGCTCCGCTTGCCACGTTTCTCTTACCGCAGGTTATATTCTCCCTTTTATGAGGGTCATGGACCTCATGAGGGAGAATAGTCCCTGTAAATTGGAATTCTAACTGTCAGGCATTTGACAGTTGGGATTCTGATGTTGGTCTACTGACCATCGGAATCCCGACTGTTGGGAGGTCATCCGGCACTCACTGTTGGAGCCCATGTTCTTGCATGTGTTTTTTTTCTTAATTTTAGGTGACTTTTAATTTCTTATTGCCTCAAGAAATGTGTAGTGTCCTGGGACAGTTTAAGAACTTACTGCTGGCAATATATGTTTACTATACAAATGAGCTGAATAAACATACAGTAGTAAGGACAGATTATAAATAATGAATAGCATTTTCAATAGAGGAAAGAAGAGGTCTTTTAAATAATACAACACATTTCTGATCAGATCAGACAAGCCTACTGGAGACTTAATTTAGGAAACAAATTCATTGTATCTAATATATTATATTTCTCTGTAAAATGCCCTCAAGCATACTTTGGCTAACTCAATATGATTCATTATTAAGTAAAAGAAAGTTTGAATAAATAATACTAGGGAATTATTTCCAAATGTACAGTACTGTATGGTCCTCATTAATAAACAGAGGGAAGATCACTCTTTGGGGAGATGTACAGTACTAAGCTTATGAGAGTGATAAAGTGGATAGAGATACTGGGGTAGATATATTAACATAATGTGCGATGATATCACCTATCCCCCTTGTAAGAAAGTAGCAAATGTGGGAGGCAGTAAGCAGGGGCAGGTCCAGAAGAAAATGAAAAGGAGGGGGTGCCATGACAGGGCAAGCAGCGTTGGTGATGTTTTTGCGCATAAAAGGCATGCCTGCTCCTGGGGAAGTGGGTGTTGTCTTGAAAAAAATCATGGCCTCACAACAAGGGCTGTGGCCTCAAAAGGAATACTGTATCCATATGATGGGGTCAGGGGATGCCTTGAAGTGGCAGAAAGTGATAGGAGAGAGTGATGGGGAGATATTGATGCAGGGTGCGGAGAGAGGGGTGAAGGCAAGAATGTATGTGACTGGGGAGGAAATTAAAGGCAGTGGGTGCCAGAAAGGCAGGTGTGACTGGAAGAGGCAGATGTTAAAAGGGATATACAGTATTAGGTGACTGGGGCGGCAGTGGGTGACATAGAGAGGCGGGGGTGACATAGAGGCAGTGGGTGACAGAGAGAAATGGGTGACATGAAGGTAGTGGCTGATGGATAGAGGGAGGGATGACAGGGAGATAGAGTGTGAGGTGACATGGAGCTATGCCCAAGCTGCTAAACCTAATAGTGTCCCCGCTACAGTTGTCCCTCCTAGAGGTGACCAAGCATAGGCTGCAGCACAGGTGACTTAATCAGTACCTCAGTAAATTTGATTTAGTCATCTGTGCTGAAGCCTTTGTATCAATAAAACCTGCACTGTTGGTTTACTTTGAGGTCCAAGGATGGGAATGCCTGTGATAGAGAGTATACATAACCAACAATTATATTTAAAATAAGGACATTATTTTCATGTAGGTCTATTTTGTATATTGAACACTCTTCCCTAAATGAAAGAGTCCGCAAATGTCATCTTTTCATTTATGTGTGATCTCTTTGGCAATTTTAAATGTTGCTATACATAATCTAAAATAGCTTTCATTTGTTAAGTTTGACATTTTTTGAAGACCGAAAGTATAATAAATGTATATTTACCTGTCTTAGATGTTATGTGTAAACTTTTATGATGGAGAATAATAGGCATAATAAGTAAGTAGTGTGTTAAATAAATAAATAAATGTGAAATGATTGCTTTCCTTTCTCTTACTTCAGTATACTGCATATGTTTTTATAATTATCTCTAATATGTAATTGATTAACGAATACACCTGTGTACCTGCCAGGTGACCTGGGAATCGGGAGCTGTTAGGGGTCCTGAGGAGTCAGTTTGAGAACCACTGCTATACTGCATCATTTATTTTATACATCAGCAGTACTGAAAGAAGCTTAGGAAATTTAAATACAAAATAGAAATAAACAGTTATATTTACATTGAAACAAACTAACTTGTACGGTTGCATAGAACTGATGCTTAAATCCTATGTAACATTACAATTTAGAAGTTTTTCTATGTAAAAGAGTAAAGAAAGTCAAATTGAACTCCTATTCACCACCATTACATATAGGCCCTTATTCTAGTTCACTCTTAGAGGCAAATTCCTTCTCAGATGGACAAAACCATGTGCACTGCAGGGGGGCAGATGTAACAGAGAGAATTCGATTTGGGTGAGTTATTTTGTTTCTGTGCAGGGAAAATACTGACTGCTTTATTTTTACACTGCAATATAGATCTCACTTTGAAGAAAAACCCCACCCAAATCTAACTCTCTCTGCACGTTATATCTGCCCCATCTGCAAAATGGTTTTGTCCATTTGAGAAGGAATTTGCCTCTAAGAGTGAACTAGAATAAGACCCATAATTTTGATGATAATCTTAAAAGGGGGAAAAAACAGCTGGCGTATTCATGTTATTTTAAAGATTTGCTGTCTAAATGATTATTTCACGTGCCTTAACCCAGCATCATAGAAATCACTTTGGCTGTTGAAAGATTATTGAATTAAAGCTTGACAACTTCAAATTACTTGGAAGAGAGTTTAGAAACCATGTTAAAATAAGTACAAGTATAAAGAGAATATAAAGCATAATCCTTTAGAATGCAAGCTCTCACGAGCAGGCCCCTCAACACTCATGTGCTACTCCTTCTGTTAAGGTGCCCATACACTGAGCCGATTTGGGACGATTCCGATGAATCAGGCCAAATCGGCTCAGTTTGATGTCCCCTCACGTCCGAAGCGCGGTCCCATGTGCATTGAACCCGAGCCAGTGGTGGGACCTACTGGCTGTCTGACCACCCAACCTGGGACCTCCCTCCCCATGCTGCAGGCACCATGGTCCGGGCAGCTCATAGTGGCGATGGGGTGGGCAGCTCATAGTGGTGGGCAACGGGGTCCATCTGAGCAGAGGCTGGGAGCTTGTATCAACATTTTGCCGAGAGGCAGGGCGGGATGCGGCTGCTGAATATTTTTAAATGACTGGCCAGATGTTGATTGGCTGAGAGAATTCTCTCAGCCAATCAAATGGGAGGCAGCTGATTGGCTGAGAGAATTATCTCAGCCAATCAGTGTCTGGCCAGTCATTTCAAAATATTCATCAGCCGCATCCCACCCCTCCGCCCGGCACTATGCTGCTACAAATTCCCAGCCACTGTTGCTGCTCAGACCGACCCTGCTGCCCGCAACTATGAGCTGACTGCCCCCCACCACTACCACCAGCTGGCTGGACCCCCTGTCTGCCCACCCACCACCCTCCCGCCACAGCAGCTCCCTGGGAGTAACAGGCAATAAATCGCATGCGATTTATTGCATGTAAAAATGGCAATTCAAAGTGCCAGATCGCATGTAAGCATCCCGGGGAGCTCAATGGCAAACTGGTCTTACTTGTCCTTAGGACAAATTGGACCAGTGTATGGGGGCCTTTAGACTATCGTCTAGTTCATACTTTCTACAACGGCAACTAACCCTCGGTTTCTGCCACCCTGATGCTTATTTCAGTGTCATATCCAATGATACAGCAATGTTTATATACCTTGTACATGTCCTACACCTTTGCATGTACTGTAAAGCGCACACGGGGCGACGGGGAGCCAGTTCTGAGCGACATGCTTAACCACGATTCACTCAGCACACATCACTGCACACCCACGATGTGTACTGAGTGATCCATGTGGAGCAGCGTTTAGCCTATGCTTATAGGCAAATCACTGGGATCGTAGCAGGATAGACAGTGCATGCACTGTGTATCCCTGCGGACAATGGCAATGCTTGAGACCACACATTGCCATCGCCATACCCTGTACACACAGAGCAATCCTAGTCAGATCGCTTAGAAAGTAGCCCAAATTCACCTCATGTGTCACGTCTTTAAGTTGTTGTTTTCATGATTTGATCATTTGTTTATGTAGTTTGTTAGGTACTTTGGAATTTTAGTGGTACCATATAAATAAAGAATAATAATTATAATAATAATCTCTAGAACTAAAGCTTTCATCACTCTACCAATGTAATTGACAGTATTCCTTAACACAGGGGGACAGCAAATAACAAAAGTATGGCATTAGCTAATCAGGCAGTTTGCGCTGTATATGGAGTATATGCACCAAGTCAATCAGAATTTATTCTATTCCTAAATTCATTTGAATGAATGACAGATGAGACTCGTACCTCCCCTGAGAACGCTGACCGCACATCACTGCTGGGAATAATGCTTTAGTTTAATCTGTTTAAACTATATTGGGTACTTGTTTCCTAGCACGGCGCCCATCGCATATCATTACAAACTTATGCAATGGTATGCAATGTGATAATCGGGTAAATGACCCGGATTGTACAATTTAATATCGCACAGCATCGCATGCCAGCAAATGGCATGCGATGCGATGCGATTTTTAATTGTACAACCCTGATGGGTGCTTACAATGTTAACTGCACCCCCATTGTCCATGCCACCCCCACTATCAACGCCAACCAAAGTGTGGCGAGTGCAGCAGTACACGTCTTCTGACCTTTTCATACCCCCACTATCCACGTCGGCGTGGAGTTGATTTTAGATAGTGTGGCGAGCAGATGCGGAATACATGTTAAGTCATCCGCGTCTGCTCGCCTCGCTGCGCTCGCCACACTATCTAAAGTCAACTCCACGCCAACGTGGATAGTCGGGTTATGAAAAGATCGGAGGATGCGTACTGCTGCGCTCGCCACGCTTTGGGTTGGCGTTGATAGTGGGGGTGGTGTGGACAATGGGGGTGCATTTAATATTGTAAGCACCCATCTGGGTGCTTGTAGAATTAAATATCGCATCGCATCGCATGCCACTATATTGTATGCGATGCGATGAGATGTATAAGATGCAGTATGATAAAAATTGTGGGCACCGTGCTAGTAAACAAGTACCCTATATTGTTTCTGTGTATAAATTAAATGTCTTGTTTTGGTGTAATCATGTAAATATTTTTTACATTTTTCATTATGCTGTAATCACTTTATAATTTAAGATCAGTAAATTATGTTATAACTTTGTTTATTGGTTTACAAACGTTGAAAAACTTTTTTTTTTTTGGACTGAACATGTAGTGAAATCTAATTCCAGAATGTATTTATCACTTCTGCTTTTGGAGCACAAAGCTCATACAGAACTGATGGTGTATTTTATTGATTATGATTAGAGAGCAAGAAACAACTTAATGTACTTAATGGCACTGAAGTCTTTCAATGACAGCCAGGTACTAGTCAGGAAAAAAGGTGGAAAGCATCAGAGTAAGGTGGAAAGAGCCTATCACTAGCAAATCTACTTATACCCTGTTGCATTAAGATTTAGAGCAGGGGTAGCCAACTGCAGTCCTACCAACAGTTAATGTTTTCCATGTCTCCTCACAGCATCACAAGTGAAATAATTAGCTCCACCTGTGGATCATTTATAATGTGTCAGTCAGTAATGAGTGCACCTGTGTACCTGTGAGGTGAGCTGTAAACTGTGAACTGTTGGTAGCTCTGGAGGATTGGAGTTGGCTATGGCTACCCCAGGTTTAGAGCAACATGACTACTATAACTACAGTAGGTCTGAACGATAGTATGGAATAACAGATAGTATGGATTTTATGGAATACTGTATGTAAAATATTTTTTTCTAGTAGGGTGTCTAAAAAGAAATAGATTTATTTTCTAATTAGTTTTAGAAATAATTAGCATCTTGTCTCTGACCTATTAATACAAGTATGTCAGAGACAAGATGTAAAATATTAAATACAACTAATTTAAAAATCATTTCATTTCTTTTTTTTTTAAGTTGTACTCTGCATATAAAGCTAAACTAAAGCAGATAAAGCAGATAAAGGTTTTTCATATTTATCAGAAAGTTGTCTTAATAATAATTGAGGACATTTTATTTTAAATCAATCATTACATCTGTAATATATATTTAAACAAAATATGATTCAAAATTATTTTATTTTTTGGTCATACAGTATATATAAAACACCCTAAAACTGACACCATCAGCGAAGGATCATTTGGAAGATTTCCAGTAATACCACATTGAATTATTTAACCATTTGTGTGCCAACATCTCTGTGAGAGATGTGTAATATATCCGCTAACAATGCCAGCGTGGCTCACATTTGTTCAAGTGCCTTGAGTCCTGTTGGAGAAAGTGCGCTATATAAATTAAACTTACTTACTTATATAAATTCAAAGAAAAAAAAGATTATATTTCCTTTATAAGGTAAACATTACAGGTCATTACAATGTATAAAAATGTTTGCTTAGCAATTTGTGGTTTAAGACATACGTCAAGTTTATATTAATTTCTTTCATTGGTATGGAGTAATGCAATCTGTGGAGTCAAGTCTATTTAAAACCCAATTACTCTCCTCATTAGATTCTTAACCTGGCTCCAAAAGCTTTTTAATTTATTACATGTCCAGAAAATGTGTAATAGGTCTCCTCTTTCCTCCATACATCTCCAACAGATATTTAAGTTTGTGAGCCAGAACTTGTTTATCTGGGGTTAATTATATTCCATAGAGGAGGTTCATACATTTATCTATAAATAGATTTAGACATCTTATATACTAAGTTAAATATGTTGATCCATTCCGCTTTATCCAAAGATATATTTAAATCTTGTTCCCATTTAGTTTGGCATTCCATTTTTTCTTCTATTTTAGTGTTTATAAAAAGTGTAAACCAATGCGTAATTCCTCCTTTTTGATCTCTACTATTTATTTTATTGATTATGTTATTTGGGAGGTCTTCCAACGCATCTTTGGATACTGGGAATCCACCTAACCAGCTTCTAATCTGTAAATACTTACAGTATGAAAATCTGTTTTTGGGATTCCATATTTTAATTGTATCTGTGTGAATGATAGTAATACATTATTTGAGTATATATCTTTCAACATATTTATACCTCTTTCTATCCACATTTCCAAGTTTAAATCAGGGATATATTTAGATATTGTCTGAATTTCTATATGTTTTAATGGACTAACACATTTTTACTTGTGTATTTAATAATGAATCCCATATCTGTAAGGAAAAATATAAGTTTTATTGGAAAACCATTACTTTAAAGTATCTGGGAATAAATGTAGTGGATAAAGAGGAAAATCTAATTGAATATAACTATACCCCAATTTTGAAGCAATTAAAAAAGAAAGTTAAAGATTGGATAAATTATTAAATAAACTTGATGGGGAGAATAGCAGTATTAAAAATGCTCTTCCTACCAAAGTTATTATATATGTTTAGAGCAATTCCGAGACAATTACCAAAATATGGGATTGCAGGAAGTCATTATTTAACACCAATATAGTCAGAACCATAGCAATAATTTAACAGGGAAAGTCTTAAATTCAACTGAAATTATATTTGACAATATATAGTTAAGACTGTCTATTAAAGACTGTATTTACTGTACACTAATGCAGCAGATAAAGTGAAGAAATATTGTATTTTAAATCTGATGTTACCATCATCTAGCACACAATAGTAGTAGGAAATATTGTAAATTTTGGTATTACTGAATTATTTTAACTACCGGTATATACTCTAGAACACCATATAGTTTGTTTATTTGGCATTACATTTATGGTTGTGAGCTTGACATTATATTCATATAATCATTTTACATGAATTAGTAGAGAAAATATAATTTGTACAGGTAATAATAGTTCTAATTTTCTGCATTCTATAATGTTCTATTTGAAGTCTGAGTTCACTGAACTACTGTAAATGTAATGATCACGCAGCACTGTTAACACCCCAGGATGGCAGAGTAAATAGATAGGATATACAGATATAATAATAGTAAAATATATAAATGCAAATGCTTGACCAGTTCACAGGAACATCTGCCTGCCTATACTGTGCAGAGTGTAAAGAGTATCAAACTGCAATTGTTAATTCAAAATGTCTGCCACATCTTAGTATTTTAATAATGGTTTACATATTTTATGCAAATATAAACCTCTGTATTATGCCCTTACTGTATGCAAAGCAACATGAATCCTATTGGAGATTTATGCAATAATATTAATATTATTATTATTATTTTATCATATATAGGGGGGTATGCAATCGGGTGTGGTATAGGGTTCCGACAGTCGGGATCCAGACAGTCATTAGCCCGACGTCGGGATTCCGACTGGCCGGACTCATGGCATGTGCATCAAAGCTCGCTATGCTCGCCACCTATTCTATTCTCCCTCTATGGGGCCGTGGACCCCCATGAGGGAGAATAGCTGACTGTCGGGGCCCCGTCCGGCACCCATGCAATCTGGGATCACGGCTGTCAATCCCCGCCAACAGCTGTGATCCTGGCCCGTTTGCTGTCAGATCGACCACATAACGACAGACGGGATTCAATGTCCCACCTGCCGATGGGCACAAAGGGGGCTTGGCCGTGAAAACGGCCATGGATTGTCGATCTGCGGCCTGGCTCATGACACTCCATGGCCATTATCGTCAGAACGTGCCCGACAGTAACTGTCGGGCCCCTTCTGCCGTGATCCTGCATCAATACTGTAGTGAGCCGGGAGCCGCCGATACTTCCCACATCGGAAATAGTGGTGGCACATTAGATAACCGCCTTAATGTGGACATTGTGAGTATTTACCTTCCAAAGGCCCTCCTTTAAAGGAAAAGGCAATGGATTTACAGTATAAACTGTATATATATTAATTTGAACTATAGTAGTATGTTCCTTTTGTCCTGTTTTAATTTCCTTTTCCATTGTAACTATGACTTTATTCGTTATTAGCAACACTGTCCAGACATGCACTCTATTGTGTATAAATGGTGTACAATACAGTAGATTTAGTATTTGCTACTACCACCTAAATTAACTTTTCTGGCTTTAACCAGTTGCACAAATCATACTACTGTTGTTTCTGTGAATAAAGATTATGCATATGATGCCCTTACTAACATTAAAACAGCTTGAATATGACAAGCTACTGTAAGCAAAATTATACTTTTATCAGGGAGATTTAGATGCACATTTCCATCAACAGGAGCCTCTTCCCATGATTAATCTAAGTTCTATGTTTTGCAGGAAAAAAAATCTATTTTTTATTACTGCTTAATAATATTTTCATTAAATGCTATTGTGACAGAATTTTTAAAGTAATGTTCCACTGAAATATGTTATAAACATTTGCTGAATATATACTCTATATCAGGCATTCCCAACCATGGTCCTCAAGGCACACCAACAGTGCAGGTTTTAGTGATATCAAGGCTTGAGCACAGGGGACTTCTGGTTAAACCATCTGTGCTGAAGCCTAGAGATCACTAAAACCTGCACTGCTGGTGTGCCTTGAGGACCGTGGTTGGGAATGCCTGCTCTATATCATTGACAGTGGTATACTAACTTGATGGACACTTCTAGCGTTACCATATAATTGCATTCTTGATACAGTGTTGACAATATTCTGGCACAAAAAAACCTTCCATGCAAATCGTGCTCTTCAAAGCTTCACTAGGCATTGTTCCTTAGCATGAAAACATATTGATCACAATTAAAAAAATTATCTTAAAATTTAAGAACAATTGTTATCAGCTAATGCAGCTGTTTTTCTGTTCAGGGTTAAATTACAGTACAAGAATCCTTGTACTGTATTTGAAATGTTTAACTGGAAATCCATTATGGGTTCTAATAGAACATAATTTGACCTTTTGTTCACTTTAAAAAAAAAATAAGATTGGTAGAGGATATTTTTGTTTAACTTCTCTATCATTTATCATTGACTAGACAATCTTTGTGTCTTATATTACCTGACTGTAAAGATGCCTAGACACGGAACGAATTGAAGGACAATGTGGGCGTTCCCAATCGATTGGAACAACCAATCGTTCAAATAGTTCCTTGAATTGTTAATGATGTGTGTAGTTGCTGATCGTTACCTTTGGTCCATGATGCATGTAGGAAGATCATAGACATATCTTGTATGAAGTGTAACAAATTGTTTTGTGTGTAGGCATGATGAAGGATTTGATACACTTGTGAATGATATTGGATCGTTTCCGGCATTGTTCCGTGTGTATGCACCTTAAACAAAGTAGACAACTATACAATTATTGAGTTTATCACCTGATATCGGCTGATCAGCCGATATCAGGTGATATAGGTACTCACTGATTGGATAATTGTTCTGAGGAATTGATCTTATCTGATATGCAGAGATATCTGTAGAGTGTGATGTAACTTAATGGTTCCACTCTTCCATGGGCTGGGGCAGTACAGTAATAATAAAAGTAACATCAAACAATGTATGAAATGAATGCAAGAAATATTATTTTATAAATTGTTATATTATATATTTCAAGTCATTTTTTCCTTTTGTTTCCAGTATGGCATAAAGAAGAAAGAAGAGAAAGAAGCCGAAGCACAAGCTGCCATGGAAGCAACATCCGAAGGGAGTTTGACGCGTCCAAAGAAAGCAATACCTGCTGGCTGTGGGGATGAAGACGAGGAAGAGGAAGAAAGCATTCTAGACACAGTTATTAAATATCTACCGGGTCCACTTCAAGATATGTTCAAGAAATAAACAACAGTAGACTGTGAGACTGTTTAAAAATAAACAGAAAAGCAATGGATTTCCCCTTGTTTAGTGGGAGATTTCAGTATTGCCACATGCTACCCTCCCTCCCATCTCTAAACCTTTGCTCACTCTAGTCCCTCCACTTTCTTTTTTCCTTTCCTTTTGTACATAGTTACATACAGTAGACACTTCTCAAAGGATGTCAAGATTATGAGCTGCAGTCTACGCAATTTTATTATAAGCCATAGTACAATTGTATGTTCAATCCGGCAGTTGTGTACACAATCAACATTATACTTTTCAATCATGTAAATTCATTATTATCCAGTGAGAGTCATTGGGTTGCTGTTAATGTGATACACAGTTTCTGGCCAGCTTGTAAATGATCAATATTGATTTGCTTCTGGCAGGCTAAAAATGAGAAACAAAGAGGCAACTTATCATTAGGATGTAAAGTGACGTTTAGTATCCATCTCATGTCTATGTGACAGTAAGAGAAAATTCAGAAAATGAACCATGTTGACCTCCTTTGCGTGGGACTTCATAATGAACTGTAGAACAGCATCGGATATAATATAAAATATATAATAACTATACATAACTCACAAACACCCTTTTCTATTTAATCCCAAAAATTATGCAGGATTTTATAGAGAAATATTTAAAGTTGTGTTTTTTAAGGTTTAATAGAAATTGTACTTTCAAAATTGTGGTTACTCAATTTATTTTTTAATAACATTTCCTTTTAAGTACGTTATTGCTAGAGGTGATTGAGATAGCACAAAGCTTCAAATTATTTGTACCATGATTAACATTTCAATAGTCACTAATCCGGTATTTTTCAAATTTGTCCATGTGCTGCATGTTAATATGCAAATTACAATGCTAAGTGTTTTACTGGCAAACAGAAACTAGCAGAGAATCAAGCTTTGGAATGATTCATGTCCTCACATATTGAATGTATACTGTGCCACTGGATGGAATCTAAATTTTACATTGAGTAATAATTACATACCCTTAGTTTTTGAACATGACATTTCTATGGAATACACCAGAAAAAGAGAATAGTGGAAACTAATTAATTTCATAGCCAAGTTCTACCAGCAAATGGTGTTGTGTTTTGAATCGATTAAATCAGTTCCCAGTAAATTTAAATTGTTATTAACAAAGGACCTTGAAGTTCTAATGCTTTCGAAGCTGGCTGTATAAACGAAGATGTAAAATATATTGTTGCATTTATTCTATAACAAAATGCAAAAGTTAAACAATGCAGTGACTAAACTAATCAATTACATTATATCCTTATTCACCTCGAACAATATACCACTCAATAACACAGTGCGGGTGAACATGCCAGTCCCAACCCAAAAACCATAATTCATCATAAAATGGAAATTAAAGTACTGTAGCTTACACTGTTGTGTCCGCAAATGCTATAAATGCACTTTCCAATATTTTAATAAGCTGCATTAACTTTGATAAATTTTACTATTTTAATGCGTTAATCTATTTTTTTTTTATTTATTTAACAAATGTAACATGAGGCTTTAATGCAAGACCAAAGAGAAGCCTGGTTCATTTGTTTAATTAATGCTGAATATCTCTGTCACCCTTCATTGCTTTCTGTCCATAAATATGTTTAATCTCAGGTAATTGAGGTAGTCTTTTGTAATTTTCTTTGTCTACTAATTAGGAAGGGGTGCATCACATTAAACAAGGCCTAAGGTTCTACCAACGACTGAGTGCTAGATTTGCAATCTCTAAGAAAAAGAGGGGATTCATCACCCTCCAATTGTAGAGGGTAAAGACGTTTATTTATTTATTTATTTTCATAAATGACATCTACCTTTAGACAAAGCCATATATAAACAGACTGCAATATTAATTTTGAATGCTACTATGTGTAAAAGAGAATAGATCATGTGTTAATTTGCACTGGAGTCTCTCGGTCTACGTTTAGTGTGTGTTAGTTTAGTGTTTTCCCCTTCTGTGTCAGAGTAACACATATCAATGCTGCTCTCATGTATCTTTTGACAAGCTTACTGATATACTGTTGTCATGTAACGTTACAGATTTGCTGTTGTGAACTAAATGTATTGTCTTCTGTGTATGCTACGTTAATATGTGTTTCCTCTCTATGTTCGTAAAATGTTTAGGTAACAGTCTTTTAAAAAATGTTTTCACACTTATAGAAGTTTATCCGCTCAGCCATAATTTTGTGATTAGCTGAATCATTTTGTAATTTAAAGGCTCACATACTCAGACCCGATGCATGCGTCAATCTCCTCAGTGACAAGAGGAAGATATAGAGACTTTGTGAATGTATATCTCATTTGTATTTTGCCTGCTACTCCTCATTGCATGATCTCAGTTCAACTGTTCTTTTAAAATTGGAATCACAGCCAATAAAAAATAAAGTGATTTCATGTTTTTTTTACATTGTTTTCAATTATTTTATTTGTTTGAATGTAAACAAATGTAGTTATTAAGAATACCTCATATTTAAAAGATACTGTGACCCATGTATAAAGGTTTAGTGGGTATTCAATCCCCGCTGCTATATTCAACAAGGGAAATAGCGGTGAGCGCCTATTCAATGCTGTCTTTCCCGACAGCATTGAAGAGGCAGATCAAAAGACCGACCCGACTTTAAAAGCTCGTTTTGCCAATAACGGCCATGAATTCTCAAAATCGCGGCCGAATCTCGACAATACACGGCTGTTTACGTGGACATGCCCCCTTTGTGGCGATCGCCCGGCGGGACCTCAAATCCCGCCTCGCGATATGTTGTCGAGCAAAATGAAAACAGGCCAGAGTCACAGCTGTCGGGACGGATCGGTAGTCGTCACCCGGTATTGAATAACCCCCTAATTGTCAAAACTGAATCATTGACCTCTAATATTTGGGATGGAACTGCGGATGATGTCTAGCTTCACAGATAAACATACACTACACAGAGCCTTGCCCTTATAACAGTATGGTGTTTAAGGCCCTTGGCAGAATAACATTCAAATGTTACTGCATCTACTTACCCATCTACATACTTAACCATGTGTAAATTAAATATTGGCAGGATCTACATTATGCTCTCCTGCATTAACTGTTGAACATGAGTTATCCTACTGCATATAAATGCCTCATTAAGATTAACCTCTCTATGGAAACAGGTCATTTATGTTTAAAAGGGAACTTTATATTAAGTATCTTTGAAAGCTATTCTGTAGCCCTTCAGCATACAGCCATAAAATATATTTGACAAAGGTTGGGCAGCAGGTTTAAGGCAGTTGATGGATCAAAAGAAGGTACAGAAAATCATTACTGTACTTATGTAAATTAAAACACGTACCAAATTAGCAAGTTAATGGCATGTTCCCTCTTTGAATGGACAAAACCTGTAATTGTTGTTAGAGATGTGCAGATCAGTTTTTTAGAAATCCGAACTCATCCAAATTTAAGGGATCCAAGTCAAACCAAGTACTGGCTCTGGACCCTTTATGGGATCTGAGTCAAACCAAGTGTAGATATGGAGCTTACCATGGGTTGGAACTCAAATTTTTGGTCTTGGATTGCTTCTAATTCCCTATTTTGCAATTTCACACTGATTAAATATGACTAGAAAATAATATTGCTGTTAATAATGATGTAGTAACAAAAATATGTCTAAGTTAAATTATTTTTAGCTTTTTTTATGAAGTAATCTAAATCCAAAACTAAAACAAAAAATAGCAAGAGTCTAGTAATAGTAATTTTTTCAGTCCATATATATATTTATATATGTATAGAAAAAGATTGTCAGGAAATGAAAATGGCCTACTTGGTCATGATGCAGTGGGAATATGAAATTAAACTGAATAATACAGATATTGGCCAAGATTTACTAACAGAGGATGTCTATTTCACATGGGATGTCGCTATGGGCAACTAATTAGAATCAACTTCTTATTATTTAGTACCTTCTAGAAGATAATAGATAGTATCTGATTGGTTGCCCAAAACAACCACCCATGTGAAATAGAACTCCCATTTTAGTAAATTTCCTCCATTGTTCATGTTATAAACTACAGTATAACTAGAATTGGACATGGTGTGGTGCTATGATAAACTGCTTAATGTCATGTTGTGCAACTGTAGGATAACACACTGTACTGGAGGCAGATCCAGAACAAAATTACAGGGAGGTTACCATGACAGGGGAAAGTGTGAGTGGAGGGTAATATTTACTAACAAGAGGGGGTGTGGCTTCAAAGGGAATGCCGTGTTTGAATTACAGGGCAATGCCTTTGAGAGGTAGAGGGTATAGAGGGGGATGGGGAGATAGTAATGCAAGGGTTGAGGCAGTTGGTGATGGGAAGAGAGAGTGAAAATTAGAGAACCGGTAGGTGACAGGGTAAGGCTGTGGGTTATGCCAGGAAATGGGTGACTGGGATTTAAGTAGGTGATACCAGGGGGAGGCAGCAGATGACAGGGAGAGGGTGACAGAGTTGAAGGGGAGAGATCTTGGGAGAAGGAGAGGCAGTGGGTGACAGAAAGAAGGTGATGGGGATAGGCAGTGGGTGACAGGGAGAAGTAGAGGGTGATGTCTTGGAGAGTAGATGGTGACATGAGAGAAAGTGTGATAGTGACAGAGAGGCAGAGGGTGAGGTAGTGAGTGACAGGCAGAAGTGTTGAGTGTTGCCAGGGTTTGGGTGACAGATTCAGGGAGAAAGAGATTGGGAGAGAGAATGAGAAAGAGACAGAAAAACATAGAGAGAGAGAATGAAGAAGACCGGGAGAGAGTAAAATAGAGAGAGAGAGAATGGGAGAGAGAAATGGAGAAAGAGACAGACAGGAAGAGAGCAAGACACGGGGAAGACAGGGAGAGAAAGAGAAGAAGAGAGACAGAGAGAGAACAAGGAAGAGAGAGAGAGGATGAGAGGGACAGGGAGGTAGAAGGAGAAAAAGAGACAGACAGAGGGAGAGCGAGATGGAGAAAGCTACAGAGAGAGTGAGAGACAGGGAGAAAGAGGAAGAAAGAGAGACATGGAAAGCAATAGAGACAGGTAGAGAGAGAAAGGAGAAAGAAAGAGGCAGAGGGAGAGCAATAGAGGGGAATAGAGTACAAGAAAGAGACAGGGAGAGATTGAAAGACAGGGAGAGAGAAAGAAGGAGAAAGGCAGGGGGAAAGTTAGAAGAAGAAAGAGACATGGACAGAGTGAGAAAGATAAAGAGACAGGAGGAGAGCGAGAACCAGGGAGAGACATGGGGGGTTATTCTAGTCCATTCTTTCTGACAAAATCCTTCTTAGATGGACAAAACCATGTGCACTGCGGGTGGGGCAGATGTAACTTGTGCAGAGAGAATTCGATTTGGGTGGGGTTTTTCTTCAAAGTGAGATCTATATTGAAGTGTAAAATCATGCAGTCAGTATTTTCCCTGCACAGAAACAAAATAACTCACCCAAATCTAATTCTCTCTGCACATGTTACATCTGCCCCCCTGCAGTGCACATGGTTTTGTCCATCTAAGAAGGATTTTGTCAGAAAGAGTGAACTAGAATAAGGGCCATGGTGAGAGACATAGGAGAGAGAAGGAAAGAGAAAAGAAGAAAGAGACAGAGAGAAACGAGAGGAGAAAGACACAGGAGCAAGAGATGGAGAGAATGAGACAATGAGACACAGAGAGACAGGAGGAGAGAAAGACAGGAGTGAAAGAAAATGAGAAAGAGAAGGAGAAAGACACATGGAGTGAGAGACAGGGAGAGAGACACAGGGAGAAAGACAGGAAGAGAGCGAGAGATGGGGGAGAGTTGTAAAGCTGGCCATACATCTGCAAATGTGTTGTCAGATCAGGCTGATTGGAACAAAGACCTAGTAATGGATCAGAGCAAATGACTGTTGACCATTTGCTTTGAAATGCTGGAAAACTGACAAACTGTCATTTACAGATTACCAGGTTTTTGTTCCAACCAGCCAGATCTGACAATAAATCTGTAGCTGTATGGCCAGCTTAAGTCTGCAGGAGAGTGGCGTCCGGAGTCTTTTCTCTTACCCAGCATCTTACACAGTCAAGTGAGTGAGTCTCCAGCTCTTTAGTGCAAAGATGGCAGCACTTGTGAGGAAAAAAACAGAAAATCAGTCAGGTAAATCATTATAAGTGATTCATTTACTGCCTGAGACTACTGTATACATTTAAATCTATCAATCTGTACAAATTTTTTTTACATTTACAAAATTACTGTACAGTACGGGCCTGATTCTGGTTCACTCACAAAAGCAAATTCTATCTCTAAGGGATAAAACCATGTGCACTGCAGATGGCAGATGTAACGTGCAGAGAGAGTTAGATTTGGGTGTTATTTTGTATCTCTGCAGGGTAAATACTGGCTGCTTTATTTTTCACTGCAATATACTGTAGATATCAGTTTGAAGTACAAACCCCACCCACATCTAACTCCCTCTGCACATGTTACATCCCCCCCCCCCCCACACACACACACACACACACACACACACACACACACACAGCAGTGCACATGTTTTTGTCCATTAGAGAGAGAGCATTTGCTTTTGCAAGTGAAGCAGAATAAGGCCCTATGTGTATTGCCATTTGTCTCCCAAATCCAGAGTATGCACTGTAGATATACCCTAAATGTTACATGTATTATATTTCAACAAATGGATGCACACAAACTGTATGCTATTTTATGTCAATCTATTTAGCGCTGAAAATATTTTCATGCTAAGCGAAAAATCACTACACAAAAAATTGATTTCCTATAATAATTAAATTAAATCACATTAATTTGTTCACAAGTTCCTGGTAATTAAATCAAAATGTATCTACAGCTTCTCTTGCTACCTAACATACCTGCTAACAAATTGAAATGTTATGGAATATTGACAGACAGCTGTTAAACAATTGTAGCATTTGAAAACTATATTATATTATAAAATAAATTAGGGCATTTACTATATGAAGCTACGCTTTGATAATTTTACGGTGTACAAAACATGTTGTCTACATATACAGTGGACAGTATTCAATGTGGCCGGCGAGGGGGTTAAATGTCGGAGATCGCCAAAAACAAGTGTTTAACCCCGGCACCGGCTGCTCACCATATTCAATGTTCTGGGGGAACCCTGGCTGTCAGATGACGGCGAGGATTCCCCCAAACAGCGAGGCTTGCGGCTAATGCAGGGAGGCCACTGCATTTAGCCGCAAACCTCGCTGTTTTATCGGCCACACACACCATTTCCTTGTCGCTGTAAAAGCCCAGTGACATGGAAACAGCATGTGCAGGGGGTCAGTTGAATACTTACCATGTGGGCTGTGACAGCAAGCAGTCAGTACTAAAAACCATTGAATATACCCCAGTGCAGGGGTTAAAGTGAGGGGGAAACGGGGTGGAACTGAGTTCCACCACCTCTAATGGTGAAGTGGAACATTTTAACCTCCACATTGGCCCTGGACAGTAATTCTCACAGAAAATCATTTTAGTTTGCAGGGGGATGCCAAAAACCCTACCAATGGCCCTGTCCCTGCCTAATGGGGGGGGAGGGGAGGGGGTGTTATTAGGTTGCATAGAGAAATGAGTTCCCCCACTTCTGCATGACCACTTTATGCCCTGCCCCAGTGTATGTCCTTGAGGGTTAATGCATTTCTTCCTTTGAAGAATGTCTCCCTCCTGTACCTTGTCCCTAGGTATATTTTAAAGTTTTTATAATGTCCCTTCTTTTGTTCTCTGCTCCAAACTTGTTAAGATTTGTTAGTCTTTCCCAGTAAGTTTTGTGATGTAGACCATGCACCATTATACTGTAGCTGCCCTTCTTTGTACACTCTCCAGCATATTTATATCATACTGGAGATATGGCCTCCAGAACAGGGACCATCATTCTAGATGAGGCTGTACCAGTGACCTATACTTTTTTCCTGCTACTAGTTCCTCTCCCTATACAAACAAGCATCTAACTTGCCTTTCTCATTGCTTTTGTTGCATTGCTTCCCTGCCCTTAAGTCACTTGAAATAGTGATTCCTGGATCATTTTCCTCCGCCTCAGTAGTTTCCATTGTACTGCACTTGATACTACTGTATATTTTGCCTTTGGGTTTTTAAGTCCCAATTGCATGAATTAAAATTTCTTAGCATTATACTGTGGTTGCAACTTTCTTGACCATTCATCAAGTCTACATAGATATTGAATCATTTTTTCACTCCTCCCAGTGTGTCTTCCCTGTTGCATAACTTTGTGGCATCTGCAAAATGACATATTATGCTTCAAAATGTGACCAACAAAGATATTAAAGAGCATTGGTCCAATTACTCCACTGGTATAATTTCCCTCCATAGAATGCACTCCATTTACAACTTGTTGTTTCCTATCCTGCAACCAGGTTCCTATTCATTTAACGTTTTTTTAATCCAACCCCTAAATTAAGTCTAGATATGCTTCATCTACAACTCCCCCTTAATCTATTATTTTACTGTTGAAGTCAAAAAAGTGAATAAGATTGGTTTGGCATGATCTTCCACCAGTAAATGTGTGCTGTTTGCCATCCTGTAAGTTGTTTGGTTTAAGATATTCAATAACACTTTTAATAGTGTTCTGGTCTGTACTTCCTCACTTCAAGTTTTGTATTTTCATCTATATTATTTTTATAAATGTCTTTGCAACTTATCAGTGGCCTCTTTCCCTCTCCTTCTCTAGTGAATGCAATTGGAAGGTCTCCCTCCACCAAACTCTCATTCGTTGTTTTAAGTCTTAGTAGTCCTCCATTAGATTTTCGTCTTTTACTTATAAACTTTAAAAAAAAAATGAACTCTTTCTCTACTGACTGGGTTATTTTCTCCTCAGCTTCTGCCTTTGCACCCTGGCTCACCTTCTTAAATAGTATACACATCCAGGCATAATTTCTTCTAAATGCAAAACAGGTCTATGGCATAAAAATTGAAAGCGCTTTAAACTTAAAAAAAAAAAAAAAAATTAACACAAGATGGATTATGATACAGTTTAGTTCATTATTTCCAAATCTTGGGTACATTTTAATATCCACTTTGAATAACACTCTTTAATATGAACAACTTTTGATTCTTGTGTGACCTATGTATAATTTATATTGAAACAAGTGCATCCCCACTGAACTGGCAGATGACTTTTAGAAATGTACTTCATCATGGGACACTTAAAATAATCAGTGAAGTTAAAATACTTGGATACAAGTAACATCTCTTGGAAATTAATTATCTGGTCCAGGACATTTTATCCTCTATTGGGTTCTCTGTAATCATTCTGTATTCATTACATCAACTGGAGCTATTTCCATGCAGCGCTGTGTTTCATAATGCAAAAACTGTTTAAATAGAGATCATTTTTCCATAGAACATGAAGGAAAGCAAACAAGATTGACAAAATTATGCTGGTGTGCCCAACCACTTTAACACTGTCTTATGGCTTCCTTATGGCCTATATCAGAATAATTTTTGGCAGACTGCACATGTGCCATGATTAAATGGCACATGTGTCAGGGTGCTGCTGCAATCCTGCCACAATAATGATTTATTTGCAAAGTGTTTAATAGTAAGGAACCATTTTGGGGAGGTGATGGGAGAGGATACAAAATGCATCTCATGATGTAGTACAGCATAAAATTTAATAGACACACAGTAAAAACATCACACTAGATTCAATGTTAAAATCTACAGCAGAACAGTGTCAGCGTCAAGGCCAGAGGCAGAACTCTGGGAGGCAATGGAGTCATCTGCCGCCGGGCTCCTGCCGGGCTCCTGCTCCCAAGGGGGCACTTCTCCTCCCCCTGGAAGTTTAAATTAGTCATTTAAAAGCCAATGATATTGCTTCTGTGGCTGAGTTCTGAAATATATATGTTAATATGTTATCGCTATCTATATTTCTGAACAGAAATATTGTGTGTGTGTGTGTGGGGGCACCAATATAGATCTTGCCTCCGGGCAACTGGAACGAACTTATGCCACTGGTCAAGGCAGGCAACTACCAGATGATTAGAACTGCAAGACAGTTCATCCTGAGTGTGTATGAACGTGTATCAGAATCCCAGTAATTCCTTCTCCCGCTGCAAAATAGTGCATTTTGCAACCTGGTAAAATACACTCCACCGTCAGCTTCCACAAGTGTGGGCTCCACAAACACGTTTCTTCCCCGTCAGGGGACCACTGTCTCATATTTAAAATCGCCGTAATTTTCCTGTTTTATTGCCCATTTTATGATATTTGTAATTAGCTATACATAGGCTTTTATCTGACATAGACTGCAAAATATCCTCCAATAGTGATTTAGCTTGGAAGTATTTAGATTTATGTGTAGGTGTAGTGTTTTGTAGGAAGGTGGAGTAAGCTTCAGTTACTGATCCTGATCCAAAACATAGGACTTAGATATTAGTTTTTTCTGATTTTTTTTCATATGACATGATTGAACCACGAAGTACGGACTTAGCCGTCATCCAATATAGTGTCGGGTTGGATTCCAAACAGTACTCATGATTTTCATGAAATTCATCCCATGCCTTGGCTAGGTGATCACGGAATGTTAAAGATGTGGTAAGTTGCGCATGGAATCTCCATGTAATATGTAGGGATATTTCTTTGGAGATTTGTAAAGAAATTTGTACCAGTGCATGGTCTGACAATACTATAGGGTGAATCTTGGCTGCTTTTATCTGGTGAAAGAGTCTGGAAGAGGCACATATGTAGAGTGTGTGATGGGCAGCGCATAGACATGTGTATTCTTTTTGGGTGGGATGGAGGGCTCTACAGACATCTGGTAGTTGTAGGCTGTTTAATAAGAAAGGTACATCTATTCTGGGAGGGTTCCTGGGGGAGGCTGACCTGTCTAGAAAAGGATGTGACGTTAGGTTGAAATCCCCAGTTGATTACCTTTTTAATGCTATGGGTGTTCTGTACGGTGACCCTGATAGAGCAGCCTCTGGTGAAGCACATCTCAGAGCTCTCAAGCAAGACCGGCGTACTGCGGAGGCATATTGCTCCGAGTTTCGCCGCTATGCCACAGACTCTGCCTGAAGTGATCCAGCTCTGCAAAGCCAATTCAAACTTGGCCTCGCAGAACAGATTAAGGACTTCCTGGTACAACACCCAGAGCCGACCTCTTTAGGTGAGTTTATGCAATTGGTGATCCGCATTGACCGACGCATTCGGGAGAGACGCTCAGAACGGGAGTTGCCAGCAATTCCCTGTCCCAAGATTGTTGGGGGAAAATAAGCTTGAAAGTGAGGTACCCATGCAGCTAGGCATTTCCCATCTGTCAAACCAGGAGAGGGCTCGCCGACGTGCCCATGATCTCGGTTTGTATTGTGGAGGCAGAGGGCATTTGGTGGGAACTTGTCCCAAGCGGTCGGGAAACGCCAAAGCCTAGAGGGGGAATCCTCTCGGGCCAGTCTCCCAATAATATAATATTTTCGTCTGTGTCATTAGGTTTGCGGTACGGGACTGGGAGTACCATGCATTTATTGATAATGGACCTGCGGGAAATTTCATTGATTCCTAGGTGGTCAGGTATCATGGAATTCCTCTAGTTTCACTTCCTTCCGAGCTTTCTGTCTATGGCTTAGATGGTAGTTGTTTACCCAAAGGGTTGATTTCTCACCGCACAGTACCTCTGGATACCAGTATCGGGGTGACTCATTCTGAAAGAATATAAATTTTGTTATACATAGTCCATTAGCACCCATGGTGTTTGGATTACCCTGGCTGAGGAAGCACAACCCCAGTTTTGATTGGCAGACAGGGGAATTATTGAGGTGGGGTGCGAGATGTACATCCACCTATATTTCCCTTCCCGTACGGGTCACCGACTTGTGCAATCCACTTCTCCCTGCTCAGTACTCGTCTTTTGCTGATGTGTTCTCTAAAAAGGAAGCGGAGGTTCTGCCGCCTCATCGGCCATATGATTGCCCTCCTTCCCAATGCCAAACTGCCGAAGGGTCTTCTATATTCCTTATCCTTGCTGAGGCCAAGGCAATGGAGGAATATATAGCAGAGAACCTCACGAGGGGTTTTATCATGCAATCTAAGTCCCCAGTAATTCTTTTGATCCTATTCCTGCCAGAACAGGCAATTCTAGGTAGATGACTAGTAAGAGAGGTCTGGGCTCTCCTCTCTGCGACCAAAGCCACAAGATGTTTTTCTGTCACAGGAGACCGTGTGCTTTTAAGCTTGGACACTGGGTATGGTTATCAACCAAAATATCAAGCTTCGCCAGTTTTCACAGAAATTAGGTCCTCATTTCATTGGACCTTATAAGATCATTATCATTGATCATTGCTTAGCAACTTCCGCTCCAGAGGGGCGGGCGGCCGCACACAGGAGGCAGCAGCTGAAATCACACGCAGAAGGGCGGTGTTTTTGAAATATAAGTCCAGCATCTGCTGTGCACAGATGCCAGTTATAGTTCTGTTCAACTGCCCGTAGACTGCAGAGTGTTCCCGGTTCCCAGACGTGTCAGTCCAGCATCTGTTATTCTGGTCAGTTCCTTCAGTTGTCCAGCCTGTTCCTGGTTCCTGGTCTCAGTCACAACCTGTCAGTCTGCCTACCCCTGGATCTCCTGTGAACTTTCATCATCCAGATAAGTTAGGGGCTTGTTTACAGTAGTTAATTCTTTGATATCACCTTGTGCATTGTGGCACCTTAGCTATTTGTTAATCTCTTTATTATGGTTTCATCTTGTGTATTGTTACACCTGGTCGTTTTTATTAGTGTGTCTTCCTTTACGCATTGTTGCTTCCCTGGGGATTCTGGGGGTACCCTGTCCTGTGCGGGTCCTTAGTTAGGTTATCCTCTTGCACTCTCCCTGCCTCGATGGACACGTTGTCTCATTTAAAGGCCTGGCGGCATCGGGGTTGGAGCCGGCATAACCAGCTCCTTTGGATGCGTCTGTTATAGGTGAAGGATAGCACCGCACGTGTCCGTTGACCATGTGGAGAGGCAATAGAGTCAGGGGTCAGGATTGGCAGTGTCCCCCAGAGTTCTAACAGGTGGCTCGTCTATAGATACACTTAGGTACTTTCGGTATTAGTGTGCCTACCTTTTGGTCTTTTTGTAACACTCCCCAAAGTTTTTTTAACACAATTTTCTAGATTCCTGTATTGGCTGCTGAACGAGGTAACAAAAGCCCATTGAAAATCAGTGAATAACCTATGGTTTAAGAAGTAATTCTCTATTTCATTCGGCCCTCTGCTATTAATCATGCCTAATTGTCCTCTGGGATAAACAGAGGCTTCAAATTTACATCTCATTTCAGAGGCTTGATCATCATACCCCTCAATTGTTGTGCAGTTTTGCCTCAACATTCTGAATTGTCCCTCTGGAATTGACTTCAGCCAGTTATGGTGGTGACAACTGGCTATTTATTACATAAAATTCCCTTTATCCAAAGGTCTGGGGCTTAACTTTTGGATGCTGCTACTGTCAAGGTTTTATGAATATTTGCCATTTTATGAGTATTATCAGGAGGGTAATTTAATGGTATGAAATTTATTTATTTGAGTTATTTATTCTATAAACTTCCTCCATTTAAGAGTCCGTGGCTGAATAAACTGCTGAATGCTGGAAATAATAGGACATTGAGACAAATATAAAGGACAACTTGTTTCAGGACATTGATGCAGAACAAAATCAAATATATGACACTGAAGGACATAACACATAAAATGAGGAAGGAGAAGATCTGTATGGAATGATAAGGATATACGAATTACTGAGAGCCGTGAAAGACAGGAAGTGATGTTACGACACCTGGCGCCGAACTACACTTTGGCATCAGTGTATCCTAGCAACCCTGAGCACTGGGAAATAGACAGGAGACCAGCGCCAGGGAGGATCATGGGACTTGTAGTGAATCATTGTATAGGATCCAGCTGGGCAGCTATGGTTAGGATTGGCCAGCAGCGATTTAAATATGATGAGACAGCGGGCCTTCATACACCTTGATATAGTCCCCGAATGGAGAAGAAATGGATTGGTGGAGCCTGCACTTGTGGAAGCTGACGGAGTGTATTTTAGCAGGTTGAAGAATGCACCATCTAGCAGTAGGAGAAACAATTTCCTGGATTTTGATCTTCTGATACACGCTCATGTTGAACTGTGTCTTGCAGTTCTAACCATCTGGCAGTTACCTTAACATTGAATTTTTGTGTGATGTTTTTACGGTGTCTCTATTAAATTTTAAGCTATAGTACACCATGAGACGCATATTTTGTATTGCATGTATTGTGATTCATGAGATTAAATAATACAGCACTGACACCTGGATCATGTGTGGAAGCATCGGATAGGTTATATACTCTATTTATTTTTATATATCCACAGATCCAATGCTTTTTTATTCTTGCATATAGTCCGCAAATTTGTATACAATAGCAAATTAATTGTGATAGTGACATTTTTACTTTCCGATATCAGAAGTTCTGAAGCCACGACAGATGAGATAAAATTGAGGCTCAGCAAAATCAAAACGAACAAATCCACAGGTTCGGCTGGGATTCATCCTAGGTTCTAATTGTAGTACTATTATACAAAAGGGATGACCCATCAAATTAAAGACCTGTGAGCTTAACATCAATAGTGGGTAAATTATTTGAGTGATTATTAAGGGATGGCATCCAAAAACATTTAGAGCTCCATAGTGTAATCAGTATTAACCAACATGAGTTTGTGAAAAATCACTTGTGCCAAACAAATGTACAGTATTAGGCTTTTATGAGGAAGTTTGCAACAACCTAGACATTGGAAATGCTGTAGATGTGGTCTTCCTGGATTTTGGGACTAGTGGTTAAAAATTCTAGATGGGAAGGAAACTGTCTGCGGAATAGAGAACAGAGAGTGGTTGTAAATAGTGCAGTATCAAGGATGAAATCAGTACTACAGATGGAGCTGGGCTCCCTCTTGCTGGCGAATCGCCAGATTGTCTCCGCTGGCGATCCGCTCCATCTGACTGAGACGCATGTGCGTCTCACACGCGTCTCAGTTTCTGGGCGGCGGGGCGACGGGAACCCTGTCCGTCTCCGCTTCTGGGAGACGGACAGGGTTAGGGGAGGCGGCGGGGGGGGGAGCGGGGAGGCTGGAGAAAATGAAAGGTTGATGGGATTCCTGTTGCGCAATACAGCAGCAGGTCACGGTGAGGGCTTGGAAGGAACACCACACCTCCAATAGATATGGAAACAACAGCAAAAAGGGGTGCCCTCCACCTAAGAATAGCGCTATAATATGAAAATGACTCCCCTGTTCGTAGGCCTGTGTCTGGGTCGGATCTCTTGTATGTTTTATTGTAGAATATAAAAGACAAAAAAAACAGAGCTCCGCCATCGTATAATACTGTTTTGTAAACAAACAAGCTTTACAGATTTGGGGGACAAAGCAGGGAGGCAGTGGGGACCCCGGGTGATAGCTGGCAAGCCGGCGGGGACCCGGGGGAAGCGCCGTCGGAAGGGGACGCGCGCGCATCTCGTGCACGCGCGTCCCCTTTCGCAGATCAGATGGCGGCCATCCCCTGCAAAGACCAGGCCGGCTCCATCTGTAAGTGGAGTACCATAGGAGTCAGTTCTAGGGCCACTTTTATTTAACATATTTATTAATGATATTGGGGTTGGGATACTCAGAAAAGTTTCCATCTTTGCTGATGACACAAAACTGAGCATAGTAATTAGAACAATCGAAGATGTCTCCACGCTTCAGAGCTTAATAAACTAGAAGAGCGGGCAAAAAAGTGGAGAATGAGGTTCAATGCGAATAAATGCAAGGTTATGTATCTTGATAGAGACATAACTAGTGTGCTAGTTATAACCTAAGCGGGATGACACAGGGTAAATCAGAACTGGAAAAGGAACTAGGAGTCCAAATTGATTTTAAACTGAGGTGTAGTGCTCAGTGTCATGTAGCAACAAATAAGACCAACAGGATACTAGCCTGTATAAGAAGGGGTGTGGAGACTAGAGACTCAAATGTAATTAGGCCACTATACAAAGCATTGGTTAGACCACATCTAGAATACGGAGTACAATTTTTGGCTGGAACTGGAAAAAGTCCAAAGAAGAGCAACAAAGCTAATAAAGGGAATGGATAATTTAAGCTATGAAGATAGATTGAACAAAGTGGGATTGTTTACGCTAGAAAAGAGACATTTAAGGGGGGACATGCTAACATCTACAAATAAATCCAGGGCCAATATTAGGAACTGTGAGGTACTGTTTTTGCTTTACGTAAGGACTCTAGGACATGTGGGCATGAGTTAAGATTAAACATTGTTTAGAGTCAGGGCAGTAAAATTGTGGAACGCTCTTCCTGGGGAGGTGGTGTTGGCAGACACAATTCATATGTTTAAAATAAGGTTGGAAAAACATCCAGGGGTACAAATAATAATCATAATCTGTCTTTAAATAAATCAGAATACACTACGTATAATAAGGGATGTAGCTAATAGATCATACTGTACATGCTAACCAAGGTTGATGGATGCACATCTTTATTCAACCTTAACTACTATGTAACTCGGTCAAAAAAGTCACATCTGTGATTGCGTTTGCATCCATCTTTGAATCAGGCCCTTAAAGTACAACAGATGCAATAGATTTATTTTCCATTTGCCATTATTATTATTATAATTTTATTTATAAGGCGCCACAAGTGTTTTGCAGCGCCGTACAAAGGAACAGTAAAGGGAGACAAAACTTAGCATAACATTGAATAAAAAATAAATAAAAATCAGAGTACAAATAAAGAGCGCCACAGTGCAATACACATTACAGCTTAAATATAAGTAATGAGGACTCAATCAACATACTATAAGAGGCTTGAGGCCAATGATGGAGATGAGTATGCGGACAAAGATGGTCACTGAGTGTTTGAGTATAGGAGAGCTGTGAGTGAAGAGGGCTATAACAACAGGAGGGAAGAGGGCCCTGCTTGGAGGAGTTTACAACCTAGTAGGAAGGGGAGACAGACAGATTACAAGAGGTGCAAGCAAGTGGGTGATGGCTAGATAGCAAGATGTAAACAGGCAAGGGGTCGGAGAACCAGTTTGTTTATGCAGGACTAGTTTATGCAGTGGAAGGGTACACTTTGATGAATAGGTGAGTTTTCAGTGCCATGGTAGCATCGCTGTCAAAGCAGTTAAAAAAAAACAAAGATACTGCTTTGAAATAGATTCCAAATCTGAAATCAATGGCAGTAATTTTACCTTTATTGCACAGCTGAATAAATTGTTTTAAAGTTATCCATTGGGAAATTAGAAAAGGTTATAGAAATACTGTACATTGAACATATCACATTTTAGTGTAAAGATGTCCCTGAAAAAGGAATGTCAATTAAGTATTACAATGGCAAGAAAAACATAAAAATCTATTGTATTGTAATTAAGGGAAGACAAATACATTAATGCACCAAATATGAATGCTCTGTATATTTACATAGTCATTAATTATGTTATAGGCAGGAAAGAGATTACCTAGAAATTGAAACTGGATTAACTATACCAATTACAACAGCAGTAAAGAATGAGGCAGGTACTAGCTAAAATATGTATAATATATTAGTATGCCAAAAATAGCACTTAATTTAAGTAAATAATTCAATATTTATTCTATTTTATATAGAAACCATAATAAAATATGATAGAAATGTATATTTTATATTGTGAGTACTCTCCAAATGGCTTCCCGGGCTATATTATAGAAATATTGCTGATTAAAATTACAGTAGGGAAGCACAGATGATTGAACTGCAACATAGTCACTTAAACAGCATACAAAAATCAAATAGTTGGAATATGTTTGACTTAATCCTACTTAAACTCAATGGGTAGTATTCAATTGTCATATAGGCCCCGCCATTGGCAAGCATATATGATGCCACCCTCAGCTACAGGGAGTTGAAAAGAATATATCTAGGTTGCTTGTTAAATTATGCATACACTGACATTACCATAGTAGGGAATGAGTTAACCATTAAAAAATCAGACCTCAATAGAAACAAGTGATCTCGGTATCTGTCTAAGGGGCAGATTTATTAAGCTTGGTGAAATGATAAAGTGTCTGGTTTTTATCACAGGCCAATCAGCTCTGTGAAGTTACAGGCTTGGTTTGAAAAATGACATGTAGGAGCTGATTGGCCGCTGATGAAAAAACAGACACATTATTACTTCCCCGAGCTTAATAAATCTACCCCAAAGTGAGAAAGTACTGACAACCATTTCACTGGCAAAAAATGCAGGTAAAATGGGTTATAATTGCTTGATAAATTGATCCCTTAGATATAGTCTAAATCCTATTTCCAACTAATACTTTAAGTATATAAATATTTTGGATGTTCACAAATAGAGATTCATGTTTCAAATGTATTAGTGGTTTTAATTAGCAGAAGAGTATTGTAGGGTGCAGACGGTCTTGGACACCACCACACATTGAGGATGTAATCAAATCACTATCAATAGTGTCCTCACCAGTTTGACTAACAGAACTGTCCTATTAGTAGGTAAATTAACCAATTTGGCTACTCTCCACTTGCTAATAATGTATGCTGGTGGATAATCTATGTACACCATACAGCATTGGGGTCTTTATTGTGCAGCAAAAAAAGGTAAGGTGGTGGTGGTGGTGGGGGGGGGGTGGGGGGGCAAAGTAGAGTTGAGTATTGGTACACATGTTAGAAATCCTACCAAGCATCATATATCATCTTTATATATGTACAGTCTGATTGTGGGTCTCCAAAACACTGCCATCTGTTGGCAGTATTTGAAACTACATCTCTTTCTCTCTCAAACATGCACGAACACTCACAAGGTAACAGATTAGCTTTTAAAGCATTTGCTTTAAGCGGGTTTTCTAGTGTATCAATTTATATAAATGAAAATAAGACAACAAAGTTAGAGGTTTTGAACTGATGAGCAAGTTAGGTGACCTTGCCTTGGGTCACGCCAATTCGCTGTGTCCCCTGTGTATATCCCCAAAGTATCTCCATGCATGAGTTACAAGTACCTGAAACTACCTAGCTTCTGGGTCTTTGAACCCAGCTCATTACCAGGAACACAAGACCAGCTCTGACACTATATTTATTGAACATGCTGGAAGGTCGATGCAATCATATGCAATAGTGAGTGCCTTTGGTTAATCATGGTGTACAACCATTCTCATGCATCTGGAGTGTGGCGTCAGCCAAGCATTTACAGATAAAGAAGAGTTCTCACAGTTTGTGCACCAATTTATTTACTTTAGTATACAGTATTCTACAATTATCCAGTTCCTGGTTGTTCTCCAGGTAGTATTTCTTCTGTCCTGATCCACTCCATTTTAGTCCAGTCAGCCTGGTGAATTTACCTTTTCAAGTTTCCTGTCTCTTCAGTCCACACCTCTGGTCCACTTAGCCTGGTAATCTGTACTAATGGTAACCTGGTAATGGTACTCTGGATCCTGTTTTTCAATGCCAACCCAGCCTGTTTCAGTTATTCTTGTATTCAAGCTTCCTTAATTCACAAAGAAGGCCATTCTATGTTATCCCTTTTTTCCCGTTTCTGTTTAGCCAAGTAAATGACTTTAAGTTCATGTGTTTCTGTGCCATTCCTATTGTCCAGTCCTGCCACTCCGTCCTGTCAGCTCCAGTTACCTTGTTCATCCAGCATCTGCCACCAGACCATCAAGGTCACAACTGAGTCCACAAACTCATAGTCATGACAGCAATGAAGGGAAGGTGGGTGGTAATTGCCATAAAAAAATGTTACAGTAATACAGTCAACCCCATATGAAAACATTTTTCAAAGCTTCCAAAACTTCTCCCACAAAAAAATTAATTGGCTCCACAGCCTGTTATTCAAATCATACTAATAAAAATAAGAAACACACCATTTGAAATCTGACATACAGCAACATGTGTCACAATCATGGGTGTTAACAGTGTTCAGAATTATGCAACCTTCTAATATAAGAGAATGGTAAAGCTATTATAACTCTTCTTAAGGGGACACATTAAACGAAACAGAATATAAAGAGTGGTATGCTTCAAAATGGTGATAATTCGAGGAAGGTGAAAGGAAAATGTGAATGACAAAATCATCATCATCATAAAAAAAATTAACACTTTCCTTATAAGGAGCAAAACCTCAAGGATACCATATGCCTGTTCTGTATATTACGGAAGTTCTGAGTAGCCCTACGGTTTTGCAGCTTGGGCGCAGTAAAGACGATGCTGTAGATGATGCAGCTGCATACAGGATTGCAGCTGCATCGTCTACGGAGATAGGCTGAGATATGCCCTGTAAACAATTAAGATATGCCTGCATATTTGCTGCTACTCCCTGTAATTAGTCTCCAAATGGTCCCTGACTCTTAGTCACTTTGCTAGTAAATCCTTGTTGTGTCTGCCATCATATTATCTTTGTAGCACATCTGCAGTATCACTTAGATGCACGTGCAATTGGCAGATGAAGGTGAATTCTTACAATCATTGCTGTTACAAATGTGAGAAATATATTACACCTCTTGCTGTGATCTTTTGGAATCTAAAATGCTCTATCATCTACCCAGGGTACATTGGGGAATGTCAATGGTAACAATGGCACACACTAAGCAGGTGGAGTGTACACAGAATAAAAACAAATAAACTATGATGCTATAATGCTGAAGGTGTGACAATATAAAACACATGAAAACAAAATATAGAGCAAAAATATCAATTTAAGAGGTATATTAATTATAATAAATGCATATTATGTCCTGATGAAAACATAGCCACAGTAGGTTAATACTATACATACAGGGCCTGATTAAAAGGGGGGTGGGGGGGGGGGGGTCAGTACTCCTTGGTTCCCCTCTGGCTCGGGGCCCCCTGTGGCTGGTATGTATTTAAAAAAAATTAAGCTTTAAAGCTTAAAGGTTTTGTGCATGGGAGTGGGGAAGTGCTGCAGCTTCACCTATCTACCAATGATTAATAGTGCTGAGCATCGGGAGCAAAGGCACAATGACTGTGTGCAGTGCATTACTGGGAGTTGACGAAGTCCCATGACACTTTGTACAAGAGGGTAGAGGCTGAGAGGTTTGTGCTGAGCTCTGATTGGTAGAGCTCATTAGAGGCCCATGGAGGAGTGCAGCAGCAGCCTAGTCATGGGAGGGTTTTTAATCAGAGGCAGCACTGAGCCTGTGAGGTCTCCTACAGTCCTACATAGTAAGGTGTAGAGGGACAAACACAGGCTTTTCATGTGGTATGTAGGTATGTATGTGTATATATATATCCCCTGAAGTTACCCATTGACCAAGTTTATACTGTCGTTACTCTGTGTTTTGACAGTGTAATATTCTCCCATGTGGTTTGCGGCCAGTAATGACAAGTGCAAGGGGGCCCCCTGTCTAAAGTGCCCCGGGCCTCGAAGGCTTAATCTGGCACTGCATACATATAATTATTTGACAATAATTAATTATTTGAGCAATAATATATGTAATCATGTAAAAATCCAAAGATAATACAAAGACTTTTACAAGAGTAATGAGCCAAGCAGACATGTGGTATAAAATCAGAGGTTACTGGACTCTTAGATCTTTTTTGGAATCTAAGCAGCTTTCTTACATGTTTTAAGAATATGCCTCTTCCATCAAAGAAATGTTTAGGAAAATATATCAAGATAGGAAATGACCAACTAGAAACATACTGTAGTTTAAATATGGAGCAAATACAGGTGTATCCACTACAAAATAAATCAAATAGAACTGCGTGTAGAGAAAAAGGAAATGTACCACAATTAACAGACAGATATATCTAATCTTCATCACTGCAGTATTACAGTATTCACCTTTTCTCCTTCATACACTCATCAAAGACAGCAATGGATTAAGATACCTCACAGCGAACAAATGGGAAGGGAAGGGGAAGGGAAGAGGAAGAGGCTTTGGTTGACAGCATTCATAGAGCTGTATTACAAGATCTGGAACAGTTGGGGGAAAAATAAAGAAAAAAATAATTTCAATCTCACTAAAATAAAATAAAAGTACATTAAACAATTTAAGCAACAATAACATTTTTGAAAATTAACCCCTGTGAAATGGGAGAAGGTGTTACTATCATGAACATAGTGGACTACAAAAATACAATTTATAGACAATTTTAGATGCAAAAATAAATATAATAATCAATTAATAAATATCAAAACCTTTAACAAATACTTCGGTACTTGGTATGCGATGGGACCCGACCGACCCGATTTCGGGCTTTTTTTGAGGTTTCCCGGCAAATGTAAAATCGGGTCCATCGCATGCCATTATAATGGCATGCGATGCAACCAACCCGATTTTACATTGTAAGCATTGTATGTAATGTTAAATTCCTATTTAAAATTAGGTCCATTGTATGCCACTATAATGGCATACAATGCGACCAATGCGATGGAGCCGATTTTACATAGGAACCAATGTTAAATGGCCCCCCATATCCAATTTTTGATTGTATACCTACCTACTGGGGTCTGGGGGGGCATTTAACATTGAGGCCAATGTAAAAATCGGATCGGTCGGGTCAATCGCATCTCATGCAATTTGGTTGCATGCGATGGACCCGATTTTGCAACCCGATTGCATACAATTAAAATTGGTGGCGCCGTGCTAGGAAACAAGTACCAATACTTCCTGTAGAAAGAGACACCATTAAAAAAAATGTCACACACCTATTATATCGATAATCCACATATTGCCCAAAGCGTATAAAAGCACCACAGCACCATCTGGCACCATCATCAGAGAAGTAAGCATCATCACCAACCTTTCAGTATTTACCGATTCCATATTACAACATTTGGTCATAGCTAAACCTTCACTTATTAAAGACACCACTGACACCCTACAGAAGATTGACAACACCCAGTGGAGTAAAGACATTGTTCCTATGACAGCTTACGTAACATTGTTATATAACAATGTACAACATGAAAAGGAGTTAACATTAACTTATTGGGGTACATTACAGGATCCTACATGGTCATTATTAGCCCTGACTCCCATTATTTATTGGATATTAGGCTTTGTGTGCCTCAGAATCCCTAATAAGCAAGACCTGTTTTTCAGCAATAACATGTTATGGGAACTTCTCATGGCTCACATTTGTTATCAACAGAAATCAGATAATTTCCTGCACAGTAAAAAGAGGCTATTAGGCAAAAGAAAACCATGGGAAAGTAGTGACAGCAAGTGGATACTGCCCTACGTGGTTTTTGTATCATTCTGAAAATACAAACAACATAAAAATATTTATCTTGTAAGATACAATATGATTTTTTTTTTATAAACAATCTTTTATACTTTGAAAGAAAATACTTTGTGCATAAAATGGGACAGCGATGGGAACAAATTTACCACAAGCCATACAAATGTATTAATGGCACATTGGAAGAAGACCAACAAATAAATTAAAGTACTTTATTCAAATGCTCACACTGTATACTCCGGATTAGTGGATTTCTACTTGCACCTTCCTGAGGGCGTGAGCAAAAATCATCTCTGACTAGTGCCTCATGGCTAATCACCACGAGCACTTAACCAAGGAGATGCAGTTTGAAAAAAATGAGTGCATGGTGTTTGGAAAGGGCCCTCCTGGCCTACAGTATGTGCCCCAGTGGCGGTTTTTACCTATGTTCTGCAGCCCCCCCCCCCCCCCAAGTAAGAGGTCTGTGAGATTGCTCTGGCTTCAATGTGACTGGCATTAACTTCCTATTGGAAGTCTGACCTGCCAGTCACTCAAGGCAGTCCCAATGGACTCTGGAATGCCTCTCTGTGTGCAAATGCGTGTCAGCCCACAAAATGGGTTCTGCGCATGCGCAGTACCGCGGATGATACTGCGCATGTGCTGGACCTGGGAACCTGATAATGCCTCCCGGGGCTGCTGCAAAGGCAGCCCATGGAGGCTTGGGCCAGCACATGCACTGGGCCTGTGCAGGGAACTGGCAGCAGGGACCAGCACTTGCAGGTACAGTAGGAGCAAGTTTCATCTTTGCTCCTTTGGGCGTGGCTAGCCATGGCTATTCTATTGTTCTCAGCTGCAATACAATAACCTGGGATTACCTTGGACAGTGTTGACTCGCAACAATCCTGAATGGGCTGGGAGGAAAGGTCCTTTTGGGGTCCTCTGACCAGTCTGTCCACAGCTCAGACTATAGGTAACTCTCTACCTTTACCTGTCATTCTCTTCCTCTCCCATTCACCTTCTGCCTTTCTCTCCTAATCAGTCTTTGCATCTTCCAGTTACACTCTGCCCATCACCTTCTGCCTTTGCCAGTAACCTTTTGCCTGTCAGCTTCTTTCTCTCACCATCATCCTCTGCCCATCACTCTCTCCATCAACCTTTGCCTCTATCAGTCATCACCATCTGCCTCCCCACATGACCCTCTACAAGCAGACCTTTCTGTAGAGTCTCATAACAGGACTTCTGACATGAGGAGTTTAAAGGAATAACTTATTATTATTATTATTATTATTATTATTATTATTATTATTATTATTATTATTATTATTATTATTCGGGGAAGGTTTATCATTATTTGGTTAAAGGGGGCACAGATGATTTTTTTTTAAATAGATGCTAGGATGCTGTCTTTGTTGTATGGCGATCCCTTTGGCACACTACTGAGATGCTGTTTTTATTTGATAGAGGCCTTGTGGCGCACAACCTTTGATCCTAGAAGGGAGGGGTCCCATAGCATAGTGTTGCTCTGGGTCCACCAATAGCAAGTTCCATCACTAATAGTAACAGTCTGTAAAAAAAAGCTGATTGTTGCTACAGTATATACTAACTATCTACAATCCTGATTGTTTTGAAAAATTCAACATCATACAACCTGATTCACCGATTCTGATCTCTTTCTGGTCTGAATTAGTGATGCCTGGACCCCATACATTTTTTACACAAAGTAATTTTCAAATGCAGATTTGCCGAACTGATTGTTTATTTTATGGGTCCCTTAACAGTACTATAGTTTCTATTTGTTTTATTTTCTCTTTCTCGCCAACTACAGTAATGTAGTTACCCTAAAAACCCAATCTGTAGATATAATTGTGTTTTATTTGTTTATTTTAAGGGTCCCTTATCACTACATTATTGTAGTTTTGGGGCGGGATGTACTAAAGGGAAAATGCGGTAAAACCCCCGGCGTGTAGGCATCAGGAGCCGGCTGGGAGGTGACGGAGACCCCCCGCAGACCAGAGTACAGGTATCACGGGGGGGCTCCATTACCGCACCGCGATTCCAGCCACATATGTTAGTACATATGCGCTGGCATAGCGGCGGACAGCCGGCGAAGGGCGGTGATGTATATTAATACATCCCGCCCTTGAAGAGAAAGAGAAATTCAAACAAATAGAAACTACAGTAGTTACCCCCCCAAAAAAAATCTGTAAACATAATTTTTGGAATTGTTTCATTTAGAATCTGCAGAACTGCTTATATACTGTACAGTATGTCTCAATTTGATAATGTTTCAGTGGTTCATCCTGCTTCATAGAAGTCTACACAGTAATTTTCCATCCATACAAACTTTTTGAAAACTGGACATGGTAATTTGTAAACATATAATTATGGCCAATTTTTACAAAGTGAATTTCTGAAATGTCACAACTTAAAAATAATGTTTGGGTAAGCAGCCAGACTTATTTAATGAAATTACATTTGAATTGGTATGGCTTCACATTAATACATGCAAGTACATTATATGGTACAGTAGTATTAGGATGATATAGAGAAACAGTTGCCTATGAATTTGAAATGCAGTACAAAATCTCAAGGCTGACAACCCTACTGAATGCACACATACTGTACTGTAGTTTATTTTCTTCTTGTGCTTTTCCCCCAGACAACAGAGAGCTAGTGTATGAAATGGAAAATGGTGGTGTTTTTTTTTCTAAATCTATTTAGAAAGAGAAATGCAACATGGAATTGATCTCAGCAGGCATACCTTAATAAACACATTCCTTTAAATAGATCTATGTAGAAACCATGCAATACATGTCCAGTTTATTTGGTCCCCGAGAGTTGCTACACTCTTGAAAATAGCAGTAATAAATCAACATTACAACACTATACATATTGGTTGACAAATCCCATAGTACACAGTTACTATTGGTTCTTGTGATACTGTAAAATGCCTATGACTTCTACAACTACAGTACTTAATATCTCACTTTCATTGACTGCTTTCCTCTGTGATCTCTGGTGTGAAAAGAAAAATAAATTGTATATCTGGTGTAGTATCAAGAAATGAGTAGACAACAGCACAGTACATTTTCAGAAAGTATAAAGAAGCGTATTTTCACACGATACACAAGGGGCTGATTGACTCTTGTTCAAAAGTCATTGTCATATACTGTGTATCAATTATTAAATTAATTTATTCAATTATAACTAGTGAGCAAGTAAGGATGTAGCAAGATTCAGATTATATATATATTATAATCTATATTATATATACACACACACACACACACACACACACACACACACACACATAATTCCAGGTGCTTAATCAAAAGCGGAGGCACTCACCATTGCAGAATAGTCAGTCACTTTTATTCAGTGGTAATTTTTGTAAGTCGACGTTTCAACCCAAATAGAGCCTTTGTCAAGACAAGAGAAATAAATCCATAGGTACACCAAGAGAAAGGCAGTAATACTGACACACATGGCAAATCATCTATATATACACACCCTCCCTCCATCAATGCTGCACACACAACACCTGTGTAGGAACCGAACTGATAGGTCCACATTAATCAACACTGGATAGGCTGTGGGGTAATGGAACAACAATTCTATTCAAAGTAGACACTGGTAATAAGCAATAAAACTGAATACATGGTACTTACTGAGAACGCTGTAACAGTGAAGTGCTGGGAGATTAGCTGGTAAAAAAAAAACTCACTCAATGCGCCTCCGTACCCGGAAGTGCGCGTGCGTGTCACCATAGAATCAGGTGGAACGCATGGAACCCAACATAAGCATATCCGGTCCCGGATATGCATCAGCGTCTCACCATAGATTCAGTTGGAACGCATCAGCGTGTGTGGCGCGCAGGCGCCTGTTCCTTAAAGCATTAATAATCACAGAGGCACACCTCCGAACCCGGAAGTGCGCGTGCGTTCCACATGACACAGAAGTGGAACGTACAGGACACTTCTGCGCATGCGCCAAGCCTACTATTGGAATAATGAGTTAAGGAAAATAGCTACAGGGGCATATCAAATAAAGAGAACACCATTGATGATAAATGTTTGGCAGGCAAAAAAATTGCAGGCAGCATAGTGGGGGAGAATTGTATAAGATGTACATAAGACAAAAGAACACACATATTGGTTATACATACATTAATAAAGACAGAAAAACACAAATAACATGTAATGGAAAAAGACTTTAGACAAAAAAGGTGACTGTGGGACAGTGTCCCGTAGTCACTGCTTAAACCAGTGGCGATAGAAAAAATAATCCCGGTACTGTATGTCCAAAGGGTGATTTCAGGACAATGTCTGGTAGGAGCCTACTGGTTTAAGCAAATCAGAGTCAGACTACAGCAGTAGAATCCAGCGTTTCGGAGTTTAATCCGTTTTCAAGGACAGGGGGGTAAAGGGGGGGACTGGACTTTTTTTAGGTATATAAGTGAAAGGAGAAAAACAAAAAGTGGAATAATAAGACTAAAGACATAGAGTGGAAGTCTTGAGGGTGACAATGTATTAGCAGATCATTTTAATAATTATTTCTGCTCAGTATTCACTACTGAAAGAGAGGGGAAGGGGCCACAGTTAAGTTGCAAGTATAGTCAGAAAACTGAGGGAGAAACAAGTACATTTACAGAGGAGTCCTCACAGAACTCTCAAAACTGAAAATGGATAAATCAATGGGGCCAGATGGGATACATCCAAGGATACTAAAAGAGCTTAAAGGGGAGCTGGTAAAACCAATAACAGAATTATTCAACCTGTCACTAGCTACTGGAGTAATCCCAGAGGACTAGAAAACAGCGAATGTAGTCCCACTGCATAAATGTGGAAGCAAGGAAGAGATAAGCAACTATCGACCAGTGAGCCTTACATCAGTAGAAGGGAAATTGATGGAAACTCTCTTAAAACAAAGAGTTGTAGAATATCTAAAAACCAGCAATTTACAGGATCCGAAACAGCATAGGTTTACTGGGGGAAGATCATATCAAACAAATCTTATTGACTTTTTTGACTGGGTGACTAAAGTAATAGATCAAGGTGGGGCTGTAGATGTAGCTTATCTAGACTTTAGTAAGGCTTTTGACACTGTCCCGCATCGCAGACTGTTAAATAAACTTGAAAGCTTTGGATTGGATTTTAAGATATTTGAATGGATAAGAGCGTGGTTGCAGGACAGAAAACAGAGTTGGAGAGTTGGAGTAAACAGAGTACAGTCAAAGGAAGGAAAGGTTGCAAGTGGGGTACCCCAGGGATCTGTACTTGGACCAGTGCTTTTTAATATCTTTATTGGAGATATTGCAAATGGAATTGAGGGTAAAATGTGCCTTTTTGCAGATGACACAAAAGGTATGCAACAGGGTAGACACACCAGGAGGGGTAAAACAAATGATTGAAGATCTAGGTAGATTAGAGGAATGGTCAAGAGCATGGTAACTGCAGTTTAATGCCAAAAAATGCAAAATCATGCACTTGAGTTTTAAAAATCCAAAGGCTAAATATAGTATAAATGGCCCTTTAATGGAAACTACTGAGGAAGAGAGGGATCTAGGTGTCACTATATCAGGGGACTCAAAAGGCAGGTAGGCAATGTAACAAAGCAATGAAGATGGCAAGACAGATGCTGGTTGCATAGGGAGAGGTATCAGCAGTAGAAAGAAAGTAGTAATAATGCCACTGTATAGGTTGTTGCTACGACCTCATCTAGAGTAATGGGTTCAGTTCTGGAAGCCAAATCTGCAGAAGGATATAAATACATTAGAGACTGTACAAAGAAGGGCAACTAAAATGGTGCATGGCCTACATCACAAAACGTACCAGGAAAGACTAAAAGATCTTAATATGTATACTAACCTTATGCTATGCTGACAACGTAGCTTTGGCTACATTGTCAGCGTAGCCATTGCCGGGCACCCTGCTAATATGTGGGGACTTACGGGCGGCAGGTTGGGTGCCGGCGGGCTGAAGGAACTGCGAGGGGGGGGGGAGGAAGAATGGGTGGTGGCCCTGGCGGCAGGGATACCGTGGCGGGCAGCCGGAGGGGGGGATCCAGGCGGAGGTGCAATGGCCGTCATTTAGCGTAGTGACCGCTGGTGGAGCATCACATGGTTTCCCAGCTCCACTACTCTAATTGTGTTAATTGTGCCCACCAGGGAGGACTCTCATGGCGGCCGGGAGTCAAGTCCTGGAGGAGCCAGGGACATCCTGGATGGTAAGTATAATGAACACTGCACACTAAACACACACACACACACAACCATATCCCCACTATCCACGTCATACCCCCAGTGTCCACGTGAGCGTGGAGTACATTTTAGAAAGTGTGGCGCAGATCCCCACCGAGCCCCGCAAGGGGATGCATATCCGCGTCTGCTCGCCATGCTTCAGGCTCGGTGGCTCGCCATGCTTTCTAAAATTAACTCTACGTCCATGTGGACACTGGGGGTATGACGTGGATAGTGGGGATATGATCCTTTATGTATTAGCATGGCTCCAGTTACGGAAGTTTCGTGATTTGCGTAAGTTACGTACTTTGCCTAAGTTACATACTTTACGTAGCGAGCATAGTGGTGTATTGGTATTCTGAATACACCACTACGCAAACTACATAAGGGGTGCCCGGCTAATACATAAGTAGCAAAAATAAGGATCAAATATGGTTTGAGGTAACATGTTTAAAAAGGGGGTAGATTAGATGGGCCAAGTGGTTCTTATCTGCCATCAAATTCTATGTTTCTATGTTTTTAGTGAGGACTAGAGGCCATTCGACGGACCAAATCACTCCTAACAGAAAGTGAAACAAAAATTACATGTTTCAAAATCCTGGATATGGAGAGAGGGAGCTGTGAAGACATATTGGAAGTAGGAGTATGGACTAAACCATTATTTTGCCAGACTTATAACTAGTACAGTATACGTACGTACATACAGTATATATGCACACACACACACAGTATATAGTACAACAGGAAAGAAGAAAAGTACTCTCTTTTTTTTTTTTTTTTAGTATATAGTGTAAAGACTGAAGGGCTGTAAGGTGCAGCACTGTCAGTCACTGTGTTGTTTAGTGAAGGCACTGTGTTAAAATAAATAAAATAATACTGTCAGAAAATAACAATCATTGGGTGCCAGTCTGCCACCTGTTCTATAAGACAGTGAGTCGCAGTAGTGTGTAAAAAAATAAACTAGTGTGTGCTGTTCAGGCATAGTGTTGAAAAATAATAATGGTTACTAGGTGCTATTGTGGTAAGAAAAATAGATATCAAAATATCAAGAAAAGGCACTTTGATATGGGTGTGCTCTAGCCAAGCAGCAGTTCAGAAAAATGGGTAGTCACTCCCAATGATTAAAAAAAAAAAACAGTTCAGGAAGAGATAAATTGCGCTGAATATATAATGGACATGTATCAATTTAGTAATAAAATAATATATATTTAATGTGCCATATACAACACCGATGAGCAAATATTATAAAAATAAAATAAGCAAGGTTAAAAAATGAGCAATTAAACATTAATGATAATGCACAAAAAAAGTATACGGCTGTAAAATAATAACAGACATTAGGGATATTATTTATGAAGATGAAATTTCTATTGAGGACGGTATGTTGCTATGGGCAACCAATCAAAATCTACTAATAAATAAAACCTGATTGGTTGCCCATAGCAACATCCTATCTTCAATAGAACTCCCATCTTATTAAATAAACCCCAAAGTGTCAGTGTCTCACAATTATTATAAACGCAGTAAGTCGCAACAGTGTGGAAAAAAAATATGTGTGTTCAGGACCAGGCAGTGGTACTGTGATAATGACATGTTAAAATAATACTCAGGACCCTAAAATTAATTAAACAACTACATTATACTTTTAAAAATATTTTTTTTTATGATTGTGTACTCTTATAAAATATTTTGTTTATTGATATATACAGTAACATTGGGGAACAGTCAATCAGTTGACAGGAATTTAAGAGTCAATTTCAATCAATTTTGTGCTCCATATCATGAATATGCCTTATATAGCACACACCATAGGTGCCGATTTATGTTTTTCCTGGTGGGTGCTCAAGCCAAAAATATAGGGGAGTAGCTTCATGGGAAAGGGGCGTAGCCACAAAATAATACTGATTCAAAATTCAAAAGATGGCAACAGTGCCAAATACATAAATGACCACACAGTGCCAAATACATAAATGCCCCCACAGTGTAGGTATATAAATGCCCACACAATACCTGTGCCAGCAATGAGGGAGGGGGAGCACAGTGGGACATGGGCGAGTGGGCCACTGCTGAGTGGGTGGGTGCTGATCAATTTCTGTGGGTGCTTGGGCCCTCAAGCACCCACAGAATCGGTACCTATGGCACACACATATTCTGCAGCGCTTTAAAGAGAATATTTGAACATTCACATCAGTCCCTGCCCCAGTGGAGCTTACAATCTATATTCCCTTCCACATGTACACACGCACATATTCCTTCTAGGGTTAATTTTGTTGGAAGCCAATTAACCTACCAGTATATTTTCAGATTACGGGAGCAAACTGGATTCCCCGGAGTAAACCTACACAAGCATGCAGAGAATATACAAACTCCGGACAATTAGCTGCGATGCAGTACTGTTAACCATTACACTGTCCATGCTGCCCTTGAAAATATATATTTTTTTGTTCCCCCTGTGAAATTCTGATAATGATGAATAAAAGGCATATTGACATTCCCTTAAATACATTATATGATAATTTATCATAGAAGATAAATAAAAGATTCTCAGATAATTATTACCGTTTATGTTACAAAATGTTATTTAAGGTCATGATGGGATTCTGTCATACCTGGAGTATTCTATATGTAAATATGCTGTTGAAATTCAGTATTCTTACAGAAATCTATAATAAGCCACAATAGATCACTACATAATGTGAGAAGACAACATCTAAAACTCAAGTAAGAAATCTAAATCCTAAAAGTAATACAATGATTTGAAAGTCCAATTGTTTTTGCCAGGTATCTGTTTGAATATTCTTAAAAGCTTACAATTTAAGCTGCCAAGTTAACCAATTAAAGCACCACTTAACATTGTTTTACTGTGAACACGTTACTGCCCCCTGATGTGTGGCAAACATCAAAATTGTATGTAATTGAATTCATGCAGTCTACCTGTATTTCCACCGCACCGTGCCCACCGCTGTCACGGACTTACGCTCAGGGTATGGACAGCCTCCAGACAACAAGTGTTCTTTCCCGGGCGCAGAAGGATCCAGAGCTGGCAGCGGAATATAAAAGATATATTCAAAAGGCCAAGCAGGAAGGAAAGAATGTAAACCTCGTCAAGTCAATAGAATATTTTAAAACAACATATGGCATACACCCCAGTGAAAAGTTAGATGGTTGCATAGCAAAGCTTTAAGAGCTTAATGTCCAAACTGAACAAGATGAGTTTGTTGATATGTTGGACACTGGCTTTATGCTCTTAAAATAACTATATAATAAGTTATTTGAACATCAGCGAGAAGGTGTAGCATTTCTGTACAGTCTATACAGAGATGGAAGAAAATGCAGAAGAAAAGGTATTACTGGCAGATGATTGTTAGGATCTGGCAGACTGGAAACCATATGTCAGTATTTGGAGTAAAGCAACGGGCTGGACAGAGAGACTAGACTGTGGCTGCAGAGGAATTCGGACAAGTTCCGGACTCTGGACCAGGTGTGGAAAAGGTACTTGATGAGTAGTGAGCAGGGATGTGAGATTAACCCAGTCTATGCAGAAAGTCTGGGAACAACACAGTGCCTGACAACAGGGGAAAGAAGCAGCTAGCAATAATATAGTTCAGGATATCAGGATGCAGCTCAAATGAACGTCCACAGAAATAGCGCTTAAATACTTTAAATATCAGGCATCAAAGAATAAAGTATAAATAATACAGCAAACAAAGTACTTTCCAGGCTACAAGAAATGCATGTAGATTATCCAGATTAATATGGGTAATTTGCAAACAAAAGTGATATTGAGCGCTGATTAAATTATTCTGCACTGCAGCTGCACCAAAAAGGGGGATTACCTAAACCCCTTGGTAGGATCAAACAGACAAAAAAAGGAATATGGAGCAGCGCTGTACTGAATAATAAAAAATTTATTTTATTTTAAAATATAAAATATAACAATATCATGGCCAACAGTAGACAAACAAGACTCACAACATATAATTGGTTAGTCCATTCCCATCCCTTAGAACTGGTTAATAGTTGTTAGCATGCATGAATAGTAACTTAATGTTATTTGTAGCAGAGATACTCAAGTACCAGTCCTCTCACTTGCTGTGCACATACAAGATTTTATAAGGTTATACTTATGATTTTAAAGCTTGGGAGCAGTGATGGGGTATAGCAGGCTGTAGATACCGCGATGTTCTCCGACCGATGATTCTCTCCAATTTAGGCGGTCATATCTGAGAATTGATCGTTGGTGGTGTCTAGTGGTAGCCACATAAGTCCCCCTTTGTTCCTCTACGCGTTTCTCCGCCTCACGATACTTATCAGCGGCTTCCTAAAATATTCAAAAATGATTAAAAATTAAAAAGGGACATAAACATAAAAAGTAATATAAAAAGTCCTGTACTGTATATACAGTATGCTATCAATGATTAAGTTATAGGGATTAATTACATACAATTTTTTTTTTATTCCATTAGAAGCTAATAAAAAACTATTTTTTACAGCAGTTTTTTTGCATGCTGTTCAAATAGATCACATTGTTAAAAAAAATTCTACAAGTCCTATATAGTATCGTCTTAGATTCTTATTCTCTATGTGTCTATGTATTTCTGGTCCAGTCCCTTACATCTTGGTATATAATTTTACCCTGAATCTGCCTCCCTTCAGTTTCAGTGCATTTTCTCAAATAATTGCTATATCTCTGCTGTATGTACTGTACTTTGTTAATACTCTTGGTATATTTGAAAGTTTCTATAACATCCCCCCTTTCCCTTCTCTGCTCTAAACTTTCATTTTTAAGATCTTTTAATTTTTGGGGGGTAAGTTTTTTGTGGTATAGGCCATGCACCATTTTAGTTGCCCCTTGTACACTCTTCAATTTATTTCTATACTTCTTGAGATATGGTCTCCAGGACTGGACACAGTATTTCAGACAAAGGCTGCACCAATGTTATATAGAGAGGCAATATTACTTATTTTTTCCTGCTACTGATTCCTCTCCGCATGCAAATAAGCATCTGACTTGACTTTCTCATTGCTTTGTTGCATTGCTTTCCTGTCTTAAAGTCACTGAAATATTGACTACTAGATCCCTTTCCTCCTTATTAGTTAGCATTATAATGTTATATTTACTGTAGCCTTTGGGTTTTCGTGTCAACTGCTTTTCTAAAAACTAGATATGCTACATCTATGCCCCCCTCCATGATCTACTATTTTTGTCACATAGACAAAAAAGTCGGTACTTATATGTTAGTTGGGCGCCCACTAAGCTATTTGCTTAGTTTTCCGCCTACGATCGCCATGCTTCAGGCTCGGTGGCTGTCTGCGCTCGCCACACTATATAACATAAACTCCATGCCGACATGAATAGTGGGGGTATGAGCGTACTAACTATGGTGGGCGCCCAACTAACATATAAGTACCAAAAAGTCAATAAGAATTTTGACATGATGACCCCCAATAAATTTACACTGTGTTGGATCCAGCATGCTGTGAGATTTAAGATTTAAGATATTCCACTACTTTCTCTTGTAATAGTGTTTACATTCCCCACTGCCTCCAGCTGACCCTAGGAAACTAGTTAGAACTATAAAGTCCTCAAGGCAGAAATGTTGATAGACCTTAGACAAATTTGGTCATGTTAGCACATACAAGGCCCTCTCTAACTCCACTGCTTGCTACATCTCCAACCTCATTTCCCTACATACTACCTCCAGCTCTCTCTGGTTGGCCAAAGGCGGTCACCTCTCTTCATCTTGAAATCATTGAAAATTGCTATATATTGACAGCATTTTTGCTGTACAACCTGCCAGATGATTGTTCAGTAATTGGGAGGGTGGAAATTCAAATAGTTACAGTAAGTATAAAGAGGTACAAAAATTCTGAATATCCAGAATGTGATTTCTGATTAAATACTTACTGTACACATGTGACAGAGGGGTAGATGTATGGAGAAGTGATCAAGTGCCTGGTACTTTATCACCAGCCAATCAGCTCCTACAAACCCAGCTTTCTAATCCTATAACTTAACAGTCAGGAGCTGATTGACCGTGATGAAGTACCAGGCACTTACATGCTTGCATGTTCTATGTAAGGTTTCATATGCTTCAGCAAATCAACAATAGCCAGAATTTTATTGAAACAATTGTCATAATGACACAAGTGACAATAATAATATGATATTGGTAAATAGACAATGAATGAAGACTTCTAAAGAGAAATTTCATGTTGTACTAATTGTGATTAGGAAATACTAGACATGAATTTGAATCAAATATAAATAATCAATATAAATAATTATACAATAATGTTTGAACATGTATTTCTGTCGCACAGAGACTGACCTGACACCTGTTGGCAGTGCACCTATCTACTCATATACTCATATACTCAACTACGGTAGTGTTCCCTTATTCAGAACAACTGTTAAGTGCAGCAAACATAACTAATACCATTCACTGATAACTGTGATACTTAGGGTCATGGCATCCATTTGACTCTGCTCCAATCCCCCCCCCCCCCCCCCCATCGTGCATGCATGTATGGGCATCACATCAAGCAACGGGTTCATGCCCCCCCCCCCCCGATAGTCCCCCCTAATTGTGGCTCTGCCTAGGAGTACATGTATGATGAGTTGAAATGGGGGGGAGAGGTATCAGCACCCGTATTAACATGGCGGGGTGTGCTACATGTCACAGCTTCAGCATAATCGCCCAACCTTAGGCAACATTATTGTTTCAGTACCTTTATCATGGACAGGCAGTATCGTTATCCATTGACTAAGGTAGGGTGATTATCCTGAAACTCTGAAAAATTGCTGGCTGCACTTAAAATTTTAATTATATGATGATTCTTTGGTTTTCATAAAATTATTTGTGTTTTCTGGCTACATTAAATAATCTTATTGTAATATATATATATATATATATATATGTCACTGCCTCCAGTAGTCCAGCCATCCCAGCAGCACCACTGTTGCCAAGCTAAGCCCCATGGTAATGGAAATGCCTTAGAGTGAGAGGAGCTTGCGTGCTGCAACAGATCCCTCAGGGAGGGGGTGGGGCAGCATCTGCTCCAATATCTGCGGCACTTGGTCTGCACATAACAGTATATAAAATGCGCCAATGGATCTGGACCCCTCTGCATGCGCGCCTGGGTGCCGTGTGAGGATTGGCACAGGCAGGCAGGCTCCCCTGCTTCCTGGCTTCTCCTCTGGCCCCTCGTCCCACCCACAGCCTCTGTAGTGGCCTCCTGCACTGTCTTGACAGGTCCTCAGTGCAGGAGGCCAGCGGCCATGTTCCCTAAGCTCTGGCCATATTCTTAAAGCCGCGGCCAGCACCAAAGAATAGAGGAGATTCCCAGCCACAGCCAGCAGGACTCAAATTTGGCCCACCTGGCCATGGGCCCTTCTGGCATTTGCCAGAAGTGCCAGATGGCCAGTCTGGCCCTGAGCATATTATCCATGTGAATGATAGCATCTTTCCTATCACTACAAATATGATATACTTATAAGAGCTGCAAATAGGGTAGACCCATATTGAGGGCCAGGGGATGGAAACAGGAAGAAATTTGCAGTGTGCTATGATCCGTATCCTTTTTATAAAGTGGGATGGTAATCTTTCTATCCTGAAACTGAATGCAAACATCCAGGTAATTAATCTCATTACTATTTATGTTAGATGTACATTTGATGTCCACATCCTGTTGGTTGATGTCATTGATGATGTCTTGAAGTTCCGATTGTGGACCATTCCACAATAATAGCACATCTACATATGTTGTATATAGTACAATGCCGCTCTTTTCTCTGTTTGAAACATGTAACAATTTGCGTAAGTTGGGGCAACACATGACCCCATTGCACATCCCTTTAGTTGAAGGCAATACCTGCCATCAAAATAGAAATAGTTCCTTGGTAAAGTCACCTCCAGGAGTTTTAAATAAAAGACAACATCAGGACATTTGTATTCATTGCTATTGGCAATCAACTCTCTGGTAGCTGATAACCCCTTCTGGTGCAGAATATTTGTATAGAGACTAACCACGTCAAGTGAACCCACTTTCATCTTCTCCTGCAGAACTTGTAAGCATTGTAACTTAAGGATAAGGCTAGTGGTGTCCTTCAAGAAAGTGGTCTGGGATACTACAACTGGATGGAGGTAATGGTCCAAATACTTGGAAATTTCATAATATATCGACCCCTGTGCTGAAATTATGGGGTGCCCTGAGGGCAACTTGGCATTCTTATGAAGTTTAGGCAAAGAATAAAGAAGAGGTACAAGTGGATCATTAATACTTAAGACACTAGCACAAGTTTGAGAAATAGTGCCATCTATTACTGCAACTTCCAGAAGCCTATTTAATTCGAGCTTGAAAGTGTTTGTTAGGTCACCAACCAATTTTTTATATAGCATTTGATTACTCAAGTGTTGGTATATATCCCGTTTATAGTCCTCCACATTCATCATTCCTGTGCCGTCAGTCGCCTGCACTGGCATGCAGATGGCACCTGCGTCAGCAGGTGGATGCCCATTGTCTTCTTGGATGCACCAAGCATTTTTATGGGTATGCCCAGGAAATGCTGGGCGTCCCCATGTGAACAACCACTGTCCGCCTCTATCTGCCCTCCATGTGAGAATGCCTGCAACTATGCAAGCCGCTGAGGGTGCCCACCCAGAAGCCCTGCACATGTGCATATGCAAATATACGCATGTTTCGAGGCTAAACATCTGTCCCCAGTGCAAATTTGCCAGGGACTGATCAGATTAGAATGACTCCCTGGGTGGGAGACAAAGCAAGCAGAATTTTTCATGTACCAACATTTTATTTTTATTATACATTCTATAGTGTAATTTGCACTGCAAATTTGATCAATGATTGAATATGTTTATGACTGCCATGTTTCCATGAGGCATAATGTGTAAGAGGCAATAATACTATATAGAATAAAGGGTCCTACTATTGTGGAGCCTAATTTGTAGAAGAGGTATATGGTGTGGTGCAGTACACTTAAGGACATGCCCCAAATTGAGAGGCCACAAACCCTTTTTCAGAGCCCACATGCCTATCGATTTTCCATACCCACACTTCAAAAATTCCATTGGGATGGTGTGTAACATCAGATTCGGCCTTCATCAGCCTGTCTCTGTCACAGAGTTGTGGAAGTTATGCATACTTGCACAAACTAGGAGCATCATTTAATGGTGAGTGAGTTGCGAATGAAGACAAGTGGAGAATTTTGTAGTATATGTGGCCAGTAGCCACAGAAACTACTCAGAGGCGCAACTGTGCTCAATCACTCAAATACCAATTGGGATGTATGAATATATAAAAATATAAAATACTATATTATTATTATAAAATATATTCATACATCCCAATTGGTATTTGAGTGATTGAGCACAGCTGCGCCTCTAAGTAGTTTCTGTGGCTACTGGCCACATATACTACAATATTCTCCACTTGTCTCTCAGAGGCACACACCCTCTAATCAGGGGCTGCAGCAGTGCCCGGTCATTAATAACTGTGATGCTCTCTGCTATTCAGAGTTATATATTGTGATATAACATCCTGATTACTAAAGACTTGTAGTGTATTGGTACTAGCGCTTTTGTGTGACTTTGGTCACAAGTGTATAAGAGTTGCGAATGAATTTCCAGATGGGGACCGATCAGCTATCCATTCGCTAGTTATTTACAGGCTTGCTTTTCACTCTGTCTAGGCGGCAACTATCTGATCACAGGCCCCTCAAAATTGCTTATCAGCAATCAATCTGAACAACCCCCATTGATCCTCCAGTATCCTCAGTGGCGGGCTGGGCAGGGGGCAGGGTGCCATGTGCCCCCCGGACCACTTTAGCGATTAGTGTGCAGCGGGCCGGTGCACATTAAATACCTGGTGGTCCAGTGCCTATTTTGTCGACTGCTAGGCTATAAAAACATGGCCGCCAGCCTCCTGCACTGAGGACATATCTAGTGCAGGAGGCCGCGGTGCATGCGGGCGGGTTTGTGGGCTGGATGTAGGAGCTGGGTAGCAGTCAGGGATGGGTGGTGAAGCTGGGGTGAGCCGGAGAAGGTGACGGCGGCCGTCGGAGGTGCCTGATTCTCTTGGCTTATGAATGTGGGCAGAGGGTAGTGACGTTCCTAGAGGCAGACAGAGCCGGACAGCAGGGAGTGCGCCTGTCACCTGTCGACTAGTAGTGTGGCCGCTGATACAGGAGGAAGAGCGGCACCGCTTCCTGCAGGAAAAGCAGCAGCGGCAGCCCTTGCCTCTATCTTTGCTGCACTGCACTCCCCAGGCCACAATCAGCTGGTGCCTGCAACCGAAATTATTTTACACAGGACTGTGTACACAGGACAGCCAGTCTGTGGTGAGTATCAAAAAAAGTTTTTACTGTATGTGGAGGAGGGGTTATTTTATATTAGGGGGATAACATCTGTCTATTGGGGGAGAGGGGTTATTTAGTGGTAAGGGGGGTGGCAATCCTATGCTAGAAGATGATGATATGTCAGAGGGGGAGGGGACTATTCTATGCTAAGAAAATATGGATATTTTTGGAGGAACTATTCTGCTTTAGGGGGAGATGAAGAGGAGGGGGGGGCATTTATTGGTAAAGGGAGTTCATGTAACTGAGGGGGGGGGGCCTTATGTACTAAGGGAGTGCATACAGAATGCAGCTAACTAGAGTGGCCAATCCTGGGATTGGGCGGCGCATGCGGTCTTTATATCAGTTAGCGCTGAGATGCTGTGCACAGTGACATCTGAGGTCAGGTTGCACAGTTCAGCCCCATGTCCGCCCACCCTCAACCAGATAAGCCAGCTCACCCACCCTCCAGCCCGCACCCACCCTTCTGCCAGCCTGCCTGCACCACATTGGCTGACAGGCACCCACTGTTAGTGATATACAGTATATATATATTTGCAGTATGCCGGCTATGGGGACACACTGCTGTTGTTTATTCCTGTGATAGCTGTTGCCCATGCCCTGAGGAAGGAGCGGAGGCTCCGAAAGTACTTGGCTATGTGGAGCATCTAAATACAGCTTTTTACCTGCAAATACTGCGTGGAGTGCCTTCATTTGGAGAACGTGTATATGTATATATATATATATATATATATATATATATATACACTATCTGCATACACTTATATATCTGGAAACCCCCCTCCAAAATCCTGCATTTGCCCCTGGGTAGCAGGAAGTAGTAGCCTATGCTGATCACACGCTGTGTGGTGTGTGCCTCCCACCTTACTTCCAGCCTGCGTGTTCTACCTGCTTCTCACCAGTGAGTGGTGTGGTGCAGCCTGCCTCGGGGTGCGGTGTAATAGTGTAGGGGAGCAGATCATCAGGTAATAGCATCCCTACATGGGGAGCAGCCTTTGGTGTCCTGTTAATATACAGGGTGAGCAGCCTTTGGTGTCCTGTTGTTATTATTATACAGGGAAAGCAGCCTGTGGTGTCCTGTTATTGTTATTATTATACAAGGGGAGCAGCCTGTGGTGTCCTGGTATTATTATACAATGGGTGCAGCCTGTGGTGTCCTGTTCTTTTTATTATACAGAGGAGCAGTCTGTGGTGTCCAGTTATTATTCCTTTTTTTATTAATACATATTTTTTTTAATGAAAAACCTAAATTTAATGATGTGCTGATACTTATGGGCCAGTGCTCTGGGCTTGCCCCCCAGACTAAAAGTTGCCAGCCAGCCCCTGAGTATCCTTGTACACAAACCTAGACTTTTGTGAATCAGGAGAATAAAGTAACATCTTATCATATGCATATCTGTTATAGAAGCTGTTATAGTTTCAATGTTGGTATGATTGCAATGTAAAGGGGAATAGAAGCAGCATTGACAGTACAAAAGCAAAGTAAACAATATTGATAATCTAATGCTGTATAATTTCTAGCTGCCTCTTGTCTGTACAATAATTTAGTCCAAATCCTAATTCTATCCAAGACTAATCTTCTGCATAGAGTTTGTATTATTACTCAGAAACGCAAATAAATTAGGATTTGCTGAGCTGATGTTTGTGTCACATATTAAATCTTAAAAAAGAAATAAATAAGAAACTACAAATGAAGAAGCTACTCAGGATAGCAGATGGATATACTGTACACCTACTAAATCAAAGAGCACAAATCAATCTGATGCTGGTAAAAAGCGGCACTAAGCAAGCTATTGATTTTTCAAGGTCATGTAAAGGTTATTCACTCAGATTGCAGCACTCGAAAATCAGCATATACTGTAGAAGCACAATTGTTTGTGCAAAATCATGTGCTGCATTGTGCTCTATTAAATATATATAAGCTACTAAAACATTGAACGAAACATTAAAAACAATTAAGAACAGTTTAAAAGCAAAACAATATTGTAACTGTTATGTATGATCTTGTCTCAAAGAAGAAAAACAGAGTATTATATTTACAAATAATAGAAAATAGATGTTTTAGACCTTGCATATATATTTAAACTTTTAAAATATTATAATAACATACCTCCCAACTTTATCAATATCAGAATAGGGCGCCCGAAAAGGGGGTGTGGCGTATGCAAATGAGGGTGCGGCTTATGCAAATTAGGCAATGCCCCCATTTTTGGCATGCGCACAGCGTCTATTCTGTCAGATTGGGGGGACTCCCAACAGCCCCCCCGCAGCGGGACACTGCCGGCCGCGGGAGGGACGCGGGAACGTCCCCAAAAACCGGGACGTTCCCGCGTTTAGCGGGACACTTGGGAGGTATGTAATTACAGTAGGGAAGAATTCACTACAGAGGCGTAACTATAGCACCGCAGCCCCCACGGTCGCGCGGGGGCGCTGTGCATGTGGGGGTGCCGGGGGGTGTGGTGCTATAGTTATCCCCCTCCCGTCCGTCCATCCTCCGCCTGCCCATCGCCCGCCAATCCGCTGCCCACAGCCTTACCTGTCTTCAGTGATGGTCATTCTTCGGTTAGTGAGACGGACCGCAATAAAATGTCCGCCCCATATAGCAGACAGATCTCTGAAACTGTCTGCTGTATGGGGGAGGACATTTTGTGTTGGTCCATCTCCACAGCAGAAGAATGAAGACAGCAAGGGAGCCGGGACCAGCAAGACAGGTAAGGCTGCAGGCGGGGGATGGGGGAGTGGGGTGCGGCGGGGGGGAGGCGCCCCCCAATAATGGCGGGGGGGCGCCCAATTCATAGTTACGCCACTGATTCACTAGGTGTTTCTTGCTAGCAAATATTAGGCATAATCAGAATCACTGATACACACAGAGGCAATGATACACATGGACAGTATTCAATGCCTTTTTGCTCGCTGTCACAGCTCGCAGGGTCAGTATTTAATGGCAATGGGGGGGTAGTCGGCGGGGCATTGTCTTGGGGGAGGGGGGGCTCGGCAAGCTATCACCCCCTATATATCTGATGCTTTGTAATAAGCCCTAGGCTCTATAAGTGATGATCATTGTACCCTGTTAAATAATATGAAGAGGAAATTAGTATTAAGATTTTATACAATCATCATTTTGCACTTTTATGCCTCAGAATCAGGACCGGACTGGCCATCTCACCCTTCTGGCAAATGCCAGAAGGGGCGATGGCCTTGTGGGCCAATTTTGTGTGCTGAGCCCACTGCTTCAAGTCCTGAGCAGGTGGGCTTCATTCACTGTGCGCAGCGCAGTGCCCCCCCCCCGCGCATCATTAGCATATTGATGCGACCGCTCCTGAGCTGCCAGAAGTCTCCTCCTCAAGCAGGAATGGAGCGCATGACCCTGCATCCGTGTCTCACTCCGGAAACACCCCAGGAAGCGCAACCTGGAAGTTGGGTGCACGTTGATTCAGCAGCATGGTTCATCAACAGGCATCCCTGCCTGCCTCACATAAACCAGCCACCGCATCACCATCTACGTGGTGGGGGGACCATCGGGATCCAATACAAAGGGTATCAGGTAGGTGTAGTTTGCACCACTGGAGGTGAGGGACGCCAACCTCTGGTGCCATCCTCACACCTGCCTTGACCCCCTGGACTCTGCCCCGTTACAACCAGCACCTGCACAACGACTGACTCATCCTCCCCTGTACTTTGCCCATGTACAGTGTGGAGTGATACACCTTCATCTAGACTGTGGAATCCTCCCCTGTGTATTGCCCAACCACAGAGTGGAGTGTTATTCCCTACCCTGATTCCTCACCCCCTCACCCCGTCACACAGCATTAGCCAGCAGTTGACACCACTCAGACAGATTGTAAGCTGCAAGGCTCCTATACAATTGCTGGGACATTTCTCCTCACCCCCACCCTCATATCACACCCCTCACCTATCAATTGATGAATTTCAGTATTGTTCACTAAGAAAAAATCATCCTTGATAAACCAGCAATTGTACTTTTTCAATCTCTAACAGTCAGACCACTGCTTTAGATTTCATTAGAGAATCATTACATTCATCCTGGGTTATTGATTTATACAACTTATGGGTTGGCTCACGAATTCACCCAATATTCAACACCCCAGAAGGAGAGCGCAGAGCCACTCTATTTTCTACATTGCATCTAAGAGCTTGGACCACTCTGGTCCGGCAGCCCCTTTGATCATTAGCTGTTTCTTGAGTGCTAGCTTACCAGTAATGCCATAATATGTATTGAGCAATACAGTGTGCGGCAATGTGTAATGGGCATTACGGTGTGTTCCATAATGTGTAATGGGCATAACGTTGTATTCCATAATGTGTAATAGGCATTACGGTGTGTTCCATAATGTGTAATGCTCCTTTTTGTGATGCCACGCCTCCTTTATGTGAGGCCACGCCCCCTTTTTCGCCGCGCAAGGGTCCCGTCTGCTGCAGGTGGGCCTGTGTGCCCAACAATGCCAGGGCCGATTTCTGGTCCCAGTCCGGCCCTGCTCAGAATTCACAATTTTTGGGGAAGTTATGTTAATTTTATCATAAGGGTCCATTACCAGTTGGCATTAAAAGCAGTAATCTAAATGAGGAATTTGGATTGTGCTTGAAAAAATTGCAGTGGTTTAAATGTAATTTCATTGATAACTGATATGAAATGGTTACACTGAAGGTACTGAACAGTATTTTTTACATCTTTAATTAAACTAGAGGTCAATATGATGATTGAGTTTGAAGATCCAATGTTCATGTTTCATATTAGCTATTTGTGATTCACTTTAGAATATTGTTAAAATGTAGACATTGAGCTTGAATATGTCTGGTTTGTACATTGTTGAACCAGCTGTTCTCATTTCTTAAATTTAGCTTGAATTACTTAGATGACCAATTCAAAGATTTTAAAGAATTTGGGAGTTTTATATGTAATTTTAAATACTTAATCAGGAAAAAAATTGTATTCACAATTTAAGCATCTCCAGTTACCAGTCATGGGTTAGATCAGCAGGGCCGTTTCTAGACAATTCAGCTGCCAGTGCGAATAGCTAAAAATGTTCTCCCCCTGTCCCCCCTGAATTGCCCCTTTGTCAAGGTGTGGACCTTGACAAAGGGTCAATTCCGAAACGTTGGAATTGGTTTCTGTTAAATACACGCTGAAAAATTCCCCGCGAGTGCCACTGTTTGTTTTGTTCAACGCTATAAATATATATATATATATATATATATATGACAGCAGGTAGTGGACCAACGGCGCTGACAGGTGCAACTACTCCAGCCAATTTAGAAGAACTTGGTAATCAGGTTGATTTAGCAAGTCAGCACTAAATCCAATTTTTAGGACTGCAGCCTCCTCCAAACTCCCTGGACTCTGGGAGTAAGCAATGGATCTGTCAAAAAAGAGGACAGGAGGGGCGCTCCATAGTGCATAAATGACAGTTTTATTAAAATGATCATAAAACCACTTTCAAAAAAAGAGACAAACAATTGCTTGTACCATAAAAAAGAACGCTGTGGGCTGGGTACCACAAGGCTTTTGTATATACAACACGACCCGGCAAACTCCTACCAGCCGTCCGGAGCACTATCGCCAACCAGGATCACCCACTGGGAACACCGATGGTGAGAACAGCGTGTCGTTGGAAGCCGTAGGAACAGAGGCGTGCATGGGAGCCGGGTACACACACAGCAGACGTCACAGGCCTCACCCTAACTAGTTTCGTAGTAAAACTTCGTCAGAGGGCGTGGCCTGTGACCGTCAGCTGAGAATATTTATCAGAATGATCATCCAATCAGGACACTGCAAAAAAGGTGCTCTATACTAGTGCTGAATGAAACGGTGCTAGTCATTAGTTTAAGCTGCCGCAGGTGGTCTAAAGTCAAAAAACTGTATCTTCTATATAGGGAAAATAAAATAAAAGAAGCACTAACGGAAGGGAAATAATTTAACTTTACGTATAAATATAGTTTACACCTCAAATATGAGGTTTTTAAGAAAAATGTAATCTAATTAGATTATACAGAAAAAACCTTTTTATATACAATGGCGGCCGGCAATAGCAGATCGCAGTGTTAATGACACAAATGATCACTCTGAGTCACAGTAATACAATCAATTGGATACATAGCAAACCATAAATAAAGAGGTACAAGAATACATACATAAAATGACCACATTATATATAAGTATACACAATACATAATATTGAGAAAAAAATACATATATATATCATTCTATTGTATAGGTCGACAAGAATAATGGAATGGAAGAATAATATCCCGTATTCCCAGTTCCTGCGGTTACGCAGGAACTGTACTAATATAGATACTTTTGATGCTCAGTCCGAAATCTATACACAAAGATTTAGAGAAAGGGGGTATCCCCAGAAAGTGGTCCTCTCAGCCCTGAATAAGGCGAGAGATTCAGCTAGAGAAGACATTATTCAGTATAAAGAGAAAGATCAAGCCCTAAGATACAAAACACAAAAAATGTCAGAGGGATAAATTGGATTATGAAATCTATTTGTTAGGAAGCTTACACTTAAGCGTCACTTTATTAAAAAATCTGATGCAGTGATTAAGAATTGGAATGAGAGCATACCTTCATCTGCAAGTCCTCTTACATCGGGTCTGAGGCTTAAGTCCACGTATTACCCCGTAGAATCGAGGGGTCCATACGTGGATTTATTTTCAGATCTGGTAAAAACTGAATTTGAAAATCTAAATGTCAAAAAGAATTACACTAGTAATAATCTCAGTAGGAAAGAATCAGAAGCCCTCAGGAGTCTCTCCAGTGATATGGAGATTGTGATTAAAAGCGCCGATAAGGGCGGAGGGGTGGTTGTTCTCGATAGAGATTATTATGTTGCTGAAGCCCACCGCCTTCTCTGTGATACAAAATCCTATCGCAAACTTGATGCTGACCCCACCCCCATTTTTATAAAAAACTTGGAAACCCTCCTGAAAAAAGGTTTAGACTTAAAGGTTTTGTCACTAGAAGAATTCAGGTACATCTATAATCCCACACCAAGTTTGGCAACTTTTTATCATCTGCCCAAGATCCATAAGGGTCTTGAGAAACCACCCGGCCGCCCTATTGTGGCGGGCGTGGGATCTTTGACGTCTAGAGTATCCGAATATGTGGATAGCTTTATAAAACTCTATGTACCTGAATTAAAAACATACGTTAGAGACTCTACCCATATGTTACAGTTGGTTAAGGACATAAAATAGGAAAATGGCCTCCACTGGGCAAGTATAGATGTTCAATCCCTATACACTGCTATCCCCCATGAAGGAGGACTTTCAGCTATTGAAAGAGTACTTTCTAGAGACCCCTCTGTGCCTTTACCCACTAGAGACTTCATTTGTGATTGTTTAAATTTCGTCCTCAAACACAACTATTTTGAATTTTTGGGGGAGTGGTTTCTCCAGCTGTGGGGCACAGCTATGGGGACGATTTGTGCCCCCAGCCTGGCAAATCTTTATATGGGAGAGTGGGAAACCCAAGTCCTGAGTGGACCCCTTAGTTCTAACATTTTCTTTTTCCGTCGATATATCGACGATATTTTGATTATTTGGAGAGGGGACAAAATATCGTTTGATGAATTTATGCATGACATCAATACCAATACATTTAATCTGGTTTTTACATCTAATTTTCAGGAGGTTAAAATTGAATTTTTGGATCTAGTCTTGAGTGTTGAGAATTTTCCAGCAGTTTCTCACATCGAGACATGCACTTTTTTCAAAAGTGTCGATAGCAACAGCTATCTTGAATACGAAAGTTGCCACCATAAACCGTGGAAGAATAATATCCCGTATTCCCAGTTCCTGCGGTTACGCAGGAACTGTACTAATATAGATACTTTTGATGCTCAGTCCGAAATCTATACACAAAGATTTAGAGAAAGGGGGTATCCCCAGAAAGTGGTCCTCTCAGCCCTGAATAAGGCGAGAGATTCAGCTAGAGAAGACATTATTCAGTATAAAGAGAAAGATCAAGCCCTAAGTACCTCTAACGAGTGTCTCTTCATTACAAAATACAATGATTCTGAGAGGCAGATCTCTGATATTCTAAAGAAAAACTGGCATATCTTGAGACGAGACCCGATTTTGGGGCCACATATCCAAGACCTCCCCAAAATTGTGTTCACCAAGGCAAAGACCATTAAAAACTTGGTGTCTAAAAGTCAGCTAGATATTGTGAACCCCAGAGAAAGTTCTACCACTTTTCTAAACCTGACAGGTTGTTTCCCTTGTAGCAGATGTAAAATCTGCCCATTAGTTGATAAAGGGTTGTCTTTCAAATCAACATCAAATAATGAGTATAAAATCAAGCAGTTTATTAATTGCAATTCATCTTACGTTGTATATCTGTTGGTCTATCCGTGTGGCCTCCGGTATGTCGGGAAAACGAAAAGATCTTTAAAAACCCGCATACTGGAGCACACACGGAACATTAAACATGGTGTTCTGAACCATGGGGTGTCTCGACATTTTAAACACTCCCACAATAGTGATCCGAGTGGTTTGAGATGGAAGGGAATTGAAATTGTACCCCCGAATAAAAGGGGTGGAGATAGAGATCGGGCACTCCTAAGGCGTGAGACCTTTTGGATTATAACCCTCGGGACCCTCACCCCCGCTGGGTTAAACGAGGGGTACGAAATTACTCCTTTTATTAACCGTTAATATTATCCCTTTTTTATGTCAACCTTGTTGCTAGTACAATATATTTGTATCTGCCTTATATTATTGCTTCGTTTAGAGCCAGCCTGTATATGTATCAACTGTCATATTATGTAAGTTTGGTATTACCGTATCAACATAGTCTCTGATAACTTACAATTATCCATATTTGTGCGTGTTTTTCAGATGCCTAGTAAGATTTGGAATCCTTGCCGTTATTCTTCATGCATAGCTGTATTTTTAGAGATATTTTATGACTAATTTGTATGCTTTTTTATAATAGTCGACATGTGTCGACCTATACAATAGAATGATATATATATGTATTTTTTTCTCAATATTATGTATTGTGTATACTTATATATAATGTGGTCATTTTATGTATGTATTCTTGTACCTCTTTATTTATGGTTTGCTATGTATCCAATTGATTGTATTACTGTGACTCAGAGTGATCATTTGTGTCATTAACACTGCGATCTGCTATTGCCGGCCGCCATTGTATATAAAAAGGTTTTTTCTGTATAATCTAATTAGATTACATTTTTCTTAAAAACCTCATATTTGAGGTGTAAACTATATTTATACGTAAAGTTAAATTATTTCCCTTCCGTTAGTGCTTCTTTTATTTTATTTTCCCTATATAGAAGATACAGTCTTTTGACTTTAGACCACCTGCGGCAGCTTAAACTAATGACTAGCACCGTTTCATTCAGCACTAGTATAGAGCACCTTTTTTGCAGTGTCCTGATTGGATGATCATTCTGATAAATATTCTCAGCTGACGGTCACAGGCCACGCCCTCTGACGAAGTTTTACTACGAAACTAGTTAGGGTGAGGCCTGTGACGTCTGCTGTGTGTGTACCCGGCTCCCCTGCACGCCTCTGTTCCTACGGCTTCCAACGACACGCTGTTCTCACCATCGGTGTTCCCAGTGGGTGATCCTGGTTGGCGATAGTGCTCCGGACGGCTGGTAGGAGTTTGCCGGGTCGTGTTGTATATACAAAAGCCTTGTGGTACCCAGCCCACAGCGTTCTTTTTTATGGTACAAGCAATTGTTTGTCTCTTTTTTTGAAAGTGGTTTTATGATCATTTTAATAAAACTGTCATTTATGCACTATGGAGCGCCCCTCCTGTCCTCTTTTTTGACATATATATATATATATATATATAAGCAGGTTCTCGCATATACCCTGTTACAGGAACATTTGAGGAAGGAGGCGGCACTCAAACGGATTTGATTAAGGTGCTGGTATATTTAGAGCAAAATTACAGCATTATTACAGTGCAGACTACAATGTTTCAAGACCTGTGCGGTCTTTTCATCAGGTCATGCATAAGGTGCAAAGTGACATACAAACAGTACTTTGCACTTTGCACCTTATGCATGACCTGATGAAAAGACCGCACAGGTCTTGAAACATTGTAGTCTGCACTGTAATAATGCTGTAATTTTGCTCTAAATATACCAGCACCTTAATCAAATCCGTTTGAGTGCCGCCTCCTTCCTCAAATGTTCCTGTAACAGGGTATATGCGAGAACCTGCTTCTATATCTCCCCCATTGGAAGGCACCGCGGTCTGTTGTCCTCATTGTCTAGAGTGCCAATCACAGTCGGATCGTATATATATATATATATATATATATATATATATTGGTTGCAGCAAGGTGGCACACAGTATATGGTAGTTACCAAGGTTGCGGTGCAGGGTTCGTAATATAGTGGATACAAACAGTTAACTCCCTTGGTATCAAGAAAGAAAAGAACCAGCACACGCAGATAGATCAAGAAACAAAAGTGTATTAGCGGTACATTACAGTTAGTTGAACGAGGTACACAGCGGCTATCCCGACAGCCGTTTCAACTGGCAGCCAGCCAGTTTTCCTCAGGGGTACAGAGAGTGTAGGACGTGTGCAGGTTTAAATACCTGTGTAAATGGCGCCAAGACCTCCTCCGAGACAGGTAAGGATGCGCTGTCACTCAGCACCACTGGTGCTGTTGCGCGCGGCTAACGGGGAGTGTGGAGGGCGCGTCATAGGGAATCCCCTGTATGACCAATCAGCACGTCCTGCGCTCGTAGCGCTGTGACACCTAGTGCTGTGAAGTAATGCGTGAATAATCAAAGGACAGGGGGTGACAGGGTAGATAGCGTCAGCTTATGTGATAAGGGATGTGTCTACTGAGCATGGATAGTATGTTAAATGTCGGACTAAGAGCTTACTTATAAACGGCTGGTGCGTGTATAACGGTGTGCCAGATGCTATGAAGAATATGGCAATATGCATGGTATAACGGACATTAAAGTCGGTTAATGGGGGTGTGCAAGACAATGTCAAGTGACAACATTAAACACTCTATAAAGAAGAGTGAACACAGTATCAAATATTAAATATTAAATATTACAAGGGCACACGGCGGTGCAGCACAAGTAAGAAGCACACGGCGGTGCCAATTCACTAATTGACACATGAGCTGTGTCAACATTGCAGTTTAACGACAGAGATGTCGCGCACACGGCGGTGCCGTCGACATGGCATCAGCATGTCAATACAGTAGAGATAATGACTGTGGGACACAATAAGACAGGATTCACTGTGGAATCGTAAGTGAGATACAGTAGACCACCCATTGTTAGTCAGAAATATGCATAACAGTAATGCACTGAGGCATTGTGCGTGTGTGAGGCTGCGTTTAATCTCTGTATGGCGCACTGGTTGGTAGTACACTTGGGTACTGTATGTGCGTGGCAAAACCAACAGTTAAATAAAGCAGCCCATTTTGAAATCCTCATTAAGACCTAGGGGTGCCAGGCACTGCAGTCTGTGGATCCATCTCAGTTCACGCTGCAGTAAAAGTTTATCCCTATCACCTCCCCTAGTGAGTGGGGGTATGTGATCAATGAGATAGCATTTAAGTCCTCCAATTTTGTGCCCTTTTTCCAAAAAGTGTCTTGCAACCGGCAGAGATCTTAAGTCCAATTCTTTGCTGCTGGGAAGGAGACTTTTTTTAATGGACGATCTATGTTGACTTAGACGTTCCTTCAACATGCGTGTGGTTTTACCTACATATATGAGGTTGCAAGGACATTTGAGAGCGTAGACAACGTACTTGCTGTTACAGTCAAGGCGATGTCGAGTCTTGTACTTTTTACCATCTTGCGGGTTAGTGAATTCCTTGCCTGTGACAAGGAACGGACAGTTGGAGCAACCTGGGCAATTGAATACTCCATTTTTCATGGATAGCCAGTTCTTGGTTTGCGGTTTGCTGTGTGCAAAGTCTGTAACTACCAGAATGTCTTTGAGATTTGGTCCTCGGCGGTATGCAAACCTTGGTGGTTGTTTAAGAATGTGGGGTAGAGTGGGATCACTGGCAAGTATGTGCCAGTGTTCAATGATCTTCTTCTTGATGTGACTAGATGCCACCGTATGTGTGCTACAGAAGTTAATTCGCATATTCTCCTCTCCTGGTGTTGCCAGTTTTGGTTTGAGGAGGTCCTCCCTTTTGAGTAGTGCAATCTTATTCAGTGCATCATTAATGTCATTCTGCGCATATCCTCTCTCGAGGAATTTCTGTCCCATTGTAGCCAATGCTTCAGGTAGGCGCTGTGGATCTGAATTAATTCTGCATACTCGCACCATCTGTGAGTATGGTAAGCCTCTTTTGAGGGCCGTCGGGTGGTAACTTGTAGCATGAAGTAAGGTGTTTTTGTCGGTGGCTTTAGTGTAAATTCTGGTCGTTAGTTGTCGGTTTTCGAGAAGCACGGTAACGTCCAAGAAATTGATTAGTGTTCTGCTCAGGTTCATTGTGAAACGAATGGTGCCTTGTAGGGAATTAAGGTGGTCTACAAACGATAGCAACGTTTGTTCTCCACCTGTCCACATTATGAACAGGTCATCTATATACCTTACATACAGGTATATGTGCTTGTTGAATTGGGGGTTGTTATAGATGTTATCCTGTTCATATGCCGCCATAAAAAGATTGGCGTACGCCGGGGCCATATTAGACCCCATCGCAGTCCCGCGGCGTTGCAGATAGAATCGGTTCTGAAACAAGAAGTAATTTTTGTTTAAGATCACTTCCATGAGTAGTGATAGATACTCGACCGGAGGTCCAATATAGTGGCAGCTATTGGTGGCAGCTTCTTTGCTTGCTTCAATCCCTTCACGGTGAGGGATATTGGTGTAAAGACTTGAAACGTCTAGAGTGGCCATAATAAGATCGGCTGGTAGATCTGTAAGAGCATTGAGTTTTCTTAAGAAATCAGTAGTGTTCTCGATGAAACTTGTAGTTTGTCGCACAACTGGCTGTAGAAAAAAATCAACAAGTTGGGATAGCGGCTGACACAGTGACCCTCTGGCCGATATTATCGGTCGTCCTGGCGGAGCAGAGAGGGATTTGTGCACTTTTGGCAAAGTGTATAAGATTAGGATTTTAGGGCTGCTCTGGGTGAGAAATTCCGCAGTTTCCTTATTTATGTATCGGTTAGCTAGGCCCAATTGAATGATCCCATCGATCTCCTTTTTGTGATGCCACGCCTCCTTTATGTGAGGCCACGCCCCCTTTTTCGCCGCGCAAGGGTCCCGTCTGCTGCAGGTGGGCCTGTGTGCCCAACAATGCCAGGGCCGATTTCTGGTCCCAGTCCGGCCCTGCTCAGAATTCACAATTTTTGGGGAAGTTATGTTAATTTTATCATAAGGGTCCATTACCAGTTGGCATTAAAAGCAGTAATCTAAATGAGGAATTTGGATTGTGCTTGAAAAAATTGCAGTGGTTTAAATGTAATTTCATTGATAACCGATATGAAATGGTTACACTGAAGGTACTGAACAGTATTTTTTACATCTTTAATTAAACTAGAGGTCAATATGATGATTGAGTTTGAAGATCCAATGTTCATGTTTCATATTAGCTATTTGTGATTCACTTTAGAATATTGTTAAAATGTAGACATTGAGCTTGAATATGTCTGTTTTGTACATTGTTGAACCAGCTGTTCTCATTTCTTAAATTTAGCTTGAATTACTTAGATGACCAATTCAAAGATTTTAAAGAATTTGGGAGTTTTATATGTAATTTTAAATACTTAATCAGGAAAAAAATTGTATTCACAATTTAAGCATCTCCAGTTACCAGTCATGGGTTAGATCAGCAGGGCCGTTTCTAGACAATTCAGCTGCCAGTGCGAATAGCTAAAAATGTTCTCCCCCTGTCCCCCCTGAATTGCCCCTTTGTCAAGGTGTGGACCTTGACAAAGGGTCAATTCCGAAACGTTGGAATTGGTTTCTGTTAAATACACGCTGAAAAATTCCCCGCGAGTGCCACTGTTTGTTTCGTTCAACGCTATAAATATATATATATATATATGGAAAGAAATGGAAAAAGATACTGGCGACCAATTATTGTGAATTTAAAAGATATGAGAAATATATAAATATATATATAAAGTATTTATTGGGATGACAATATAAGGGTAGGAAAGTAAAAAATAGGACAACTATGCATACATGAGCATATCAATTTATATAAAAAGACAATACTGTGGGTACTATATAGAAAAAATAGGTGGATAAAAAATGGGGAATTTTAGATAAAACGACACTTGAATCTAAAAAATCTAAAAAATTGAGGAACTAGAGATACAAAAAGATATAAATATATATATAAAAGTTAAGATATAAAAATCCTTAATTTATGAGGTAATAGGAGGTAGGTGTCCCTACCTATGGGACACCTACCTCCTATTACCTCATAAGTTAAGGATTTTTATATCTTAACTTTTATATATATATTTATATCTTTTTGTATCTCTATTTCCTCAATTTTTTAGATTTTTTAGATTCAAGTGTCGTTTTATCTAAAATTCCCCATTTTTTATCCACCTATTTTTTCTATATAGTACCCACAGTATTGTCTTTTTATATAAATTGATATGCTCATGTATGCATAGTTGTCCTATTTTTTACTGTCCTACCCTTATATTGTCATCCCAATAAATACTTTATATATATTTATATATTTCTCATATCTTTTAAATTCACAATAATTGGTCGCCAGTATCTTTTTCCATTTCTTTCCATAACCCTATAAGTAATATACCCTTACTTTTATTGAAAGATAGGCTGACACCTTCATAATATAAGGGAATATTATTGTGAGCCTTTTATATATTTAGCACAAGTGGCGCCTCTTTTCCAAAACAAATATATATATATATATATATATATATATATATATATATATATATATATATATGCAGGTTCTCGCATATACCCTGTTACAGGAACATTTGAGGAAGGAGGCGGCACTCAAACGGATTTGATTAAGGTGCTGGTATATTTAGAGCAAAATTACAGCATTATTACAGTGCAGACTACAATGTTTCAAGACCTGTGCGGTCTTTTCATCAGGTCATGCATAAGGTGCAAAGTGACATACAAACAGTACTTTGCACTTTGCACCTTATGCATGACCTGATGAAAAGACTGCACAGGTCTTGAAACGTTGTCGTCTGCACTGTAATAATGCTGTAATTTTGCTCTAAATATACCAGCACCTTAATCAAATCCGTTTGAGTGCCGCCTCCTTCCTCAAATGTTCCTGTAACAGGGTATATGCGAGAACCTGCTTCTATATCTCCCCCATTGGAAGGCACCGCGGTCTGTTGTCCTCATTGTCTAGAGTGCCAATCACAGTTGGATCGTATATATATATATATATATATATATATATATAGATATATATAGATATATAGATATATATATGTATAATGAAAGAAGGCACACAGACAAATAATACAAAAAAAACACTGTGTAATGGACAAAGCATCAAGTACTTTCAGGATCGCAGCCCCATCGTCATGATATAAGCCCATTAAAAATAAATGTGTATGTATACATTGCTAGCCAAAGAACCTTTCAGCTTTAACTTTTGAGTTACAGTTTATATGTTACAGGTTGTTTTGTCGTTTACTTATAAGTATGTTGTTTTTTTGTAACATAAAAATCTATTAAGGATTAAGGATCGCAGAGGTCCTTGGATAGAAAGTGTTTACAGACATAAATGTTACATGTTAAATGTAGTTTGTTTTTATTTTATATGTATGTAAAAAAAATGTATATACCTTATCACACATGTTATACTTAAAGATGTAAATTTGAGCATAATAATATTGTCACGAGTTTTTATATAATGTTTAGATTTGGCACAAGTTTACATGGATATCAATGTTGATATTCTCTTATTGTAGTGTATTTGCACAAAATATTATTGCTTGAAAATAGAAATCACGGCATATTTTGTATACAGGGGTTGCTAGGTAACAAGAACAAAGACTCAACGTCACTTCCGTGCAACCCGTGCCATGGCCAGGAAGATGGAAGTGGATGGAGATGCACGCTGTGCTGGCCCGGTTTCCTATTAACAGTATATGTTGAGTGTTTCACTTGCAAGATTGTTCTTGATAAAAGCTCTGCAAGCACTGAAATTTTGATAAATCAGACGCATTGCTGTGTGATTATTTGACCTTAGTGCCGTCATCTCTGCCAGCTATATATATATATATATATATATATATATATATATATAGGTATAGGTATATATATATAGCTGTAGGTATTGCTGCCTGGTCTGTGCTGTGGTAACTGTTTGTGCTGCTAATGGAACTTTGGTCCTGACGATGGTCCCAAGAGGACAGAAACGTTGACTACAACCCTTTTTTGGGAATTACGTGAAGTGTTTATTAAATACACAGCAGCTTTTTTAATTCAATTGGAGACTGGTGAGTGCTTCCCTTTTTTCTATATTTTGGACTTTATATTGGTTCTGGATGACACCCCAGCAATTGGACTATTTGTCGATGTGAGTGCGGTCTTCTTCCCAAGTATAAATATATATATATATACGTCCCAGTCTGTGGTGCGGCACTCCAAATTAAACTCCTCTCATAGCGGTACAGCAAACGTTTTATTCTGTCTCTAGCAACGTTTCAATGCCACTAGGGCATTGTCATCAGGCTCAGAATCAGAGAGAGAGAGAGAAAAGAATACCGGCACTCAACTCCTCAGTTTTTCTGTAGTTACCTTGGTGCCATCCTTAGCTTAGATGATTGCTTGCAATAATTGTAGGGGGTAGGCGGCACTTCACAGAACTCAATAAGATGAAAGATTAGCCGGAGACCACCATGATCGTATCATATGATACGATCATGGTGGTCTCCTCCTAATCTTTCAGCATATTAAGTCCTGTGGGGTGCCGCTTACTCCCCTACAATTATATATATATATATATATATATATATAGAAGATAAGGCAGGCAGGCACTCACTTTTGGTTTTTATGCAGGTGCAGGGTCCATAAATGCATAATAGTTGACACACTCACCCAATCTACTGAGCAGTCCAAGTAAGAAACGACCAGCACTCAAATGAAGGTGAAGAAAGAAGAAAATTGTATTCACAATGTAAGCATGTTAGACAGACATTGCCACAGCTGACCCGACAGCCGTTTCAACCAGGGGGTCCTGGTTTTCATCAGGGGTCTGATGAAAACCAGGACCCCCTGGTTGAAACGGCTGTCGGGTCAGCTGTGGCAATGTCTGTCTAACATGCTTACATTGTGAATACAATTTTCTTCTTTCTTCACTTTCATTTGAGTGCTGGTCGTTTCTTACTTGGTCTGCTCAGTAGATTGGGTGAGTGTGTCAACTATATATATATGACTCTGATCTCTCTAAAGGGTACACACGCTTCGATTTGCTTTAGATTCGATGTTAGATTCGATTTTCTATTAGATCTGGCATTAGATCTTCCCATACAATTTGGCATTAGATCTGTACTTTTGCATTCGATTTTATTTCAATTTCACAGTGTAGACACAATGTACTCATTTGATTTACTGGATCAAATTTGAGATTTCCTTGGCTGCACAGTAGATTTTTCTATTCGATTTTGAGAAAACGGGAGCGCGCATCAAATCGAATGCAGATGGAAAGTGTCCTAAAAACCATTTGATGTGGATTCGATTTTGCTTCTATAAGCAAAATCGAATCGAAAACAGGGAAAAATCTAAGCGTGTGTACACAGCTTTACAATGCAGTCTTCTTTACTTGGCAATATTAAACTAATACAGGGCTTACTTCAACGGATGCATGTCGAGACATAATCAATGCTAAATACTCCATTGAGAGACTAATACAATTACTTTAACTAAAGTAACATCTTATATAGGTGTCAGAGCTGAAGGAATAGGAGACCTGTGTCTGAATCTCAGACAATGCAAGTTACAGATCATTGGGAAACCCCCTCATTGTGCCCTTGGAGATAAAACAGTTGAGGCCTCTCCTTGGCCCGGTGACTTGTTCTTCAAGCATTACTTTTAGTTCAAAACAGAAATTTTTCGATTACATTTTTTTTATTAAATAAAACAGTTAACTAGATTACCTTAAAAATGTATTTTAGATATAACAAATGCAGCAAAAACAGCATGTTATTATTAAATGTATAATTCATTTTTCTAAAATGGAATTGTAATACAGTAAGGCTCACATGAGAAAGTAAAGTCAAGTGGCCATTGACAAAGCCATTAGCATATAGATTAACATCCCACGTTTCACATCATCCCACACTCTAAATTATTTTAATGCGCAACATTATTACGTCTAAACCCCATTTCATTATAAGACAAACACAAAAAATCCAGATTACAAACACAGAAGTCGCACTGTCAACTTTTGGTTACTTATAAAGCTGTTTACAATGGAGGAGGATGTCCTCCCAAAGCCTATTCATACAGCTCATTGACAAAGAACACTTAATGCTTAACAGCAGAAAACCACACAAGGGGGGCTATTCAGAGTTGAATGCTGTTGTACAAATTTCCAATACAGGTTATAGCACGCATGCGCAAGCCAAAATAGCAAAAGAAATAGCAGAAATATCTAATCACAATCCTTTTGCAATTTGATGGGCAGGACGTCCCCGTTCGGGGGTGGTAACCGGCCATTTTCAGGGAGTGTCCGATAATGCACGGTGTGCTCGGACGTGAAAGGGAGGGTGTCTTATGTCATCGACAGCCTAGATCAGCCTGTCTCTGTCCCAGAGTTGTGGAAGGGTCAGACTTACTCACATATATTCACATTTCCACAGATTGGGAAAACTATTTCATGGTGAGTGAATTATGTATGGGTATGTGAAAGGATAGTGGATTGCAAAATTTTAGCAAATTACCTGCAGATTTACACAGTGTGAGTTTTCACTCTAAGGAAGAAGGAAAATGGCTAATAAGAATGTGATCAATTGGATATTACAATTAAACTATTTATTAATCGGTATCGTTTGTATTTTATTTCTTTAAGGGAAGATACAGTAAAAAATATTTTTCCATAAAGATAAGAATAACATTAAATGCACTATTAACCCCTTCCTGACGGAGCCTGTTTTTGCCTTCCTGACAGAGCCCTTTTTTTCAAATCTGGCATGTATCACTTAAGTGGGGATAACTTTTTTTTGCTTTTACTTATCCCAGTGATTTTGAGATTGTTTTCTCGTGACACATTGTACTTCAAGTTAGTGGTAAATTTTGGTCGATACAGTCTGTGTTTTTTTGTGAAAAATACCAAAATGTCGTAAAAAAATTGAAAATTTTGCGATTTGCAAAATGTTAAATTTTCTGCTTGTGAGACAAATAATCTTACCACTCAAAATAGTTAATAACTAACATAGACCATATGTATACTTTATGTTGCCATCATTATTTCAACCTCATTTTCATTTTTTTGGACACTAGGAGGCTTAAAATATGAATAGCAAATTCTCAAATTTTCAAGAAAATTTCAAACACTGATTTTTTTAGGGACCAGTTCAGTTCTGATGTGACTTTGAGGGACTTGTATGTGAGACACCCCCATAAATGATGCCATTTCAAAAACTGCACCCCTCACAGTATTCAAAACAGCATTTTGGAAGTTTGTTAACCCTTTAGGTGTTTCACAGGAATTAAAACAAAGTGTAGGTGAAATTTCAAAATTTCATTTTTTTTTGCAGATTTGCAATTTTAATACATTTTTCTAAGGAACACAGCAGATTTTACTAGAGAAATGTGACTAAAAATTGATTCCCCCAATTCTTTGGTTTTCATAAATATCCTATATGTGGCCCTAGTGTGCACGGTGACCAAACCACAGGCTTCATAATAGAAGGAGCACCTACTTGATTTTGGAGCCTCCTTTTTATGAGATTATTTTTTAGGCACCATGTAGGTTTCTAGGCACCATAAGATGCTAAAAGTTAGGAACCCCCCCCACAAGTGACCCCATTTTGCAAACTACACCCTTCAGGGAATTCATCTAGGGGTATAGTGTACATTTCAAACCCCCAGGGGTTTCACCAATTGTGGTACAACTGGGCAGTGAAAATGAAAAAAAAAAAAAATTTCATTTTCACAGCTCAGTTGTATCAAAATTGGTGAAACCCCTGGGGTTTGAAATGTACACTATACCCCTTGATGAATTCCCTGAAGGGTGTAGTTTGCAAAATGGGGTCACTTGTGGGGGGGTTCCACTGTATGGGTGTTTCGGGGGTCATTCAACCAGAATCTGTGCTGCAAAATCCAAATATCACTCCTTCCCTTCTGAGTCCTGCCATGCACCCAACTGGTATTTTTTGGTCACATGTGAGGCATTGCCGTACTCGAGAGAAATTGGGGCACAGATTTTGGGGTGCTTTGTCTCCTTCATTCCTTGTGAAAATGAAAAATTTTGAGCCAGAACTGCATTTTTGTGTAAAAAAATGTAAGAAGTTCACCAGCTGAAGAATGCTACTGCTCCTGACATTATCAATGTTAATCTGAGGATTCGGTTACATCTGGCTATTATCATTATTTTGGTTATTCCAAGCCCGAATACTCTTTTCTCTGATTGCGGAAATTTACTGGATTATGTCTTATTGACATCTGAGTCATAATATTATCTTTACTGAACATCCATAGTTACTGCTGACCGCAATTTCTGCCCCTGATGAAGTCTGGTTCAGACGAAACGCGTTGGGCCTTCTGTTTATGATTATGGAATCTCTGAGCAATTATTGATGTTCATCTACTGCATATTTTGTGATTCCCATCGAAGGGTTTTTATTGTACATGATTTATATGTACTTTTTATTTGTATTGTGTATTAAATATATATTTTTACTAAGTGACATCTATTGGTCAATTAGCGCACTCTGATTTCCCTTTCTTTTCTATGTCTATGCGATTGGGTCTTTGCTAACAGAGGACCCTTCAGAGGTGCTGCTCTCACTCTACTAGCGCAGGAAAGGGTCTTTTCCTTTTTATATATATATATATATATATACACACACACATATATATATATATACACACACATATATATATATATACATATAATTCAGTTCATTATCATTCTTTTTTTTTACTTTTTATGCAGCTCATGCTGCTGCTGCGGCTGGCAGGGGGGGGGAGGGGGGTGCGTGCGCTCCTGCCGCTGCGTGCGCTCCTGCCGCTGCCGCCGCCGGGTGAGCCTGCTGCCGGGCCGGGTGAGTGCCGGGTGGGTGGGAGGGGGGTGCTGCTCATCGGTGGTGATCGGTGCTGTACTTAACAGCACCGATCACCACCGATCCCTGTGTTACCGAGCGGCTTAGCCGCCGGTAACACAGGAAACGCTGTGAATGGCTGTTCAGATTTGAACAGCCAATCACAGCGATCGCCGACCGGGGGGGGCACCCCTGCCCCCCCTGGGCGGCGAGGGGGGATGTCTGCTGTCAGGGACAGCAGACATCTCCTAACTGTCACCGCGTCTATAGATGCAGTGACAGTTAGAAGCCATGACGTACATTTACGTCATGTGTCGGGAAGTACCTCCCGGCCATGACGTAAATGTACGTCAAATGTCGGGAAGGGGTTAAGTGTATAACCAGGCTGAACCAGATTGACGCAAGTCTTTTTTCAGCCTTACCTACTATGTAACTATGTAACTATGTATAAAATAATGCCAATTCAAAATAAATAAAAAAACAACCATTAAAATGCTGATATAATGTAAAAGGACTTTGGAAAGTATATATTATATATAAGAGATGTGGTGCGGCACTCGGAATGATGACTCAGTAAACGGGGTTCATATAAACTAGAGATGTGCGGGCTCGGATTCCTCACGGACATCATCAATCCGGGCCCGGATACGAGCAGCGCTCGGCGCTTCCCGCCTGACTCGAATCCGGGCGCACGGGCAAAACGTCATCACCCGGCGTCGGATTCTCGCGAGATCACGGAACCCTTAAATTCCGCAACCTCGCGCCGCCATCTTCACTCCAATCTCGGAGAAGGGTAGGGAAGGGTGTGCTGCTGCTGTGTGTGGTCTCTGCTGGGGCCCGTGCTGCTGTGTACTGTGTCTCTGCTCAGTCAAGACATCACCATTGCAAGGATGACTGGTGCTGTGTTCTGTCTCTCCTTTGTGCTGGGGCCTGCCTCTGCTGAGTCTGCTCCTGTATATTCAGTCACAGTGTGATAGTCCACTGGTGCTGCTAGTGCCACGGCCTGTCCTGCACTGCCTAGTGTCTGCTGCAGTCTGCTCTCTGCTGTTGCCACTGGCTAGTGCCTACCAGTACCTGTTGCAGTATATAATTCCAGTGTGCTGTTGCCCCTGGCTACCAGTACCTATCACAGTATATAATTCTAGTGTGCTGTTGCCCCTGGCTACCAGTACCTATCACAGTATATAATTCCAGTTTGCTGTTGCCACTGGCAGTGGCTACCAGTATTTTATTTATTGCAGTATATAATTCTAGTCTGCTGTTGCCACTGGCTACCAGTATTTATCGCAGTATATAATTCCAGCCTGCTGTTGCCGCTGGCTACCAGTATTATTTATCACAGTATATAAATCCAGTCTGCTGTTTCCACTGGCTACCAGTATTTATCGCAGTATATAATTCCAGTCTGCTGTTGCCGCTGGCTACCAGTATTATTTATCACAGTATATAAAAATCCAGTCTGCTGTTTCCACTGGCTACCAGTATTTATCGCAGTATATAATTCCAGTCTGTTGCCACTGGCTACCAGTATTTATTGCAGTATATAATTCCAATCTGCTGTTTCCACTGGCTACCAGTACTATCAGTCCAGGGGTGCCCACATGTGTGCTGTATTTGTCCAGGGGTGCCCCCATGTGTCCTGTATCAGTCCTGGGGTGCCCGCATGTGTGCCGTATAATTCCAGGGGTGCTCCATGTGTCCCATATCAGACCAGGGGAGCTGCCCTTTTTTTTTAATGAAAATAAAATTAAGGTGTTTTTTTTTTTTTTTTTTACTGCAAGGGCTGTTAAATGCGCTGTAGTCCAGGGGTGAGCCAAGAGTGCTGTATAATTCATGGGGTGTTGCTAAGTAAGGTGTGCTGCTCTTTTTTATAATTAAAAGAATACACATTTTTATTTTTACTGCAGGAATTTGTCTGCCGCATAATTCCATGCCTGCCGCCATGTGTGCCGTAACAGTCCAGGGGTGCCGCCATCTGTGCCGTATAATTCCATGTGTGCTGTATCAGATCAGGGGTGCCACCATCTGTGCCGTATAATTCCTGGGGTAAGCCAAGTCTGCCGTATAATTCATGGGGTGCTGCCAAGTGTGCTGTATTAGTCCAGGGGTGATGCTAAGCATGCCATATCAGTCCAGGGGTGATGCTAGGTGTGCCGTATCAGACTAGGGGGGATGCTAAGTGTGCCATATCAGTCCAGGGGTGATGCTAAATGTGCCGTATCAGTCCAGGGGTGATGCTACCTGTGCCATATCAGTCCAGGGGTGATGCTAGGTGTGCCGTATCAGACTAGGGGGGATGCTAAGTGTGCCATATCAGTCCAGGGGTGATGCTAAATGTGCCGTATCAGTCCAGGGGTGATGCTACCTGTGCCATATCAGTCCAGGGGTAATTCTAGGTGTGCAGTATCAGCCTAGAGGGGATGCTAAGTGTGCCATATCAGTCTAGTGTTTGTGCCGCACACTTGTGTGGCTTATCATAGTTATCCAGCTACCTCGGTGCAACCTTTTGCCCTAAAAACAATATTGTAAGGTGTGAGCTGTTCAGAATAGACTGTAAATGAGTGGAAATGAATGTTGTTGAGGTTAATATAGCGTAGGAGCAAAAAAACAACAAAATTCTGCGATTTTAGCAGTTTTTATGCTTTTTTAACAAAATAATCAGAACCCAAAACTTAAGAAATCCAAACACAAAACACTTAGGAGGTGTTTTGGCAAAACCCATTAGAACCCAAAACCTCAAGGTAATCAGAACCCAAAACCCAAAACCCAAAACCCGAAAAGTGGCCGGTGCACATCTCTAATATAAACAATGTCTCAGTTTTTTTCAAAACTGTTTTCAAGTTACAACCAGAAAGAAACATGTTATTACATACCTTTATACATGAACTACACACCTCATGTGGGCTGCTGACCTCTACGGGACTGCTTACCCACCTAGGGAGGCACGGAGTAGTGACTCATCCTGCTGCCGTGTGATCCCTGGTCTGTGCTCCCCTTCACCATGGTGACAGAAAGCTTCCTATAACAGCAACAGATTATTTATTATACAGCGGTATATTCAGATACTAGGTGCTTGCTACATAAACAATGCACAAACAGCGCTACATCTAGTGCACTGTGATGAAAATGGCTATTGGAAAAGGTAACGCAGGCAAATTACAAACATGGTATCTCAAATAAAAGCCCTAATTTTGAGAAATCACTATAATACTATTATGATAGGTTCTAAAAAGTATTAAAGATAGATTTTCATTTAGACCTTGTGGCTCTATGGACATGGGTCTTCAACCTGTGGCCCTCCAGATGTTGTGAAACTACATGTTCCAACATGCATTGCCACATTTTTTCCTATGAGAGCATGCCAAAACTGTCAGGGCATGCTGGAACATGTAGTTCTACAACATCTGGAGGGCCACAGGTTGAAGACATATGCTCTATGACATCAAGAGTCATAATCCATTTGGTATTGCATTAAATAATTTGACACCATGTTGCCTCCCCAACTTAGAGGTGGGATCCTATCAATTATCCGATATCTAGTACTCAGCAGATGTTTCAATGTAACAAAATGCCTTGCAACTGGCTGTTCGCTGAATCCTGTATTTAAAGCTTGTTTAATGGATGGCCGTTGGGCCGCCATACGTTCTTTAAACTTGCGTTCTGGTTTTCCAACATACACCAGACCACACGGACATATGATCTGGAATACGACATACGTACTATCACAATTGTAGATACTTCCTACCCATGTGTGGGTAATGGAAACTGTCACCTATCAGCAAAAACTGACAGGTGACACATCCACCTCTGGTGCATCTGTATTTGCTAGTGCTTAGGAAAGACAGTCCCCTTTGCAGGGTTTGTTTATACTTGTCTATCTTAACCAACCAATCTTTAAGATTGCGCCCTCTTCGATAGCATGACATGAGGTTGGTGTTGGTCAGGCCTAAACCTGGATCAGACCTGATTATTGGTGAGTGCTTTTGGTGATGGAACTTATCTGCGGTGAATGTACATTATATTGAGTAACCCATGGCATTTTGGCTATTTGTGTGTTCTTCCCTGTCCCAGATTTATTTAGTAGAACATTACGATCTCGCTGGAGGGCTCGAGATTTTGCTTCTACTAGCGCAAATTCAACCGGTGAATAGTTATCGGGAAAAAGCTTCTTCTTGTTTTGGATGATCTCTCAGAGATGGATCTGAAGCATCTGCCTGATGGGAGAATGTCAAATATGTTATGACCAGGGTAGTGCTTGTCTGCCACGATCTTTCTTGCACGCTTCTCTACCCTGGCTAAATATAGTACCCTTACAAGGGGGAGTTCAGTCCCGATGATCTTCTCTGTCGACCTCACCACCTTTGGAAGTCTTCGTTTGTCAGTCTCATTTGCTCCTTCGTACCAGATTGAAATAGAGGAGCATAGGATGGACTCCACGATCGCTTGTAGAAGATGTACAGCAGCTCTTGTGGGATGTAAAAATGTCTGAGTTGCCTTAGGAAGAACAACTGCTGTTGGGTCTTGTTATGGTAGTGCTTATGTTGGGCCCCCATTTGAGGTCATGGAGATTTATATTCCCACGGAATTTGTAGGTCTCAACCCACGACACCTCGCTGTTTGAGATAACTAGTGGGACCAAGGCATTTGGTTTTCTTCTGAAGTCTACCACTATCTTGACTGTCTTGATGGGGTTTAGTTCTAGGTTGTTCATTTAACACCACAGGTATGATTACCTCTCAGTCTGTGGGGTAAAGCAATGGGGAGCTGGTTCAAGATGGGTAGGTGTTCCAAAAAAAATCCAATGTACAGGTTATTAGTGTCTTCTGATGCATTTTCTTGTCATCTGACAACTTTTTCAAAGGTTTTCACTCTGTCTGGGAAATGGCTAACTCCACGCAATTATCTGCAAATTTTCAGAGGAGCGATTAGGCCCGAATCAGGTCCAAAAGAGAGGAAGAGGTATAATCACCAAAAGAAGGATGGTGTGTACAAAGAACATTCAGACCACGTTGACATTCTGAGGGCTACATACATTGGTAACAAGACCAGTTTATGAAGCAGTAGCTTTTTGTAAGCTGTTACTTCTCTGCGGGTTTGATCTCAACATTTAAGCTACACTGATAACGTGAAACATATGCCAGGCTTTGCACTTAATATGAGTACCCCTTAAAATTTTAGAGTTAAACTTAGTAAGAAGTAAAAGCTTACAAAAGTGTGTGAATTATTGTAATAATAATAATAATAATAATAATAATAATGACAGTAGTTGAGTTGGGTGGCTACCCTCTGCAGTTACCACAAGTATTAAAGGAGTACTGCAATCTTAGTGAACAGTATAATAAACCCAATTTAGGTGGCTGGAGCTCTTTTCAGTTAATACTAGTATTGTTTTAATATAGTAATTAAGGCTGAAAAAAGCTGTTAGTCCATCGAGTTCCCCCTATATAACTAATAGGTTTCTAATAGGTTAACTCAGGCATGTCCAAAGCCCGGCCTGGGGGCTAATTGCGGCCCGTGCTGTCATTTCAAGTGGCCCGCAGTCTCCAGCCAGAAGCGAGTGGAGCATCAGATGTGGGGCACAGCACTAAAAGTGGGGCCCCGGCGAGCGTGCCTTTACCTTGCTGTCTGCAGCAGTGAGGAGGTGCCGGCCGCCACAGTGAGATGTGTTTGGCGTCTTTTGGGTGAGTATGCATCCAACCCCTGCAGTTGCAATTGTATATCACCCTGCTCCGCAATCACAGTGACAGCAGTGTGGGGGGAGGGGGTGCAGCAAGGGGGAAATTTGCTCCCGTAACATGCAGAGTGGAGGAGGGCGGCAGCGGGACCCCAAGCATCTCCTGTCCTTGCAGTTCCTGCTTTGCTTCTCCATCCTCTGGCTCACACAAGGGGCTGGGAAACATACAGTGAAGGAGGGTCAGGCTGGGGGACATAGAGTGAATGGAGGCAGTGATGGACATTCAGAGAAGGGGGGGCAGGCTGTGGGACATAGTGAATATGAGTCATACAGTGAATGGGAGTCATACAGTGAATGGGGGCAGATTGGGGGACATACAATGAAGGAGGGTTAGGCTTTGGGACATACAGTGAATGGAGGCAGTGATGGACATTCAGAGAAGGGGGGACAGGCTGGGGGTATGAGTGCAGAGTGGGGAACATACAGTGCATGGTGGACATACAGTGAAGGAGGAGCCGGCTGGGGGACATACAGAGAAAGATGGTCAGGCAGGGGAACATACAGTAAAGGTGGCAGAGTGGGGGACATACAGTGAATGGGGGCAGGCTGGAGGAAATGCAGAGAAGGGGAGGAGCAGTCTAGGGAATATACAGTGAAGGGGCAGGCTGGGGGACATAAAGTGAATGGGGGCAGAGTGGGGGACCATTCTGATGTGATTAATGATTCAAAGAATGTCAGGCTGAATGGTCGGCCCCCCCACATTTTCACTTCACCAAAACTGGCCCTCATCGCAAAAAGTTTGGACACCCCTGGGTTAACTAATAGGCTTCATACTTTTACGATCAAATGAAGATGTATTATTTGACTTCAATGTTTTAGACTTTTCTTTTGGTAGCAAAATAGAATAAATATATTTTTATTTGGCTTTGTACAAGGTCTGATGTAGTTCAAGGGCATGCAAACACATCTATAAACTACAATGTAGATGGATGCTTTTTACCAAGACCAAGTGGGAATGACAATACCAGGAGAAAAAATGGACAAAAATGGGGGCAACAGTGCATTTCATTGAAGTTCGCACCAGTCAGGAATGTTTTGCTCAAAAGTTAAACAAAAAGGCAAAGGCCCATATCTGATCATGCCGATTTTATAATGTCAGTGTAATTTAATGTAAAATAAACACATATTTTTAAAGCCTATTGTAGACTTTAATGTGACCGATTTATCAGAGAATGCACATTAAGAACCATTCTACATATACTGCACAGTACCTTGTGTAAAAGTAAAAAAATAAACGTCTGTCCCCTAATTCCACAGGCAGTCCTCGCAGTAGACACCCTGGGCTAGCTTTATTTTTACTATCATAGAGAGAGATTATGCGACATTGAGAACTAGACCGGTTCACAGAGAGGTGGTATCTCCATAGAAAAGGGGGTGGGGGGTTACAAAAACAACCACCATCTGCCTGAAATTACCCATCCTACATGTGAAAATGCTCTTTCTGTTTCACTATGGCTCAGGTTAATAATACCCCTTTCAGACAGAAAAATCCCAAAAACCCAGGTATTTCCCGGATACAAAAACCCGGGTACAACTAGGCAGCAAGGGGCTGACCCCCTTTCACACAGGAGCAAAAACCCGGGTATTTCCCGTGTCGACCCCTTTCACACAGAAGCCGGCTTTTTCCTGCAAAACTCTGTGTGTCATAAGAATAGGACAGTTTTAAAGGCACACAGAGATGAGGTCATCAAAAGTGGGTGGTGACTGCTCACTGCATTGCATTAACCATGGCATGACACAAGGATATGTTGTAAACAAGTTTTATTGTTTTTATATACTGGAAGGTACATGTTACCTCACATGGCTGTCAGTATATTTGCAATGTTTGAGTACACTGTGGCATCTTTGACTGTCCCAGTCATCTGTTTGCCGATATCCTCCTCCCCTCTCACTGCCAGCAGCTCTCACCTCTTGCTTCTACCAGTGGGCCATGCAGTGGCGGAACTCCCGGAGGCAGTGGAGTCATCTGCTGCCGGGCGCCAACCTTACAGGGGGCGCTGACTTCATTGCCCCCCTACTATGTTCTGCTTATTTGTATAGTTGTTGTTCGGCAGTACACCCCCCCCCCCCCTGTCACAAGCGACAGCGCGCCAACAGTAGACAGGAGCCGGGAGTTGACCTGGAGACTCCGCAGCCAGTGCGGGACGGTGCCACTCAGGGATAGAGATTGAGAAAAGTATAGCTCCGCCCCTGTGCGCACCATACAAGCTCCCAGCGAACTGGCTCAGCCCTGCGTGGTGTCAGCGGCCCGGGAGTCAGCCTGGCTAGCCTCCCATCACCAGCAGCCATTGAAGGGCAGAATCATAGCCAGAAGTGTAACAGCCTGCGGGGAAGAGCCAGCCGGCGAGGACGCTCTACACACACCTGCTCAGCCGGCCCGCAGCAGCGCAAACAGAGTCCCGGGGAGCTGCAGTGTTGCAAGCCAAGCACATGGGGAAGGTACCTGTCAGCCTCTGATTCCTCCCGTCACCTCACATTCAGACCCTGCTTTGTGTGCACGGCCTGCATTTGGGCTGTAGCAGCACCAGGCTGGTACCCACCACTCTCATTTCTCTGCCTGACCCCACCCCCCCCCCCTCCTCTCTCTCTGCCTGACACCTCTCTCTCTCTTTGCCTGGCACCCCTCTCTCTCTCTATCTTCCTGACCCCCCCTCTCTCGCTGCCTGACACCACTCTCTCTCTCTGCCTGACCCCCCCTCTCTGCCCGACACCACTCTGTCTCTCTCTGCCTGACCCCCCCTCTCTATCTCTGCCTGACCCCCTCTCTCTCTGCCTGACCCCATCTCTCTCTGCCTGACCCCATCTCTCTCTCTCTCTCTCTCTGCCTGACACCCCCCTCTCTCTCTCTGCCTGACCCCCCTCTCTCTCTCTGCCTGACCCCCCTCTCTCTCTCTGCCTGACCCCCCTCTCTCTCTGCCTGACACCTGTCTCTCTCTGCCTGACACCTGTCTCTCTCTGCCTGACACCTGTCTCTCTCTGCCTGACCCCCTCTCTCTCTATGCCTGACCCCCTCTCTCTCTCTGCCTGACCCCCCTCTCTCTCTCTGCCTGACCCCCCTCTCTCTCTGCCTGACACCTCTCTCTCTCTGCCTGACACCTGTCTCTCTCTGCCTGACACCTGTCTCTCTCTGCCTGACCCCCTCTCTCTCTCTGCCTGACCCCCCATCTCTCTCTCTGCCTGACCCCCCTATCTCTCTCTGCCTGACCCCCCCCTCTCTCTCTCTCTCTGCCTGACACCTATCTCTCTCTTTGCCTGACACCTCTCTCTCCACCTGACCCCCCTCACCCTATCCCTTTCTCTGCCTGACCCCACTGTCACCAATCTCTCTTTGCCTGATTCCACTATCTCTGCTTGACTTCCCCTCTCATCCCCTTTCTTTTTGTACCTGACCTCCCTCTCTCTTACCACTCTCTCTCTATTCCTGACACTCTCGCTTTCCACTCACTTTATATCCCTGGCACTATCTTACTCTCCCCTCACATTTCCTCACTTTTCTGACACTACTGACATTCTTTCTCTTTAGCTATCTATCGCGGGGGGGGGCACCAACTTCTTTCTTGCCTCCGGGCGTCATGGATGAACTTACGCCACTGGGGCCATGCTATCCTTTTTTCAGCTCCCTAATGACCTCAGAGGCCAGCTCCATTGCCATGCCCTCCCAGCCAATCAGAGAAGCCTATCCTCACAACCAATCAGCCAGCACCCCACCAGGAGAGCCAATCAGTGCCTAACAATGTGTAATAATCCCAAAAACCCGGGTCGTTTCCTTTCAGACAGCCGGCGACCCGGGTTTTTGGAATACAGACCCGGGAAAAACCCAGGTAAATACCTGGGTCGAAGTCCCGGAACTTTAGACCCGTGTTGACCCTTTCAGACAGAAGAAAAACCCGGGTCGACACGGCAAGAACAGGGAAATTCCCGGGTCTTTTTTTCTGTCTGAAAGGGGTATAACAAAATTGGGCGACCTGTAGTTGTAGCTAATTTTCCGCATCCCCGTATAGTGTAGAAATATTCCTAAAACCACTGTGCAATATAGAAAAAAAATCATTAAAAAAAAAGGAACAGACAATTTTAAAATAAAGTTTAATAAACTTAAAGCCCAATAACAGTACCTTGTCTTCAGAATCCGGATATTCTTTTGGTTCCACAATTTAAGAGTCTGGATTACGGCAGAGAGAGTGTATATAAAGTTCTAGTTTTAGCAGGATTGTATAAGTTTATAATTAGAGCAACCTAAATAAAACACATTATTCCCAGCCGTTGCTGGAATACTACTTTGCTGACATTAAATATTCATGCCATCATAGCTTTGTAATAAAATATAAATGCAATGTTTATCTTGCAAAGGTTGCTAGTCTTCTCTGGCCACTTTTAGTGATTTAAGCAAATTACCAGCAAGAAGCTACTGGTCAACACAGAAGTTATCCATGAAAAGAAAGTGGATAGCATAGAGCTGAAATAGGTTTCTTTTGTTCTTTTTGCTTTATTACAGTATTGTTCCCCAGGCTACCATGAAACATTCTGATTACATTGTGTGTAACATTTTTACATCTACAATGTCTTCCAACTGAAGAAACAGATCCTTTGCATACTATGCATAAATTGTTTAACAAATGTACACTAACAGCTAAATGAATATTGAATGTTTGACCTTGTTTTACTAAAACAAATAAAAAATTAGGCCAAGTATAATCCATGCTCATTCATAAATCATCTCAGAGTTAACCAGTTAAGCTTGGTACAAACTAGACATTATGCATACAGCAGTGGCAAACGTAGGATTTTTAGAGGGGGGTTTCCAATTGTAATCCAAAATCTCCCACTGCAGCACATTGAAGTACGGGAGTCTGGGGGAGTGGTAACAGCTCTTAAAATTGGTCTTTTTATACAATGGATACTGTATGAAATAGATTATTAATATTTATCAGTATAGGTAGTCCATAGTATAGGCTGTTTCAAACATTTAAATAAAATAAGTGGTCAGGAAAAGGTTAAACATATCATAATAAATGGTACTTGTTTCCTAGCACGGCCACCCCGATTTACATCGGGGTGGTCGTGTTGGAAAAATCGCCTCAATCGTATCACATGCGATTTGGTCGCATGCGATGCGATCGACGCGACCGACCCGATTTTTTGATTGAATCAAATGTAAATCGGGTCCCTGGGACCCGATTTTACATTGGATTCAATGTAAAATATTCCCTAGACCCCCAAATTTTACGACGTAAACCCCACCCCACGATAGACGCCAACCCGAAGCGTGGCGAGCGCAGCGAGCCCACGAGGGGTGGCGGTGCGCGTCCTCCGACCTTTTCATTCCCCTACTATCCACGTCGGCGTGGAGTTGAGAATATATAGTGTGGCGAGCGCAGCGAGCCACCGAGCCTGAAGCGTGGCGAGCGCAGCGAGCCCGCGAGGGGACGCGTATAACTTCACAGGTATACGCGTCCCCTCGCCACGCTTCGGGCTCGGTGGCTCGCTGCGCTCGCCACACTATATATTCTCAACTCCACGCCGACGTGGATAGTAGGGGAATGAAAAGGTCGGAGGACGCGCACCGCCGCCCCTCACGGGCTCGCTGCGCTCGCCACGCTTTGGGTTGGCGTCTATCGTGGGGTGATGACGGGGCCATCTATAATGTGTAATGGGTCATATTGGCCCATTTCACATTTTTCACATTTTTTTCAATGTGAGATGGACTTAATCAAGTCCATCTCATCTTGTGCCATTATAATGGCACAAGACCGACGCGATCCTCACGATTTCAATGTTAAAAAATATTTTAACATTGAAGCCTATGGCAAAATCGGGGGCATCGCGTTGGTCGCGTCGGGACCAATGTTAATGGTCCCGACCGACGCGATGCCCCCGATTTTGTACCTTTGCCGGCAAAATGGACCTGATTTCAAAGGAAATCTGGTCCATCGTGGAGATCGTGTACCTTAACATAAAGGTACACGATCTCCACGATTGTGGCCGTGCTAGGAAACAAGTACCTAATAAATTAATACACAGACATTATAGAACCAGTACTGCTCTTTCTAAGCTCACAATCTCCCACTTCATGGTAAGGCTCCTGTCACTTTTTCCTGTAAGCTGCTCTATTGTCCATTGTGATGTTTGAGGGCTCAGATCCACACATACAGTAAATGTGGTTTAAGAAGCTGCTACCACAGGGCATGTGCAGCAGCTCTGCTCTGTCCCTTACACTGATGTGGTGGCAGCTCTATTGATCAAATTATATACCAGTGCTATTGTCATAATATAAGGCACTTGCCAAGAGAGGAGGGTTTCTGGGCAACCAGAATCCCCCCCTGCCTGCGTCTGCCTATGAGGGTCAAATGAAGACATTGGTACAGTATATTCACTTGCCGTTGCCAGCTCAACATGCAGAGCCTGGCGCAGCAGCGCTGGGTAAGGGAGGGAGCCGCCGGGTTCTGGTGGGACCCGCTGTCTCCCACCGCAAAGGACAGCTCTTAATGCAAGAGCTGTCCTTTGCCATAATTATCGCATATGTTAGAGCGTATGCGATAATTATGTTTGCGGTAGCTGGCGATGGGCGGCAGTAAGGGGGCACGGATGTTAGAGCATCCCCCCCAAAGGCTGAATGACTGGCACTTTACCTCTCACAACTGTATCTCTCCAAGCTTTTCTAAACATCCACCAAACAAAAAAGGTGAGACTTTGGGTGGGATGCACTAACGCAAAAAATGTGGTAAAAATCCAGTTATCTGTGTATTTACTGCATTTTGAAATACACTTTTGAAATCCCGATCGCTGGGTTACCGCCAGCATTGAAGCTTATGGGGTTCTTACCGCGACCTATGCCCGCACCAGCCCCCGCCGCCCCACAACAATGTGTGCCGCCACCCTCTCACCTGAATCTGGGCAGCACAGCGCTGTTCTGCCTGGATCAGTGGACTCCTCCTCCCTAGCCCTGTACTTCCACTTCCGGATGCAGGGAGGAGGAGGAGTCCCTGGTTCCTGCAGCAGCAGCCAGCTGGGTAAGGGAGGAGGGGGAGCCATCGGGGATCCACTGCGACTTTGCCGGGTGCATCGCAAAGGAAAGCACATAACGCAAGAACTATCCTTTGCAATAATTATTGCATATGTTAGTTAGTAATTATCTATGCGATAGTCGGCGATGTGCAATGGAGAGGGGCTGCAGATGACAGTGCATCCCGACATTTTTATGTATGTAAGTTTTATGTATCAGTTAATAGTCATCAGGGAGGGAGGAAGAGAGACATAGGGGAGATGTTGCTATGGGCAACCAATCCTTTAATATCTATTATCTTCTAGAAGGTGCTAATAAATACGAAGGAGATTCTGATTGGTTGCCCATAGCAACATCCCATCTGATATAGATCTTCCATCTTATCAAATAAACGCGATAGAGGGGAGATGGGCAAGGGGAGAGAAAGAGAGAAGTCTACAAAGGAGAAAGTGCCAGGGAGAGAAAGAGGGGGAGACTGAGATGGAGAGACAAAGAGGGTACCTAGATAGAGAAAAATTGAGTGTCAGGGAGAGAGCATGGATTTATTTACCACTAGCCAACGTAGGTGGCTGCCTAGGGCCCTGTGGGTTGCAAGGGGCTCATAGCTAGGGCCACCAAAATCCACCCCTGAACTGGCCCTGGCTCCTGGAAGCAGAGGGGAATCATCGGATTCCTGGGCTTCTGCAGTGACTGGACACTGTCTGATGCTGCAACTTAACTAGGAATGCACAGACCACACCAATAGGAGCTATGTTCTGTTACATGGTGCACCATGTTGAAAGTTCCCCTCAGTAGAGTGAGGTGCTGGAGATGGACAAAGTTAGGGACCACTGGCGAGGTATATTTTATACAGCGACGGCAGCTGGCTCTGACAGGGTGGATGGATTGAGGTGTCCGGAATTCTCCTTCTGGCAGGGGTTGCCCTGAGCTGTGAGCTGCACAGTACGGTGGAACTGCAAGATACATAACTGTGCTGGGTGAGTGCCGGACATCATAAGATGTCACTGTGTTGGAAGGAGAGCTTGCCATGTCCACATCTGACAAATTTTTCCTAGGGAGAACACTACTACATTTTCATAGGAAAATAATTTGTGAGTACTGCATATTTCTGGCTATACCATTTATTCTATCATATGTTATTCTTTTTATCATGTGATCGCATTGACACAACATAAAAGTTAAGGCTTCGGCAAGTTCAGGTCACCTATGAATACAGCCGCTCATGCAGACTATTACATGAACAATACCAGTACATGAGCACAATATCTATTTCTACCACAGTCAAAACCAGGGCCACACACTGCTTGTGACAGTTATTGGAGTCTAGATGTCAAAATTCGAAATAGAAATAGACGTATGCATGATGAGTAGTACCCGGAAGAGCCAGGACCGCTCCTTGCCAGCACCAGCTGGGAAGAGAAGGATCAGGGGCATTACGGTCTGTGGCACATTTTGTAAGGGTCATTACTATAAGGAGGAAAAATGACAAATAATGTAAGAGGCATGAATCCGGAATGAAAATATAGTGCTATGGATTGTTTTAGGAAAGGGAACCCCAAAAATCTATTTTGCCAATGAGGTCTAAATCTGGCTCTGGTGTGAAGAAGGTTAACTAGGTACTATAATGGCACAGAGGTATAGCTCTTTCTGCTTCATCTCTTTACACTATGCTTGTCTCCGGCACTCCCCAGAGGTATCAGTACAGATCCGCACTATAATGTGTTCAGACATAAGTACTCCAATAACAGTTGTGGAATTAGTATAAGAATTGTCGATTCACAGATATAACATATAGGGACAGGTGTATCAAGCTTCAAAGAGTGATAAAATGGAGAGTTATTAAAAAAAACAGCCAATCAGCTCCTACATGTCATTTTTCAAACTCCGCCTGTAACATGGCAGTTAGGAGCCGATTGGTTGATTGTTTATCACTCTCCATTTTATCATTCTTTGAAGCTTAATACTTCTGGCCCATATACTGTACAAATGTAAAGTTGCACTTTTCTTAGCTGTCAGATGTGACCAGTGGGATGCTTCGACCTTCAGCCAGTAGACATTTTTTAGGTCAGTGGTTTCACTGGCATAATTATAAGTAGATGCTTATTGGTATCTCTGTATGAAGCCACAATATTAACTTTTGATCAAGACCTACATGTCTAAGATTCCTGTGGTGTTGTGATCTATGTTCTGTGGTACAATATGTTCTCTCTGTGATCTATTTACTTGATCAGGGGGTCAAATAAACATGCAGATGCTAGCTAGGCTTTTAGGACATTTAAATATTCATGAACCATTTATATACTGTATCCAAGTGTTTTTTTTTTATACTGTGTCTTTTACAGAATGTATGCATTTTATTTTATTTTCTCCATTTCAGCTTTTCACATCACAGTTTTATCCTGCTTGGCCCAGATTTCTGAACTATTTTTAGGGATTTTGCTCTAGCAAATGGAACTATGTCTAAATTTGGTACTGCCTCGTAATCCAGATACGCTTATTTTTTAGTCACTGTTGATTATGGTTTCAGTCCATTTTGTAATGCTCAGCAGGAAACTGTCTACTCTGAAGAACCACACATTCCTAATTAACTTTCTTGTTATGTGTGTAGCATGCTTGTTTATGCATGATTGATCTACAAAAATAGATCATTCAAAATAGAAGCACTTGCTCTCCTTGTAATGATAGCTGTCATTTCTTCAGTGCTATTTTCACAAGTTGTCTTATCCCAAAAATTGATTGGCATTGTTTGTGATTATCTGATGCAAGAATAAATAGAAATAAATTAGACATTAGAAACCAAAATGACATGCATACAACACCATATTTTTTTTCAAGTTCACTTCATATTCATCATACTTTTTTAAATAAAAGTATAAAATACACCCTTTCATAGGCAAAGACTGCTCACCTCTTTATTAGCAGGGCAATGGATGCAGAGGGGAATTGTATGATTTCCGGCCTTCCACAGTGACTGCTGCAACTTAACTAGGAATGCACACACCACGCGTCCCCAAGTAATTGGCCTGAGTTGGTGTCTGCCAATCCTGATGATCTTAATCAGGGGTGGGGGGTTGGGCTCCAAAAGGGTTATGTGCATGTCTATTCCCTCTTTCACATTATTGTTCTTGTAATTGTGTTGATGTTAAATAAAGTTGACATTTACATATTGTAAACAGGGACCATACTTATTACATGAACTGAAAAGCCAGCTATTACCAAGTTTAAAACTGTTAGGGGTTAATTACGAGGTGGGAGCAAATCACTTGAGCAAACCGTGTTTCCATACAAGGAGAGCAAATACATTTATTTTTAAATACATGCAGGGTAAATACTCTAGAAAAAAATAGTAGTCCGGTGCTTGATCTGATATACACTCTTCAGATAGAAATGTCTGAATACTGTAGTACGGCTTTTATCCGCAAAACAAATTAACGGGTCAAGCATTTCTACCCGATAATATGCCTTTGAACATGGGACCTTTTCTTGTGTGAAAGGGTCAATTCCAGGTATTTGACCCTACCTTATTCCTGGGTCAAAGACCTGGGTTGACCCATTTACACAAGGATAGGCCCTGCATTGAAGTGCTAACACCTGGTAGAAATGCTTGACCCGGAAATATGCTAGTAAGTGTGAATGGGCTATAACAACATATGCCCTCTTTTCTTTGCTGCTGTTTTTAAGGTTTGCTCAGCCCCATAGAAACACGAGAATAGAAGAAAGTAAAAACTGAGCAAGTGAATGGGTAGATAGGCATATATTTAATAATTTGTAATATATTACAAATATTTTGTGCAGTATGATAAAACATACATATACAATAGTAAAATGTGTCTGGCAACTCCATTTATCAGACGCTGTTAGTTTGAAACTTCAGTATTTTCTTAAATAGTTAATAACTTTGTTAGTATTATTACCATTCTCTGTTAGTATATACAGATCAGTAGCTGCAACAATTCATGCAACAAGTATTCCTTTTGGATGCTGGAGTCTGGCTAAATATACAATGGGGGAATAGACATCACGGGTGACATTCTATGGGATGAGATAATCTAACTTTGGTGAATTTTATTGCAAAAACGGCCGTTTTCACACTTTTTCCCTAATTCGCATATTTAATGAGATGCGAAAATCTGCAAAAAGTGCGGTTTTGCCGCGAAATCGCACTTTTTAAAAGTGCGATTTTTAGTTTTCGCCAGAACTCGCATCCAGATGTTTTCACATTGAAAAGTATACAATTCCCATATTTAATGAGATGCGAATTTGAAAAATGTGTCTAAAAATCTCAAAAAAATCAGACCAGGTTCTGATATGCGATTTGGCCAGAACCCTGCACAGATCATAGAGATCTGTGCATGGCCCTGTGTTAAAAAATGTGGAAAAGTGTTTTTTTGACAAAAAAATAGCGTGGGGTCCCCCCTCCTGAGCATAACCAGCCTCGGGCTCATTGAGCCGGGGCTGGTTCCAAAAATACGGGGGACAAAAAGCATAGGGGTCCCCCGTATTTCTGAAACCAGCCCCGGACTCTTGGACCGGTCCTGGTTCCAAAAATCCGGGGAAAAAAAATCTGGGGGTCCCCCGTATTTTGAAACCAGCACCGGGCTCCAACAGCCCTCGGTGTCATGCCACAGCCGGGGGACACTTTTTATATAAGATCCCCCGGCCGAAACATGAGCACCATGGCTGGTCAGCCTTGGACAGGGTACCTGGAGGAGTGGGGACCCCCCCATAAAGGGGTCCCCCCCAGGCTTCACCCGTCCAGGACTGAAGCCCGGGGCTGTCACCGGAGTCCGTGGCCAGTGGACGCCGGCCTGATATGGTTAAATCTTACATACATAACATTGCTTGATACAGGAGAACTACAAGTGCCAGCAGACCTCCCCCGCATGCTGGGACTTGGAGAACCACAAGTCCCAGCATGCGGGGCATTAATGGGCCCGCTGGGACTTGTAGTCCACCTGTAAAAAGAATGTTAAAAAAAACACACACACAGAGAAGTAAAACTTTATTACACACACATCCACACACCTCACTTTTACACAAATATACTCACCAATCCAGGTCCAGCGCTGTCCTCTTCACAGCCGGCTCTCCCCGCACTGACAGCAGGGAGAACTGGCTCTCTCCGATCCCGCTAACAGTCTCTGTAGCGCTGTACCAGCGCTACAGAGGCTGAGAGCGTGATTGGCCGATGCGTCTCCATGGAGACGCATAGCTCAGCCCTGATTGGCCGTATTTTTGGAACCAGCCCCGGCTCAATGAGCCCGGGGCTGGTTATGCTCAGGAGGGGGGACCCCACGCTATTTTTTTTTTATTTAAGAACAAAAAATCGCACATTTCCTTAAATTCGCACATTTTCATGCGTAAAATTCGCACATTTTCATGCCTAAAATTCGCACATTATCGCACCTAATCGCACTTTTTTCCGAAATTCGCATCTCATTAAATATGCGAAAAACGGCCAAAAAATGCGATTTTAAAAAGTGCGATTTGGTGCGAATTTTAGACATGCCTAAAAATCGGAACCCATAGAATGTCACCCCACATGTGATATGGGCAACCAATCAGACCCGGTCTACTATCTTATAGAGGGTGCTAAATAAATAAGAAGTAGATTCTGATTGGTTGCCCATAGCAACATCACATGTGAAGTCTAATTCCCATCAGTCAATTTCCCCCACAATATGTAACCAGTACCTCTTATTAAAGCTCACTATCACCACTTGTGCCTCCTAGCTGCTTGAACTCATCCTCATTCCCTTGTGCAGTGTAAATATTGACTGTTTTTACATGTAGCCCACAAATGCTGAACCTCTCTCTCTCAAAATTTTGCTAAGTGCAATGCAATATAATTGTGCCAAACTATAAAGCAATTGGCTCTTTTTGCTTGGAACCCAATGGAGAATCAACCCTGCCCTTAAGGTCCAAACACACTGGGCGACTATGCTGAGCGCTATGCAAAGCCTTCCTGAAAGCTGCTCATCTGCAGGTATAACCAGCAGATGAATGGCTTTCCCGGCAATGTTGCACTCACCGCTCATCGCCGGGCCATACACATTGGGCGACTTTGAGCTGAAAGTTGCTCAAACCTGCTGTTTTGAGCGACTTTTAGCTCAAAGTCGCCCAGTGTGTATGGGCCTTTGGCCTCCTATTGCAGAACATTTGCAGTTATTTTCTGAATTATTTTTGCAGGAAAAAAACATCAATAATCAATATTTATAGAAATATAACGGCTTGGCTGCAAATTGTTATAGTACACCCCAAGGCAATGAAGTATGTATGTTAACACAAGTCTCAGTAGTGGTTATGAGCAGTTCCCCTTTTAGTTTTGAGCTTGTGCAAATCAATTAGAGGAAGTCTCTGGGTGCCACTGGGTATATTTTCTTTACTGTGCTAATTTGAGTTGAAAATAGGTGTAGGGCAGATGTTGTCAGATCTAATTATGTCCATTGATCATCCAAGATACTTAGGGGGTACTCAAATAAAAATAAATTTGCCTGTGTAAAATGTCTATCATACTCAATTGACAAAGATCTTTCTAAAACAATTTATTATATATACTTTTCAGAGAATATGGAAATTATAGTATAAAAAAACCCTATAAAACCATTATGCAAAAATAGGTAAAACATTGAGATTGCTATGTGTCACTCTTAAGGTATATTTTGTTTAATAAAAGGTTTATTCAAGCATCAGTATGAATATCACAAGATCAATCATAAATGGCAATAGAGATGTTCTGCACTGCAGGGAGTGCTGGGAGAATGCAAGTCAGTCACACTAGAGCTAGTGCTACTGTTGGTAAGCTGGGAGAATGCAGGCCAGCTGGGTTATAACACAGTGTTGGGTGAATGCATGCCAGCCACAGTATAAAAAAAGAGTAGTACCTTGAGTGGAACTTAGTGGTGAGCTGGGAGAACGCAAGTCAGCATGCGGTGCAAAACTCAGCAAGTACAGGTTACCAGGATAAACCGATGATCATAGAACAGCAGGTGCAGGTTACTGGGATAAACCGATGAGCAGGTTAATGGGATAAACAGATAAACTGATGAGCAGAGCACAGCAGGCACAGTTACCGGGGTTAAACCGAAGTGCAGACAGCAGTGCAGGTTACCAGGATGTACCAGTGAGCAGAGCACAGCTGTTTTGTTTTTTTTTACACCAAAAGCAAATTCTCCCAACCATCCAAGTTTGGTGACAAACAATGCTTTTTTCCAGCATGATGCAGCATCTTGACATCAATATTTTGGATTGAGGGCTATGCAACCCCTCCGACCTTAATCCCATTAGGATATTGTGGTCAATCCTCAAGAGGTGGTTGGACACACAAAAACCCACAAATTCTCACCAACGTCATGCGAGGGTGATTTGCAAAGGTCTTGAAAAAGAAGGGTCAACAATGCAAATATTGACTCTTTGCATAAACTTATAATTTATATATATTTATTATATAATTTATAATATATTTATATATATATATATATATATATATATTTAATATAAAAGCCTTTGACACTTATGAAATTCTAGTAATTTTACTTCAGTATACCATGGTACCGTCTGGCAAAAATGTCTAAAAGAACTAAAACAGCTAATTTTGTGAAAACCAATAATTGTGCCATCTGAAAACTTTTGTATGAAAAATTAAATAATCTAGTTAGCTCTGTGTTTTATTCAATGTAAAATATACATCAGCTATGTAACAATGCCATCTAGTAATCTTGTCAATGTGTTCTGGCCCTCCACCTAGATACAAAGAGACTTGCTTAGCTTGGCGCAAAATATATTCTTATGGCTGTCCCGCATTCTTGAAGACAAATGTCCCTATCATACCATAAATAATTGTGTCATAGAACGATAGGATCAAAAAGATAGTGGCGTGTTGTTTTCACAAACTTATGGTTTGTAGAAAAATGTACTTTATCACAGATTAAAGTTATTTTTAGTTGCTTGTGCAAATGTCATCCATTGTATCTAGGATATTCAGTACCCTAACGGTGTTTTATAACAAAATGTTTTCCCATCGGTTCTTTTAAAAAACAATCTATGTATTTTGATAGGTTGGCTGTAATTGAACCTATACCCAAATTGATTGGTCATCCTGGTAGATTTTCCTGATCTTTATGAACCTTCAGAGGATGGTAAATTGTTGGGATCTTTGGATGATCTGTATGTATGAAAATCATATTGCTTTTTGTTTATAACACCCATATTTAGGCCTTCATCCAATAGTTCAGTAAGTTGTTATTGGAATTCTTTTGTTGGGTCGTTTCTCAATTTCCTTTAGGTTGGAGTGTCAGATAGTAATCTTGAGGCTTTTTGTTTTTATTTTTAGGTATCCTGGATTACAATTTCACCACATTTGTCAGCTGGTTTTATTACTATTGTTTTATTCCTGCTTTCTTGTGTTGTATAATATTATGTAATTTTCATCTTGTGGATGTTTCTTGATATGTTTTTCTATCAATCAGCCAAAATTGGCAATATTTGCTCATTGTAAATGGCTTGGGAAAAAGTTGATGGTGGTTTGAGCTTGATGTCATTAGTTCACGGTGCAGTGAGTCTTTTAAAAATATTTTTTTTTTATGCAGACCTGCTAATATATTTTTGTGTATCAAATTTGTTTATTCCTGATTGTGGGACAAATGTCAAGCAACTTTTAAGCATTTACTCTTTTTAAATAATAAGTGATTTTAATAATAATAAGTTCAATACTGTTGAGGAAGTGTCTACTTGATCTCTCGGATTCTCATGCTTCTTTTTTCTTTTTTCTCCTCTTGTTCCTCTCTTCCTGGTCTAGAATTGTTTTGTTCTTTTTCTGTGCTATGGTTTCCATTTGAAACATTTTCATTAATCAACAGGACTTATGTAGATAGAAATTTCCTCTGTTCTTTCAGCTAAAAAAAAACATAAATTGTATTCTCAAGACGGTGATAACTTTCAGATTGAGGGCCAGATGCACTAAGCTTCAAAAGTGATAAAATAGAGAGTGATAAGCAACCAATGAACTCCTGCCTGACATTTTATAAACACAGTCTGTGACGGCAGATAGGAGCTGATTGGCTGGCTGTTTATCACTCTCCATTTTTTCACTATAGAAGCTTAGTGCATCTAGCCCAATATATTGTTTGACAATTCTACAACAGGATCAATCAATTCCTGAAGACTGGTGAGACCAATTTGCGGGCAAGAAGGTCTGATTTCCTGTGAGCACTGAAGCTAAACTTTGTTAAAAAGTGTGGCCATTTGAGCCTCTTTATGCACCAAGGGCCTGATTCAGACCAGTACACTAAGCTGCATATGTTCGCGGTTAGCGTAGGCTTACACATCTCCTTGCATGTGGCTGCATGGGCGAAAAATCATTTGATGGATGCTGACCATCAAATTATTTTCTTCCCATTCGCAGATGAAAGTCAGTTTAAATTGACTTTTATCTTTCCAGATATGGCCAAATTTGGGGTGAGGGCTGATGTCATGTGACTTCAGCCATCTGCTCTGAGCAGGCACCGACATGCCTGCATGGGGCTCACCAATAAAACGCTGGGCGTTCCCCTGCTCCAACCCTCTGTCTGCCCACTTCCCTCCCCTTGACAGTATGAATGCTTCAGTGAGTGTAATACTCGTCGAAAGCATTCTCACAGGGGGTTGGCACATGCACATACAGTATTTGCGCATGCGTAGACCCCCACCATAAAAAAATGGGGCCGAATTTGATGCTCACTGAGCAGGTCTGGAACAGGCCATAAATGTGAACTGCCAGTGGCGTGACTATAGCCCCGCAGCCCCTGCTGTGGCGGGGAGGTGCTGAGGGACTGTGGGCACCGGTCTGCGGGGCTATAGTTACTACTAGTATGATTGCGTCTGTGACCGGGAGCAGAACATACAGTGTTGGCAGTGCCGCCCCCACTTCCTCCCTCCCAAGTAAGTAAAGTTAACTACCCCCCTTACCCCTCCGCCTGCCGCTGCCGCCGCATTCAAGGTCCCACAGTGCAGATCTTCTCCCGGCTCCGTCTCCTCCTGCAGTTCTAATGAATAACTATCAGAGAATGGCTGCCCCCATACAGCAGACAGTTTTTTTGGAATGCTAGAGGAGGCATGGGCCTCCTCTAGCATCCTTAAAAACTGTCTGCTATTAGGTGGCGGCGGCAGGATGCGGAGGGGTAAGGGGGGTGTTTAACTTCACTTAGGAAGGTGGGTGGGAGGGCAAATATTCTAGTAACGCCACTGTGAACTGCTTAACTAAGATTTTTATTGCTAACGTCAGTATTAATTTTTTTGATCTCACTGGATTTCTCTATTGCTTACATGTATGCTATAACTAATGGTTTTGCTAAACCACTGAACTGAGCTATCACTAAATTGCACATATTTTTTTATGTTGCTTATCTGTTATAATATATTGTTGTTTCACTGAAAGGATTAATGCTATATTTATTATATATTGATTGATACAATGTTTCAAAGGTAAAATATAGTTTATGCTAACTGAAAAGTTTATCCAACAGTTTTTATTGTTTAGCACTACATTGATACACACACATTACTGCCCACTAATGAACTTAGAAACTTTCAAATCTAGTTCTACTATGCTGGCAATCAGAATCTCCAGACTTGACAATGAAAGATAACTTAGATGCCACCACCAAATTAGACAAACAGCTAATCAGAAATGCACCAAAAAACACAGATCCTACTTCATATCGAAATTAAAGTTTATAATAGGAGATGCCTCCTCCTCTAATTGCTATAAATGCGGATCTCCAGTCACACATATAACCAATTGGCTGTGGTCTTGCTCAAAGGTACAGACATTGGGGCAAAATCTACAAACGTATAGCAACATGAACCTAAAAAAAAAAATCGTATTTAAAATTGCAGGACCTGGGCTTTTTGGGGGTATATACACAAAAATATTTCCCCTAATTTACATAAGGGTACTCGTTTTTTGCTTAACAAGTTGGCTGCAGCCACACAAAAAAAACATTCGTTCCCAGTGGATAACACCTGATACCATCCCAAAAGCTTTATTACACCCTTTATTTTCCATGGACTGGACTAACCCCACACTCCAGAAAGACAACTAACTAAACTAACTGAATGTTTTTTTGAAACATGGCTTCCATACATCCGTATCTTATCAGCACCAATCAAGGAAGCACTTCGTAAATGTTTCCAATTTACTAAATGGTACCACATGGAGACAGGGTTGGACTGGCTCACAGGGGCACAGGGAAAATCCCCGGTGGACCCCACTGCCTGGGGGCCCTTCTTGTCCTCTAGGGATCAGGTTACAGCCAGTGCAGTTGAATCATACATGTTATCTCATAGTGCACATGACTATTGTGTATTCTCTACAGTGCACTGCAGTTATTAATCGGGTATATCATCATGCATGGACTAGCAAACCTCTGTGGCAGCTGGCGACACACCTAAACGTGGGCCGCTACCACTACATATCCCCGGTGGGCAATTCCTGCCCCAGTCCGACACTGCATGGAGGTTATAGCTGCGGGCATCCCCTTTTAAATGAGGAGGCTGATCACTTTATTTTTTGTTAGTTTTGTGGTGTTAGGTTTGTGTTTGTCCTGGATTGACCCACGTATTTGACAAAGATTGCATTACGTTATTTTTCTGTATATTTTTTGTATATTTAGTTTTATTGCTGGACAGTTTGAGTCGAGGTAACATTACACATATATCTGTAACCACTCTGTATGTTATTTATACAGGCATTGTGTCTTGAACATGCATTGTTGCGATTATTTTTCTGCTATCTGTCAAATAAAAATCTTGAGAAAAAAAGGTGTTTTTTTGTTTTGTACGAATTTTATTCTTTATACCAGCCAAGTGTAATACTTGTTTCTACTGGTGTATGTGATTTTAATAAATATGTTTACAAAAATCATACTTTGATTCAAGATGGGGCAGCCCAGACGGTGTAATGGTTAGGATTACTGCCTCATAGCACTGAGGTCATGGGTTCGATCCCCACCATGGCTCCAACTGAGCAGAGTTTGTATATTCTCCCTGTGCTTGCGTGGGTTTACTCCTGGTACTTCGGTTTCCTCCCACAATCCAAATATACTGGTAGTTTAATTGGCTTTCAACAAAATTAACCCTAGAATGTCTGTGTGTGCGTGTACATGTGGTAAGGAATATAGATTGTAAGCTCAACTGGGGCAGGGACTCATGTGAATGTTCAAATATAGAGAATATTTTCTCTAGTAAATAGTAAAGCACTGAGGAATATGTATGAGCTATATAAGAAACTGTTAATAACAATAATAATACTACTACTACTAATAATAATAATAATAAGATGGACAGAGCTTCATCTTGTTTTATATTTTGTGAAGGGGCAGTGACCTTCAATTGAATCTGTTGTTAGTCCAAAGTTGTATTGCACTACAGATTGCTTATTATCATTGCCTGAATTAGAGATTAGATATTTTATTTTACACTTTTTCGTTTTTCATATACTGTACATCCATCATTATCAATGTTAATTATGTGATCATTGTTAAAGTGTTGGCTTTGAGACCAGCCAAGGCATGAAATAAGGTTGAATGATATGAAGGTTCCCCAACTTTGTCTGCTGCACTTGCAGTGGGATGGAAATGGAGAATTGATTTATGGACACACTTGAGTGTACAGTATTCACCATCAATGTTTCAAATCATGAATGCAAGAGAATGTGAATTCCATCCATTTACAAACCATAACACTTTATGTCAGAGCAGACCTTATCCAATTTCATGCCCTAGGCAAGATTATTGTTGGCGCTCCCCAGCAGATGATACCAGCACCAATTATTCAACTGACCCGCCCGCACTTGCTGTTACCACCATGCTGGGTTTTTCCAGCGAGGTGTAAAAGGCAAGTGGGTCCATGAAAACGGCGAGGCTTGCCTCTATGCAGTGGGCTCGCTGCATTTTCGTTCTGGAGAATCCTCGCCACATCTTTGAAGGGCAGAAGTTACAGCAGTGGCTGCAGTGCCAGGGCCCCAGGCATAGGCAAATCTAGAAATATGGTAATGGGTGGTCCCAGATCCAAATACTCAAGCAGGTTGGACCCTTGCACAGCAAAAAGGGGGCATGGTATTACACATTAGACCACACACACCGTAATGCCCGTTACACATAAAGTCACATGCCGTAACGCCAATTACAGATAAGGCCACACACCATAATGCCCATTACACATTGCCCATTACACATAATGCCCATTACACACAGGGAGACATAACCAGTGTGCTAGTTATAACCTAAGCGGGGATGAATAGGGTAATTCAGTACTCGAAAAGGATCTAGGAGTCCAAATAGACAACAAACTGGGGTGTAGTGCTCAATGTAATATAGCAAAAAAAGGCTAACAAAATTCTCGCATGTAATAAAAGGGGCATGGAAACTAGGGATTTAAAAGTAATTATGCCTCTGTACAAATCATTGGTTAGACCGCACCTCGAATACGCAGTGCAGTTCTGGGCCCCGCACTATAAAAAGGACGTAATATAATTAGAAAAAATCCAAAGAAGAGCAACAAAGCTTATTAGGGGAATTGAGAATTTAAGCTACGAGGAAAGATTAAACAATTTGGGACTATTTACACTAGAGAAGAGATGTTTAAGGGGGATATGCTCAACATGTATAAATATATTAGGGGCCAATATACGGAACTGTTAAACACCCTTTTTTCTACTAGAAAGGAATCTAGGACGCGAGGGCACGAGTTTTTTGTTCATCTAGAAGAAAAAATTTCTTTACAGTCAGAGCAGTCAAACTTTGGAACTCTCTTCCTGGAGAAGTGGTGTCGGCAGACGCTATACATTTAAAATAAAGTTGGATAAACATTTATTGGTTAAAAACATCTATGGGTACGAATAAGTAACACAGTCTGTCTTTAAAATATCAGAACATACTATACAACAAGGGATAAGGTACTATAAATATAGGTTGAACTAGATGGACGCAAGTCTTTATTCAGCCTCACCTACTATGTAACTATGTAACTATGTGCTGCACATCATGATGCCCATTACATACTATATAACAACATAATGCCCATTACATATTTGACACATAAGTGACACTTACCTACATTCTCATTGTTAGGGGGTTCTTGCTTGATGCCAGGGGGTTCTTGCTCGATGCCAAGGGGGGATTCATGCTCATTGCTAAGGGGGAATAAATGCTTGTTGCCAAGAGGGAGTTAATTGTTCATTGCAGAGGGAGTGAAATTGCTTGTTGCCAAGGGGGGGGGGGGGAGGGTTGCTCATTGCCAAGGGGGAATACATGCTTGTTGCCAAGAGGGAGTGAATTGCTTGTTGCCAAGGGGGAATACATGCTTGTTGCCAAGAGGGAGTGAATTGCTCATTGCCAAGTGGGAATACATGCTTGTTGCCAAGAGGGAGTGAATTGTTCATTGCCAAGGGGGCATGAGACCGAGTCCAACAGCCACTGGCCGCACACAATTTAAAGAAATGACAGCCGGGCAGAGAGCTGTGCGCTGCTAAGCAGGTATGTCGATATCTTCAATTCTCCTGCTGGACTGCGAGCCAATAGAACATAACAACTAACATAAGTACTGTAAATTCCACCACTGTCTTTCTTTTAAACAATACAAGAAAATTGTAATGAATTGGAGACGTTTTGAAGGATAACGATATAGATGTCTAAATCAATTTAAAAAACAGTCAAGTATTTCCAGGTACAACAAAAATATATTCTTACCAATGTATAAAATCCTATGCACCTGTAAAAATATCTTGCAGTACTCGAGAATCAGAGGACCGCTGTCAGTAATTGCAGCTGTGCCCCCAGCCTACTTGATCCACTAGCATTCAAATCTCCTCCCAATGCCGCCTGGGAGAAGTTTTGACCATATTTATATACATTAGGTCTGGGGTATCCAACTCCAGTCCTCGAGAGCTACCAACAGTTAATGTTTTCCAGATCTCCTCACAGAATCACAAGTAAAGCAATTAGTAGTAGACCTGTGGATCTTTTAAAATGTGTTAGTTAGTAATGAGTACACCTGTGCAGCAGCTAGGTTGTCTGAAAGTTGTAAACCAGGCATGTCCAACGTTGGCCCTCCAGATGTTGTGAAAATACACATCCCAGCATGCTTTGCCACAGTTTTGCTATTAGAGAATGCTAAAACTATTCCAAAGCATGCTGGGATGTGTAGTTTCACAACATCTGGAGGGCCAACGTTGGACATGCCTGATGTAAACTGTTGGAAACTCTCGAGGACTGGAGTTGGCTACCACTGCACTGGCTGATGTCCAATAATTAAGTTTACAATTTCCACATCCAGCAGTGTCTTAACAATTGTAACCCATTTTATTATTTTATCCAAGTGGGAGACTTTAAATATTTTGTTTAATTTATTTAATAAACTACTTCATCTTTGCTTTTCAACACTGCTGGATATACAATTACAGGACCTTACAGACTTGTTTAACCACATTTGTACATTATAATTTTTCACTCAATATATTTAATGATGGCTTGTTTCACTGATAGTGACAGCAATTTGAGTTTCATATTGAGAGTCCACAGCAATAGATTCCAAGGGCCAAATGTAATGGGGTGAGAGTTTCAGAAAGTGAGAGATTTTGGGAGAGTTTTCCCATGTTTTTTAAAGCAGCAATCAATTACACTGCAAAACCAGGTTGATTTTGCCATGTAATTGATTGCTGCTTTAAAAAACATGGGAAAACTCTCCCAAAATCTCTCACTTTCTGAAACTCTCACCCCATTACATTTGGCCCTTGATGTCACACCTCGACTAAACTCCAGACCTTTTATCCTGCTTAATTGATGATAAAAATAACAAGGCAATAGCCCACACCTGTCCATGAAGTAGCTTTTTAATCGATTGTCCCATTACTTTTCGTCCCTTAAAAAGTGGGAGGCACATATTAAAGCTGAAAGTCTGCAGTTAAGCTGCGTACGCACGGGGGCTATTTTGTGTAATATTGCTGGAAATATGGTCGCTGAGCGACCATATTGCCCGCGATGGGAGTGTGCACCGGCGATATATCGCAGGGTGTGCGCTCATGTTTTTACCCCTGTAGTGATTGCTGGTCGCAGGAACATGCTCCTGCGACCAGATGATTTCCACTGCCGGGCTCCCCCCGGCAGTTTATTTTTCATCAGCGACCATCTCTGGTCGCTGATGAACAGGAGACACAGAGCAAAATATTGCTCAGCAATATATTGCTAGCAATATATTGCTGAGTAATATATCTCCCCCGTGTGTACGGGGCTTTAAAGCACATCTTGTTTGGTTCATTTCAAATCCATTTTGCATGGAGCCCAAAATATGAGAATTGTGTTGATGTCCCAATATTTATGGACCTGACTGTACATAGAATGTATTGATCCTATTCCTACTAGCAACACTATATAACAGTTTTTGTTTCTTTATATTTATTTTATCAGGATAAATTTACTTCTAGACTTTAGATCTTGTAACACAGGATTTTTTATTTATGGAATCTAATTCTTCATTTTTATTTAAATTTTATAGAAGTTACAGTTGTATAAAAGGGTTATCTCATATATTTTATTTAATCTCTTTGGGAATTTTTTTTTTTAAGCTGGGCACTTTTTATTGTGATTATGACTGTATTTAAAATGACAATGCTTTTCTAAGGAAAATGCAGCTAGGGCATATTAACTAAAGGTCAACAATAAAAAAATAATCTAAATTGATGTTGTGTTGCCAGGGTTAAACACACATTTACGACATTTTAGTACAAATACTCCCTAGTAGAACAATTGCACTTTTAGATATCAGACATAAAAATGACCAAGTTTTATAACCCGTGATTCTGCAAATGTAAAAGACTATTTTTGTTTTTCCTATATACAGTATATTGGTCCACATGGGCATGTTATTATACTGTTTGATGTTCATTATTTCTTAGTTCAGTTTAGCTCTCTTCTCTTCCTGAATTATTTTAGATTTTCTAAGAAATTTTAGGATACCATATTAGTAATTATGGTCCAAATGTATTAAGACTTAACAAGTGATAAAGTGGACAGTGATACATTTTGGGCCAGATACATCAAGCTTCAAAAAGTGATAAACATCCAGCCAATCAGCTCCTAAATGCCATGTTACAGGCTGGGTTTGAAAAATGGTAGTATCCAATTGGCTGGTTGTTTATAATTCTGCACTTTATCACTTTTTGAAGCTTGATACATCAGGCCCAAAGAGTGATAAAGTACCATCCAATCAGCTTGTAACTGTCATTTCTCAAACACAGCCTGTAACATGACAGTTAGGGGCCGATTGGCTGTTACTTTATATCTCTTTATCACTCTCTAGTTTATCACTTGTTTGGACTTAATACATTTGGTTCTATGTTAGATATGATCTAACTGCAATACATGCCTAGTATTCCTTAACCACTTATATGGGTATGATATTATTATTATGATACAATTAGGTTAAAAAGATTCATTAAAATATATCCAATACTATTTTTTTTAGGAAATTAATTTAAAAACATTGGTACAAACATCGATGGTCAACATATACGACCATCACACTCTATTTTTTCATGGGCACTGTTTCTCTCTGCAGCCATTGGGTAGTCACATGGAAGAGCTTTTTTTCATAATTCTCCAGCATCTGCTAATCTCTGCAGGGACTGTGTTGGGTGCCCAGCATGCATTGGGGGAGGGAACTAGGAAGCAGAGGAATTGGCAGGTCCCTCTTTGAGCTGCAGCTGCTGGTAGATTGACTTTCTTACTGGTCATATCAGATGCGACCATGTCAGGGAATGCCCAGCTTGGTTTTGGAATATCTGATGTGACCACACCTGCCAAGAGGTCAATACTTTCTGAATTTGTTTCTTAAGCTGTGTACACACAGGGCAATATATTGCTCAGTGTCTCCTTTTCACCAGCGACCAGAGATGGTCGCTGATGAAAGGTAACCTCTGCCAGGGGAGCTGCAGAGGGAATCAGCTGGTTGCAGGAGCAAGCTCCTGCGACCAGTGATCATAAGGGGGCTAATAATGGGAGTGTGCACCCGGCGATTTATTGCTCAGCGACCATATTGCCAGCGATTATAGCCCGTGTGTAGGGATGCAGTTATAATCCTGGCAATCGGAATCCCGGCGTTCAAAATCCCGACGCCGAAATCCTGATACTTTCGCCCTCTGTGGGTGTCCACATCACCCATAGCGTGCCCACTGCGTGGCGAGCGCAGTGAGCCCGCAAGAGGGGGGCGATCCACGTCCCCCCCTTGTCGGGATTTCAGCAGTCGGGATTTCGGCGTCAGGATTTTAAACGCCGGGATTCCGACCGCCGGGATTTAGAATAAAAATCATCCATTCGCAGCTGCGCAGACAAATTCACCATGCAAAGGGGGCGGGTGGCAATGCAAACAGTGAATGGGCTTAAAAAGACACGCAGTGCTGCAAATTTAGCTGTGCTGCATGTCAACCAGAATAACCTCCTAAATGTGTGGGTGATATTACTGACAGTTCCATGATAGCAGAGTTATGGGATAAAAAAGATGGTAAGATAGTAAATGAATAATAAAATCAAGGGCAGAGGAGGGGTTTCAAAAGGTTGGGAAGACAATCAGTTTAAATTTAAGAAAGTGTTAAGTGTGTAAAGTGTATACATGTGTGGGAGGTTAAGATGTCAAAAAGGGAGAGGAAGAGTATCATCAGCATATAGATGATATTGGAGGTCTAACATACATTTACTGACAGATGACCAATGGTCTGAAGACATTGCAGAATTAAAGGGTCCACAAAATAAAAATTGGCAAAGATGTCAGGTGGAATGAGTTGATATTTTTGCCCTTTAGATTTGGAAGAAAGAAGATACAGTAATTGTAGACTTTAGTGAGGAAAGTTTCTGTAGGATTGAGTGGGCAAAAATCAGACTAAAATAAGTCAAGCAGGGAGTGGAAAAAAAGAAAGGTGACAAGGTGGCTGTAGACAATCCACCCAAGGAGATTTTAGTCAAAGTTGAAAAGAGAAAATTGGCAATACTCAGAACATCAGGGATAAGGGTTTAACATTTAAGAATGCAGAGACAAGGGAATAATTGCATGCAAAGAGAGATGTCAAAGAAATGTTGAAGAGATAGGAAATAAATGAATGGGCAAAGGGAGAGGGGGGATAGTATCAAAAAGAATATAGAAGGAGGACCAGATAGGACAAGGGCATCGTCTCTAAAAATAGTAGAGAAGGATTTTAGAGTTGGTAGGATGGAGGTGCTTATAGGGTAAGGACAGTTATGGGGAATTGTGTCCTTATGGATAGATTCATATCTGGCTGGGAAATGGGTGGCCAAGTGTAGATAGTTATGAAGTGGAGGCAGAGTAGGGAGTTGATGTTACCCACGCTAACAGGCGGCGGGTTCGGCGTGGCTGCGGGCAGGATGGATGGCTGGATTCAATCTGCCTGTCTCCGTGTCTCCTAGGGCTGGTCGCTGGGCAACCAGGGATGCAGAGAGTCAATTCCGCCCCAGCATCAGTCAGCGGTAGCTAGTTTGGAAGCTGGCTGGGTACGCCTGCTGCAGCTGGGGGCATTAGATCTGGAGGGTTGGGCTGGATCCTCCTCAGGTGATTGGACACCTGAGATATTTTAAGGGATTTAGCTCAGCACAGCCCCGATGGTTAAAGCTTCCATTTGTGCCAGCCACCTGCCTCTCTTTTTTGGCTTCACTTGCTCCTGGTCAGGTTGGTTTATCCTGCTCCTTGGATTCCTTGCTGCCCATTCTAGGTCTGGTTCCAGTAACCGTAAGTACTTCACTCTGGAGCCCAGGTCTATTTTCCTTACTAGTTATACTGCAGCTACCTTATATATGTTGTTCTCAGTTTCTTTTTATATGGTCCACTCTTGCTTATTTGTTCTCTGGGGTTTCCAGATATTGCTGCAGGTCTGCATTGTTTGGTTACTCCTACCCCAACAGGGTCATTTCCTGTTACAGGACTTTTCTGTACCTGCATGTGGTTTCCTGTGCTTTTGTGTGGTGTAATATTGAGCTTTTGTGTGGTATCATTTTCTAATGTTTGCAACTAGGTCACCCATGGTATGCAACAAGGCTTTCTCCTCTAAAGTTGGCAGGGTGCCATTAGCCAGTTATATATTTGAAAGAATATATTTATATATTAGAATTATATTTAAAAGACCGCCGGTACTTTGTCCATACGCAAAACCTGGTGGCACCGGAGCGGACCTAATTTGCCCCTTCAAACGTGGCTATTAAAGGCAAAGTCCTAGTTTTTACAGGTACCAGTCATCCCTCAGGAAAGATCAACAGAGGCAGTGTAGGGTTCGCTGTGGCCATCCTCAACAGTGGTCACAGCTGTGGGTTCACACCCAAATTCATAACATTATCACTGGCCCAAAGAAATATATATCTAAATATATATATAACATTTTGTTTCTTGTTTTGGGTGTTGCTCTCGTTGTGTTAGGATGAGTCCCACAGTCTAAACCTTTACCAGTCAGCTCCAGAGCCTTACCCAGATGGTCCATGATCTTTCTCTGTGGGTAACAACTCAGAAGGAGGGTTCTTTGTCCACTTCCACAATCCTAAAATGAATCTTTCCAATAGTTTTTCAGGTAACTGGAATAATTTCTTAGAGTTGTAAATTATACTTTCTTCTCAGGCCCACGTTCTCTGGTTTAGAGTCTCAACATGTAGGCTTGGCAATTTCTAGTCTTGCCTTAAGTTCGGTAAATTATTTTTTTTAGTTCTCTCGGGTTATTAAATGATGACCCAGATAGGGAGGATTCGGCTGAGGGTCATTGACATGCATTCAAACAAGGTAACGACCCAGTCAAAGCTTATTGTACAGGGTTCCACCAATGGTCTAATGACTGCGGCTGAAATGACCCTGCATTAATGGGTCAGTTCCGGTTTGGGCTGACTGATGCAATCAAGGACAATTTCCGCTTCAGGGAGACAGGCAGGGATCGGGGGAGCTTGGCGTAGCTGGGGGGGGTGGGGGGCTGCGGGGGAGCTGCAGAGGGCGGTGACAGAACGTGGTGCATGAGCATCTAATGCGCACACCCCCTTCTGTTGGCTGGCGAACGGCTCCATCTATAAGTTCAAGGGATGCCAATGTGATAGTGCCTCTTTAAAAGGCATTGGCAAGCCCATACTTGGAATACTGTGTTCAGTTCTATGCACTGCACCTTAAAAAGGACATAAATGAATTTGAACAGGTAGAGAGAAGGGCGACTAAGCTATAAAAAGGTCTTGAATCACTAGAATACAGATATAGGCTAACCAGGCTGAATATGTTTTCACTGGAGAAACGGAGGTTGAGAGGTGATATGATTAGTTTGTTTAAATACAGGACTGAGAATTCTAAGGAACTGGGAGAGGATTTGTTCAGTAACAGGCCTATACTAAGGACACATGGGCATGTACTGAGGCTCGAGGAAAATAAATTCCATACTGAATTAAGAAGGTGATTCTTCACCATTAGAGCACATTAGAGCATTCAAATTCTGTAACTTATACTGGTGGGGGTGGTTACAGCAACTACTGTTAATGAATTTAAATCAAAACTGGATGCATTTTTGGCCACTAAGGGAATAATATAGATATGACTTACTCGAGTCAGTAGTTACAAGTCAATAGGTTGAGCTTGATGGAATAACGTCGTTTTTAAACCTTAATTTCTATATTACTGTTTCTAAGTTACTAAGTGAGGCAGTCCACTGTACTGAACCAAGACATGGCTGCCACAGATGTGTGTTCTGCTCATATATAAGGGAAAAGATTGCTTTTTCAGTGCCCCTGTCCCTATATATGGATTTTAGTACAAACATAATTACTAATTACCGTTTCATATAACAAATTTTTAGCATTATCTATTACATATTATATATACTGTAAGTTAAATTGAACTTTGTGCAGAACCATTTAGAAGAAAGAGTTAAAAGGTATAATGGGCTGAAGTCTGATAACAATTCCTAGCAGTTCTTTAGGCTGCACCTTTGATTTATTGCCTGTGGCTCAGGATCTGTTCTGCAAGGAATATTCATCACAATGTCATTTTGTGTCTGCTGCTGATCTCAACAGGCATGGGAATATGTCTTTCTTTATGCTAAAATACAACAGGGGTTTGCCAGGTATACAAAATATATAAAATTTCCTGCAACAGGCACATTTAGGGCGGGATGTACTAAGCTAAAAATGCGGTAAAACCCCTGTTTTTGGAGTTTTTACCGCATTTCCTAAGAAATGTCCGGCTGCCACATATAAGGCTATCGCCACCTTTGGGTGGCGATACCCTATAGAAGCCTATGGGCTTCTTATCACCGCAAACCCGCCACCTCCGCTGAATCTCCTCTCCCCCTCCCTCTGGCTTACCTTGCTGCAGGTCCTCCTGAGGTAAACCCCTCCTCCCCTAGCAACGCAGCCAGACATCCTTCCGGCTGCAGGGGGGAGGAGGAAGTGACGGAGACAGCCTGCTTAGCTGTCCCCGGCATGAGGGGAGGAGGAGGTGCCCAGGGAGATGACGCAGACCCCCTGCACACCACATTACAGGTATCGCAGGGGGCCTCCATCACCGCAGTGCGATGCTAGCCGCATATGTTAATACATATGCGCTAGCATCGCGGTGGCCGGGCGGCGATGTATATTAATACATCCCGCCCTTAAAGTGTACAGAATGGAGTTTCTGATGTCTGATCTGTTTTTGTATTGGCCTATGTACAGCATATTTTTGCAGTGCATACCTCCCAACTTGGTTTGGTTCAGATTTAAAAAAAAAACAAGCCTGCTCATCTCTACTTTAAACAAGCATTACTATTGTCTACATCTCTTAGTATAGTGTCAGTATGAGCTGCTGTAATAAAAACTGAAATTGCAATAAATAATCATACAGTATATGTTTTATTTGTGCATGGTTACAATACCGGCTCATTGAAACAAACGAATATTGAGAACGTCTGTTAATGACGAACCAATAAGCTGTCAATTTTGAGAGGAGTCATTTATGACTCTTTCATATAGTTAACATATCATTTCTATTAGTAAATATATGTACAGATTTAGTATGCTATTCTATTTCTACCATTCTACTTTAATTTTGGAATTAAATATACCTTTATGAATTTACTGTAGACCTGTTCTTTTTTCCAAGAAGATTGACAAAGGCCAGTGCCCTGCAGTCTAGTAGTTTGGACATTTAGATTCCAAAAGCACTTCATTGTAGTGTCATTTTTCCTCACTGATATCTTTTGAAAGATGAAATTCAGCATTTGTGGGAAGATTTTATGCTTCCTCAAACACTAAAACCATGACAGCTGTCGTGTATCATAAATCATAATTAAATAGATGTGAATAGCAATACACAAAGCATTGTGTTTTTTTTGATAGGAGGCTCTTCAGAAAGCATCAGTGAAATATATTTTCAGCAGTATTAATAGACTGAAACTTCATAAATTATACAAATGATTTTATTCATGTGCCAAAGGTTATATATATCAGATTCTGTTTATGAATTTTTTTTACCACTTTCAAAGACATACAGATGTGTCTACATACTGTATATCTAGCCAGAGGCATAACTTTGGGAGGCAATGGAGTCATCTGCCACCGGCCTCCAGCTCCCAAGGGGGCACCTCTCTTCCACTGTGAGTCTAAATCATATATATATATATATATATATATATATATATATATAGTAAGCCAACCAGAGAGACCCTCAGTCTCCTGGAACGACAGGACCAGCATACCCTTGTTTCAGATGCAAAAAGTGTATTTATTGAAGCATCGTGTCAATCATAAAAAAGATAAAGAAATCATCATACTTAGCAGTGACTGGCCAAGGACTGAAGACAGCAGCATACAATCATGCACAAGTGCCCTGACGGGCCGTTTCGGTAAGTACCTTTCTCAAAGGGCATGCCCTTTGAGAAAGGTACTTACCGAAACGGCCCATCAGGGCACTTGTGCATGATACTTGTGCATGACACGATGCTTCAATAAATACACTTTTTGCATCTGAAACAAGGGTGTGCTGGTCCTGTCGTTCCAGGAGACTGAGGGTCTCTCTGTTTGGCTTACTATATCCATTGTCTTTGACCTTGAACCCCTGCCTGAAGTATATCTGGAAGTGTGCGTTTCCCACAGAATATTGTATATATATATATATATAGGTATCAGCTGGAAGCAGAGGCGGCACTCAGCGGACTTAGTGATAAATACTTTATGTAGAAAACAGAATCTCCAACGTTTCGGAGCAAACGTGCTCCTTTTTCAAGGTACACATAAAGTATTTATCACTAAGTCCGCTGAGTGCCGCCTCTGCTTCCAGCTGATACCTATTCATCCCTCCAGGAAGGCACCAATGGCAGCTGATCTCTGAAGGACGAGTGCCGGGCTGACACCACCACACATATATATATATATATATATATATATATATAATCCTGGGGGGGCGGCGGCACTCAGATTGAAAGTAAGACGCGTAGGCAGAGTTACCAACAGTTTCGGAGCCTGAGCTCCTTTATCAAGGTGTCTCTATGACACCTTGATAAAGGAGCTCAGGCTCCGAAACTGTTGGTAACTCTGCCTACGCGTCTTACTTTCATTTTGAGTGCCGCCGCCCCCCCAGGATTCCATATCAGACCGTTGCGACTGTCTTCACGGAGGGCACCAGCTTATTGAAATTTACTTCAATCTACCTTTAACCTTGGAGTGCCGCCACAGGACTATATATATATATATATATATATATATATATATATGTATACGATCTCCGGCACTCACTCAAAGAAGGCTCATCACATCAAACAGGTGCTTTGCAACGTTTCGGACCTTTTATTAGGCCCGTCGTCAGGCAGTACAGTATCAAAGAAAAAGCATACAACACATACCTTTATACCAGAAGCCTTCATCTTTGCCGCGCCGTCCCAGTCCGTGACTTCCGCCCCCCCGCCGGAAATGTGGAGCTTACGTCACTCCCACCGTCTCCGGGAGCATAGTACGTTGTCAAGGTGATCAGGCGCGTCTAGATGATGCGTACATGTGCAAAAAGAGAATAACACCTAAATGTGGACATACAAAAAAGCGAAACATTAATATATATATATTTACAATATATACAAGTCAAGGATATAGGTGCAATATATAATACAGTTACCGATGAAGCAATACAAAACTAATAAATTTCATAAAAACATGCTAAGATTTAATTGCTCGTTAAGACCCCTCGGATATACTGTATCTAATATGTGGATCCATTTGGATTCCAGACGCAGCAGCTGTTTACCCCTATCCCCTCCCCTGTGGTCATCAGGGATATGGTCTATTATCATGTGCTTTAAACTGGATATGGTGTGATGTTCATTCAGGAAATGTTTGGCGACCGGTTGGTCGTTGCCTTTGCCACTTAATGCTGCCCTTATGGCAGATCTATGTAACGCCATTCTATCCTTGAATGGCAATATGGTTTTACCCACATATGCCATTCCGCATGGGCATTTAATCATGTATATCACATGAGTGGTACTACAGGTAAGTGGATGCCTGATAGTGTATTTTGTGCCATTGTGCGGGTGATGAAAATACTTGCCAACTATCATATGACTGCACGTAGTGCAACCAGTGCACCTGTGGCAGCCATTCTGTTTGGCACTAATACCCTTCATGGCATTGACATGTTCTGTCACATCAGACCTTATCACCCAATCCCTTATATTCTTACCACGCTTATAACAGGGGCGCATCTTGGTTTTCTTAAGGCATTTTAGGTCCCTGTCATTCTGCACTATTGGCCATAAGTTGTGGGTGATCTTTCTCACCTCCTTATGCATCACATCAAAATTATGCACCCAGTTAATCACATCTTCTGTGTCAATGTTTTTTTTATCAGTTGTGAGGACTTCATGTCGACTAAGGTTGTCAACTTTAGCTTTAGCTTTTATTAAGGTCTGTTCTTTGTAACCTCTTCGTCTAAATTTTTCCAACATAACTTCCATTTGGTCCTCACACTCATTGGGGTCACTCGTAATACGTTTAACCCTTAATAGTTGGGAATAAGGGAGGCTGTCAAGCGTCGGTTGGGGGTGATAACTGTCAGCTCTTAAAAGTGTATTACGATCAGTAGGCTTACTGTATAAACTGGTCACTATTTTGTCATTTGTCAATCTAATGTTTACATCTAAAAATGGTACACATTCCCTGCTCATCTTGAATGTGAATTTTATGGGACTATCTTGTTCATTGATATCACTCATCAGTGTCTGAAAGTCATCATAGGACCCAGAAATGTATGGTAATGGTGTTATTAATGATACTACTTTGCAATTTCTCACTGTTGATTATCCGAGAGTCCCCCTCCTGTACACGTTGCCTAAGATACATAAGGATATGGTCAACCCACCGGGGAGGCCAATTATATCCGCGAGGGATTCCTTATACAGTAATGTATCACAATACTTAGATCATCATCTGCAACCATGTGTACAGGCAGGGGACACTTATATTAAGGATACTACTGATCTGTTGGTTTGTCTGCAAGACTTGGGTGACCTTCCTCCCAACATCTGGTTAGTAACTTTAGATATAACCAGTCTTTACACTAGCATACCACATGAGGCGGGTCTGCTAGCTGTAAAGAAATTACTCACCAACCATGAATTATACCAAGGACCCGATGTGGAGTGGTTTGTGAGATTATTAAGACTTGTGTTGGAACGCAATTATTTCTATTTTAATGGCAACTATTACGCCCAACTCACGGGCGTTGCTATGGGATCCCATGTCGCTCCAACTTATGCCAATGCTTATATGGCCATTGTAGAAAAAGACCTGTTTTTTAACAGGGAAGTTAGGGACAGGGTTCTATTCTTCAGAAGATTTATAGATGACCTGTTTCTTATATGGTCTGGGTCCTATGATGACTTTCAGACACTGATGAGTGATATCAATGAACAAGATAGTCCCATAAAATTCACATTCAAGATGAGCAGGGAATGTGTACCATTTTTAGATGTAAACATTAGATTGACAAATGACAAAATAGTGACCAGTTTATACAGTAAGCCTACTGATCGTAATACACTTTTAAGAGCTGACAGTTATCACCCCCAACCGACGCTTGACAGCCTCCCTGATTCCCAACTATTAAGGGTTAAACTTATTACGAGTGACCCCAATGAGTGTGAGGACCAAATGGAAGTTATGTTGGAAAAATTTAGACGAAGAGGTTACAAAGAACAGACCTTAATAAAAGCTAAAGCTAAAGTTGACAACCTTAGTCGACATGAAGTCCTCACAACTGATAAAAAAAACATTGACACAGAAGATGTGATTAACTGGGTGCATAATTTTGATGTGATGCATAAGGAGGTGAGAAAGATCACCCACAACTTATGGCCAATAGTGCAGAATGACAGGGACCTAAAATGCCTTAAGAAAACCAAGATGCGCCCCTGTTATAAGCGTGGTAAGAATATAAGGGATTGGGTGATAAGGTCTGATGTGACAGAACATGTCAATGCCATGAAGGGTATTAGTGCCAAACAGAATGGCTGACACAGGTGCACTGGTTGCACTACGTGCAGTCATATGATAGTTGGCAAGTATTTTCATCACCCGCACAATGGCACAAAATACACTATCAGGCATCCACTCACCTGTAGTACCACTCATGTGATATACATGATTAAATGCCCATGCGGAATGGCATATGTGGGTAAAACCATATTGCCATTCAAGGATAGAATGGCGTTACATAGATCTGCCATAAGGGCAGCATTTAGTGGCAAAGGCAACGACCAACCGGTCGCCAAACATTTCCTGAATGAACATCACACCATATCCAGTTTAAAGCACATGATAATAGACCATATCCCTGATGACCACAGGGGAGGGGATAGGGGTAAACAGCTGCTGCGTCTGGAATCCAAATGGATCCACATATTAGATACAGTATATCCGAGGGGTCTTAACGAGCAATTAAATCTTAGCATGTTTTTATGAAATTTATTAGTTTTGTATTGCTTCATCGGTAACTGTATTATATATTGCACCTATATCCTTGACTTGTATATATTGTAAATATATATATATTAATGTTTCGCTTTTTTGTATGTCCACATTTAGGTGTTATTCTCTTTTTGCACATGTACGCATCATCTAGACGCGCCTGATCACCTTGACAACGTACTATGCTCCCGGAGACGGTGGGAGTGACTTAAGCTCCACATTTCCGGCGGGGGGGCGGAAGTCACGGACTGGGACGGCGCGGCAAAGATGAAGGCTTCTGGTATAAAGGTATGTGTTGTATGCTTTTTCTTTGATACTGTACTGCCTGACGACGGGCCTAATAAAAGGTCCGAAACGTTGCAAAGCACCTGTTTGATGTGATGAGCCTTCTTTAAGTGAGTGCCGGAGATCGTATACATATCTGCACCTTCCGTGGTCCGGGCACCGCAAGCAGAAACAAGGAGAGCCAGTGCCGACTATTCGCATTATATATATATATATATATATATATATAGTATGGGAGGTTTATAAAAATCTGAAGAGAGTCATTTCCAAATAACGGTAGAATGGGCTATTTTTAGTATAAAACCTCCTGGCATGAGAAGAAGTAGGTGGGGAGATTAGCTAAATTGGCAGCTGCAAAAAAAATGATTTTGCGAATGTGGATACAACCACAACCTCCAATTATGAATATGTTTTTGGACAAATAATATTATATATTTCTGATGGACTGGGTGGAAGCATCTACCCATAAAGCAAAATATCAGACAAGATTCTTTGAAATTTGGGGTAGATTTATAAAGATCTTATCCCCCCAAATTCAAGGGAAGATTAATGTAAGTTTTAAATTAAATTAAATTAAATGAAAGCTATATGAGACAGAATTAGATTTTTGTTGATCCTACCTCCTGAAATTAGATTGTTAGTAGAGGTTAGAAATTCAAATTTAGGAGGAGAATTGAGGTCTCTCCATGCCCTGTGTAAAAGAGGATAGCTTATATAAAAAAATCATACATAAATTCCTGAATGAAATTTAATGTATTGATAGTTTTCTAGTGTACCATGGCTATGTATTGTATGTGATTTTTATATGGTGTTTTTGGTACTTATGTATTATCTGGGCTCCCATGTTAAATGCACCCCATTTTTTCATACCCCTACTATCCAACTACGCATGGAGTTGATTTTATATAGTGTAGCGAGCGCAGCGAGCCACCGTGCCCGAAGCGTGGCGAGCGGACACAGTCTCATAAGAAAAATGGGAGCCCAGATATTACATAAGTACAGTATTTGGTACTTATGTAGTATCTGGGTGTCCGATTTAGAAATCGGATCGGATCGCATCGCATCGCATCGCATGCGACCAAATCGTATGTGATGCGATGGTCAAGATTTTTCCATAGGATTCAATGTTAAAATGGTCTGAGTCCATTTTAACATAGAATTCAATGGGAAAAAGGGGTCCTTTTCCTTTCCTAACTATCCAAGTGGGCATGGAGTTGGATATAAACCTGTGGCGAGCGTAGCGAGGCGAGCGTAGCGAGCCCCGTGAGGGGACACAAAATACTTTTTAAGAAATATGCGTTCGCTCGCCACGCTTCGGGCTCGGTGGCTCGCTGCGCTCGCCACACTATATAAAATCAACTCTATGCCCACTTGGATAGTGGGGAAATGAACAGGACCTTCTTAACATTGAATCCTATGCAAAATCGCATCGAATCGCATCGCATCGCATCTGATTGTATGCCTTAAGGTAAGGCATACAATCACAAAATCGGCAGCCCAGATACTACATAAGTACCCAGTATTTTTTTTTATATGTATGTGTAATTTTTATTGTGTTTATTGAGGAAATTCATGTACAATAAAGATATGTAAAGTATATCTTTAAAAATGATTCATTGCTGACCATCTAAGGCAGGCATGTCCAAACTATGGTGCTCCAGCTATTGTGAAACTACAAATCCCCCCATGCCTTGCCATAGTTTTAGCATTTGCTAATAGCAAAACGTGGCATGGCATGATGGGACTTGTAATTTTACAACAGCTGGAGGGCCATAGTTTGGACATGCCTGATCTAAGGGATGTGATGTTCAGACCTTTAACAGTCTATGTTCTAAAAAAAGTAAATTTAAACAGCAGAGATGGTGACATAGTCAACACTTTAGCAAAAAGTTAAATGTCCATGATTTTTAACTTTCATACATTAATAGCAGAAGGTCTTAACAAAGACTTCAAATTAAAAGGGTTTATGTAATTTTGGTACTTATGTAGTAACTGGGCTGCCGATTTTTTGATTGTATGCCTTAAGTTAAGGCATACAATCAGATGCGATGCGATGCGATATCGCATCGCATCGCATCCGATATCGGATGCGATGACCCGATTTTTCCATAGGAATCAATGTTAAAATGATTCCTATGGAAAAATGGGTCCTTTTCATACCCCTACTATCCAAGTGGGCATGGAGTTGGATATAAACCTGTGGCGAGCGTAGCGAGCCACCGAGCCCGAAGCGTGGCGAGCGAAGCGAGCCCCGCGAGGGGACGGTATTCGTCCCCTCGCGGGGCTCGCTTCGCTCGCCACGCTTCGGGCTCGGTGGCTCGCTACGCTCGCCACAGGTTTATATCCAACTCCATGCCCACTTGGATAGTAGGGGTATGAAAAGGACCCATTTTTCCCATTGAATTCCATGTTAAAATGGACTCAGTCCATTTTAACATTGATTCCTATGGAAAAATCGGGTCATCGCATCGCATCGCATCGCATCGAATCGCATGGTCGCATGCGATGCAATGCGATCTCCCGATCCGACCCGATTTAGAAATCGGCAGCCCAGTTACTACATAAGTACCGTAATTTTTTATTAAATCAGTTTTTTTATTAAATCTGGTATTTTATTTCTGTATTTTAATACTTGTTTTTATAAATCTTTCCTATTATGCACTTCATCCCCATTCTACGTTAAACAATATGGGACTTTATTAAATGAAAATGCGGGGAAAACAAAATGGAGGACCGGCCTTGTGGACCGCAAAGTAAACCGGAAACGGATCACCTGGAACGCAAATACAACTTCCGGTTACAGGAGGTGACCACCGCAAGTACCACGTGCAATTCCAATACAGCTTCCATATGTAGATGAGACCAGAAGATGTCAGCGGCGCTATAACCACACAATCCGGAATCGCGGAAAACAAGGTCCGGATTAAGCACTCTGCACTTTGTCTTTATATATATTTAGAAGATAGGTTAACTCCATGTCTGGCATTAGGAATATTTTTGTGTATGTATAAATACCGGAACTAGTAGACTTACTCCATATACTGGTAACCTTTTTTATTGTCTAATTTAAACTTTGTATGGAAAGGTGACCCATACTTACCCTTTGTAACCCATTAGCGAAGATTAGCGCAGAGGTTATTCTATATTTTCAAACTTTTAACTCCCTATACTAGCTGATATCCCAATTTCTGGATGAGATCTTACAGCCGTTGGTTATGCGCCAGCCCACGTTTATTAGGGACACCACTGACTTTCCACTAAACTTAAATGAAGTAGGACACGTATCTGAGGGCACCATCATTTGTCTCTACATGAGAATACTTCATAAATCCGGTGTACAAGCAATGAGAGAATTCTTCATGAAAGAGGAGCTGCAATCATTGGACATTAATTTGTTCATACTGTACGTCTATTAAAATTGAATTTGAAAAGAAATTACTTCTTGTTTGACAATTTGTTATATTTGCAGCTAAATGGATGCTCCATGGGCAGTAACGTATCGCCATACTTTGCAAACATATTTATGTTCACTGAAGAGAAATCCATGTTCTTCAATTGCCCTGATGTAGCTGCCAACATCCTCCTTTACTTCAGATTTATAGACGACCTGTTCAGTCTTAGGTTTCACCTAATCTACATCATTCTTGCGTCTCATGGAAGCCAATCTTCCAGTCTCTTGGAATGCAGAACATAATCTACTTCCTACTTCCGGTATATGGACTCAGCCCGAGATGGGTGGAACGCATAGAGACTTATTTTCACTTCCGGTTACCGGAGTTAGCAGTCTAAGTATCCATGATGGAGATCGTCCTAATTATTTCATTATCCGCAGTGTTTTATGTATATTATTTTGCTATTATTGTTGCAGATATACTGAATGTTTGTACATAATCGCAATAACTGCAAATTAGTGTGATGGACCGACTCCATGCTGATGGTGTCCTAAAGCTTCTGAGGAAGGACCTATTGTTCTGAAAACGCGTTCAAGCTGAGCTAAGACGAACACCATCTCACTGGATCCAGAGAAAGCTTTTTGGGGAAACATCTGCTATACCATCTGGGAGCCATTGGAGGGGCTGGTATCCTGGGCTTACCACTAGTAAGTATCACCCTGAATCATTATCTGCATTCAGGGTCTGGCAAGCACCTATCATGGTGTTTTATATGACATTTTTTATGTGAGTGTATATCTGTAATAAAATTCCTTCTGTTTTTAAATACAGTATTGCACTATTGCACTTTCTTTGAGCTTTCAGTGTATCGTTGGAGTTCCCATATCTTGAAAGATATATCTATGCAGGACCGTCAGTGTCAATTTAAAGTTGTTGATAAATTTGTATCCATGTGTGTGTTGATATATTGGCTATTAAAAACGTCACTTGTTTAAACCATCTGCACTATGATTTGTCTGTTTGAGATTTCAGGCATATTGGGATCTCTTATACCTCTATTGTGTGGCCTCACTTGGTATGACAAATATGTTGTTTTGTATTGTGATCATAACTTGGTGAAGGTTATATTGTGTCATCAAAGCTGAACACCACAGGAAGCACCACAAGAAAGTTAATATCTTTTTTTTTATGAATCTCTCTATGTCAGAATCAGCTGCTCTCAAACAATTGAGTAGTTATGATGAAATCATGATACAGCCCACCGAAAAAGGTAGCACCATTGTGATGCAGAGTATTACTGATTATCATGTGGAAATCTACCAGCAGCTCGGTGAGGTTGAGTTTTATCAGAGATTGTCCGAGAATTTAACCAACACTTATAAAAAATAATTAATGGACATTTTGTCTAGAACATTTGATAAGGGTCATATTTCCTCTAAATTATTTCAACACTTTTAAACTGAATTTCCCATAGTACTTGTTTTATACACACTCCCTAAACTACACAAAATACCATAAAGCCCCCTGGGCACCCAAAATTGTTACTGAAGGATACTACGAGCTTACTTAAGCTCCTAATTGAGATCTCTGTAGTTCCCACCAGGCAAGATTATGTGTTGTATAGATGTAGAAAGCCTGTATATGTCTATTCCGCATGATGTTGGACTGGATTCTATGAGAAGGTTTTTGTCTCCGCACCTTGATGATAAGGTATTTAACCATGAGTTGTGTGTAAAACTACTGGGTATGACTTTGTGTCAGAATTACTTCCTCTTTGACGGCCAGTTTTATCTCCAGTCACAAGGGAGTGCTATGGGGTCTGCCATCGCACCCATTTTTATGAATATTTTTATGTTAAGCAAGGAAGAGGAGGTGTTCCTTTACTGTCCTGATGTGAAGAAGAACCTGCTTCTATATACCTTTTACATAGATGATATTTTTATTCTATGGATGGGGATATGGAGATATTGGAACAGCTTATGCTTGAAGCAAATATTAGCGAGTCTACCATCAGATATAGGTATTACTGTAGTTCCGGTACTTGGGTCCTAGCACGGCGCCCACGATTTTAATCTTATTACATTGTTTTGATCACATCAATCGCATCGCATGCGACCAGATCACATGCGATGCAATGCGATCGATGTGATCAAAATGATGATTTAATTGTACATGCACCCTGATGGGTGATTAGTATGTTATATGCACCACCACTATTAACCCCAACCCGAAGCATGGCAAGTGCAGCGAGCCCGCAAGGGGCGGCAGTACGCAACCTCCAAACTTTTCATACCCCCACTATCCAAGTCGGTGTGGAGTTGATTTTATATAGTGTGGCGAGCGCAGCAAGCCACAGAGCCAGAAGTGTGACGTGCGCAGCGAGCCCCGCAAGGGGATGCGGATAACTTCACATGTATTCCGCGTCCCCTCATGGGGCTCGCTACGCTCACCACGCTTCGGGCTTTGGGATAAAATAAATTCTGCGCTGATGTGAATAGTGTGGGTATGAAAAGGTTGGAGGACACATATCGCCTCCCCTCTTGGGCTCGTAGCGCTCGCCACACTTCAGGTTGGCATTGATAGTGGGGATGGCATTAGCAATGGGGGTGCATTTAACATAGCAATCACCCATTAGGGTGCCTGTACAATTAGAAATCGCATCGCATGGCATTGTAATGGCATGCGATGCGATATTAAAATTGTACAGTGTGGCTCTTTGGACCCGAAAATCGGGTCCCATCGCATACCATCGCATACCACTAATCATACCACTAAACTAAGGTATGCGATGGTATGCGATGGTATGTGATGGGCGCCGTGCTAGGAAACAAGTACCGTAGTTCCAGTACAGCTCATTTCTTTGAATATCAATAATAATATTTCTACAGATGCTTTTTTCAAGATATAGACCACAATACAATACATCATTTCTCATGGCTTCTAGCCACCATCGGCCTGCACTCCAAAGGGGTCAGCCTCTCTCACAGATGATGCGCATGGCCAGATTAGTGAGTGATGTACCCGCTCTACCTGAGAAACTCAATACTTTGATTGAGAACTTTGTTAACAGAGGATTCAATCAGTACCTGCTTGAGACCCAGAAAGTACATGTGCTCAGTTTACCTAGAGCACAGCTATTTGAGCCTACTAATAGAGATATATCAGCTATACTGGACTAGCACCTTTTCTGTTGGCAGTCTGGTAATTAGGCATGCCTTAAAATCTCTCTGGTCTATAGTGATGAATGACCAGGATTTACCTGTATTTAAGATCATGCATCATCTAGCAGCTTTCAAACATGGCCCCAACCATAAACCTTTCAGGTCCAATGTCTAATCAGGCTCAAACAGCCGTTGCGCTAGTAGCAGATCCAGTGGTGAGCCACATTAAAATAAGAACATTAACATGGTCCAAAATTCAATGTAAACCATGTTTGAATAATAAAAACTAAATTACCATTCATTTAATCATTTAAACCAGACTGTTTGAATTGCAAAAAATATTTGGACAGCAAAGGGTTAAAGATAGGTTAGTTAAGTCTGACATTACAGGGATGGGTTTGCCCATAACCCCTAATGTATATACTAAGCCCCCTGGATGGTACAGTTGTTCTAATTGTATAACCTGTAGGTATTTGATTCCTTGTAAGACTTTCCAACACCCACATACCAAAAAAGTAATTGACGTAAGATCAGTTCTTACCTGTAGATCTTCTTTGTGGTCTATGTTAATTTTTGCCGATGTGGGTTGTATTACATAGGCCAAAAAATTGCCTCTTTCGCGATAGAATGGTGCTCCATCTGTCTGCCACTGACCTGTCATTTGGAGCAAGAATGTGGATCATCCTGTGGCGCACCATTTCAAAGCTCACCTTTTGATGCTTGAGTCTCTATGTATTTTTAGGCTTAACAGCATTTTTTTCCATGGTCTACACAACTAGATTAGCTGGAATACTGTAACATGAAGAGATTTTTTCTAGATTTTCTGATGTGTATATACAGTATTATGTTTTTTTTCTGTATAGGATATATACTTTTTGTTTATGTATTCTTTATGTATATATTGTATTGTATTCTGCCTTGTATATTATCTGTTTTCTTTGTATGTGCATGTGACATGTTTTCTACTACACACCTTTGAAACGTTGGTGACCAAGCACGGTCTTTTGTGTCGTTTTTTCGAGTGCTGCTGCAACCCCCCCACGCTGCATGTGATATGTCATATATTTTTTACTTCAGTGTCTGACCTCCGGAAGGTCTCTCACTGTTCTGGAAGCCGCCTACATAGATAGGCAGGGTATTCCTCTGATGGAATGCAAGCTACAGCATTGCTTGTCAACAGGAAGTGCATCATTCGTCCACTTCCGGACGTGGCAGAGCTGTGCGGACACCCGGAGGTCTGAGACACAGGAGGGTTATAAAGCAGGGTTTGGGGGGATGTGTGCAGGCAGTGGGGACTGGTGAGGAGCGATGGGGAGGTGGTGGGGAGCTCCATTGTCTCGCGCGTGCGTGCCCCCTTCCGGTGGATGGCTGGGGGCTAGCAGAGGCTGGCGACCACAGCACAAGCAAGGCAGAGCTGTAACTATAGGAAGCACTCACAGACGCTGGTGACACACTGCAGACTCACATCATCTTTGCTACTTAAGGTAAGAGAGCTTATGGTTTTGATTATTCTACTCTACACAGCACCTAGCGCTTTTTTGCACATCCTGATAAAAAGACTACAATGTCTTGAAACAGTAATGAAATGAACTAGCCACTGGTGATTATAAAGTTACTTCAAAATCCATTGGAGTGCCGACTTTTCTTTCTTGAACCCTGCCACAGGCTCAGAGGAACTGTCTAAGGAGTATTCAATGTTTTTTGAGAGTCTAGCTCACCGCTCACTGTTCTGTGTCCCTGTGATCTCGCTGAAGTGCTCTCCACTTTTTCTTATCTCCTCATTTCTGACTTCCTCGGTATTCAACTTGTGGCCAGCTCGCCGGCCCCTTTTGCGAACTTTGCATAATTATGCGAGTTCAAATGGGAGTGCTGTAACTGGAGACATCTGTTTTCTCCTGCTCTCCACGTGAGCTGGTCAGACTGGGATATGAGCAGGGTATTCATCTCAGCAGCGTGTTCCTCGCATTTGTGGACTTGTATTTTTTTACAAAGGTTTAGAAAGGTTAATGTTTTGTTCAGTATTTATTTTACAACAAATGGCTGTGTGACTATTTTAATTGGGTTTATGCAGACGGGTGTATTTTGTTCTGTTTGGCCTTTATCCTTGTGTTGTGCTTTTAGCATTGTTTCTTTGCCCTGTGTTTTTATTTAATTTATTTTATAATTGTTAGCGTGTTTAAAAGCCTGTTTGGGGGTTAGGTGAGGAAGAAGAGAGGAAGCATGGGAAATTACTAGGAGCATTCCAAAATGATTTCTTATTGGTTACTATTAAAATAACTTATTAAATTCCAAATAAATTAATATAGAAGTACAGCATTATTGCACTTTCAATAAATACATTAGAGTACATTTTTTTTTTATTTATAAGCCATAAAAAACAAAAAAAATAACAACTTTAACAAAGATAGCCCTACAGTTCACCTAAAAAAGATGCCGAGGGAAAAATGGAGAACATCTCTAAAAAAAGAAACCAGCAGGACTCTTTTTCAAATTCAATTTGTGCATTGAATACACTTTTTGAGAGAGACACTAAAATCACCATTGAACAGACATGGGGAGAAGTGCAGGGTGAACTGAGTTAGCTTCGCAAAATATTTTTGGAGAAGCAACAGAGCTGAATACAGGGAAGCACAAAATAGGAGAGAAAAGTTCACTACTCTCCAAAAAACATGCACACTCACCGTTATTTAAGGCGACATAGGAGCATTGAATACATGCCTATATTCCACATTGAGGTAGGAACCACGGTATGTAGCCTGTCAGTGTGAGGACCGAACAACCCCGAATATATATATATATATATATATATATAGTCCTGAGGGACGAAATGCGTTGGGCTGCGGATCTTTCGTTTGACACCTGTGAAAAAGCTGATGACTTATGAAACCCAATAAATGTCAATTTGTTTTTTTTTAATTCTTTTTTATTGAGTGAAAAAGTTTAAATACCAGTGTCATAAGCGCACCTCCTATCCTTTGTTTCTATATATATATATATGTTTGGATTTCACTTGGTTCATTCATAAACAAAAACTGAAAATGATGCTTCCAGACATCCAGTGAAGGTTATGTTTTCAGATGCTGTATTAGTCTCTGGGTGCACGTAAATGGAAAACCCCTATTGTTTTAATCCACTACGACTGTTCCCTACCTAAAATAAGGTAAATTATATTTAGATACAGTATATCTACTTGTTAATGGCTAAATTACTATTTTGTAGTTGTTTTGATGCATGTGATAATGGAAAATCTGTTCTTGGTCACTTGACACACAAGGTGCTGTAAGTTTTTATGAAATTGTTTGTGACTAGACTACAGTACTTTGAAATGCAGTGCTCAGGGTCTCACAAGGTGGTACCTCTGTAGTGATAAATGCTTGTTTTTGAAGCATAATTATAAATTTTCACCTGGACCAGGAGTAGAAGCGGTTAATTATACTGTATCTTGAGCCCTAACAGCAGGAGGATAAAATAGTAGCTGCGAGACAAGATGTTCATGTGGTGGAGCCATCATTCATGTTAAACTCAGAAAAGAAACCATAGATATTGCAAGGCAGCATATTCATGATTATTAAAACTCTCAAATAAGCAATTACATATCTGTTGTGCCATTTACATGGTGGAATTTTGAGAACATTTAATACTACTTGGACATGCAATACTGCAATAATAGTTAAGATACTGCCTTCTGATCTTATTAGAAAATATCATTGTTGGATAGAGATTTCTAAAAATAATTAGAAATGGTACAAAAATATAGATAAGCAAATGATTCTCCAGAATTCAAGATTTGTTGAGTGTCAAAATACTTTTATTCCCAATGTTTAATGATGGCCATAGTCATGCTCACAGTGTGTGCCAGATGTGCACAGGTGTGTGGCTCCTGCTGCTATGGTGCTTAATCTACAGAGTCTCCAGTGGCCCTCAGCCACTTGAAAATGCTGTTCCGGCTCATGAACCAATCAGAGCTTGCATCCTAGCAGCTAATCAATGTGGCTGTCGGGACACGAGCACTGATTGGCTCACGAGTCAGCGCTGCATTTCAAATGGCCAGGGCCACCACACACCCAGACCACGAGCATGTACTGTAAAACATCTGGGCAACAAGCATGTAAACCCCCTGAGCAATGAGAATGTAAAACCCCTGGGAAACGAGCATTTAAAACCCTTTGATATGTAAGCCCCCGGGCAACTAGTGCGTTAGCCCTCCATGGCAACAAGCATGTAACCCCTCTTTGGCAATGAGCATTTATTCCCCCAGTGACAGGGAGCATGTAACCCCCTGGCAAAAAGCATAAAATGGCAACATGCATGTAACCCCAGGAACCAAGCAAGAACCCGCTGGCACTGTTCAAGTACTGTAACTCCTGACAATGAGCAAGAAACCCCTCGCAACAAGCATGTGCACTGTGTAAGGTGCACTTATGTGGCATAGGCCCTCATTCTGGTTGACTCGGTAAGCTACGAAGATCGCAGTTTACGAGTCCCAGAGTGCTTGCTCCGGCAAATCGCCACCTCCCCCTCCACTGTATCCCCTTGCATGTCCCGATGCTGTAGAAAACATTTGATGCAGCGGCGTAACTATAGCACCGAAGCCCCCGCCACCGCGGGGGGGGGCGCTGTGCATGTGGGGGCGCCGGGGGCTGCGGTGCTATAGTTACACCCCCCCTCCCCAATCCCCCACAGACTTACCTATCTCGCTGGTCCCGGCGGCTCCGTTCTTCTGCTGAGGACCACCACAAAATGGCCGCCCCCATATAGCACACAGTTCTCTGAAACTGTCTGCTGTATGGGGGCGACCATTTTGTGGTGGTCCTCAGCAGAAGAAGAACGGAGCCGCCGGGACCAGCCAGTGCGATAGGTAAGGCTGCAGGGGATTGGGGGGGGGGGTTTGCATGGGCGGCGGGGGATTGGGGGTGCGGGGCGGTGGCGGGGGGGGGGGGCAATGTTTTCCCGGAGGTGAACGCCCTAATGTAATGAACTGCACATATCTATGATGATAGTGAGATGGAAATTTTTTTAGAAGAACTGCTGTATGCTGTATTAGATTGGGCATAAAAATTTGCTTTGTATAAAATGTGTACGCGTGTAGAAAAATATAAACATGCAGAAACCTATTCTTACCTCTCAAAATGTTTTCTGATTTTAAAGTCCATGAAAAGTTTAGCTATGTGTGAACAGGTGTAGGATGATAAGCAGACTCCATTCATACTGTTTCTTTTTTTATTTTTTATATAGTAGTTGGTGTAACTTTTTGTGATTTGGAAGAACTGCTTTTTCAAGCTGCATTTTCTGTGGCCTTTTTTGTAGTTTTATGGTTTGTCTGTAAGCCCAGAATATTGGATTGTGAGTTGACCTGTGTCATCGATGTTTTTCCACTTGAGGGACATCGGTTTTAAATATAGTGGCAGAAATTTGTTATCGTGGTACCTATATTTAGAGAAGAAAGAACTGGTTTTAGCAGACTAATGTTCTCTTTGATTGTAAATAGAATTGACAAAGGAAAGTAATTCTGCGGTATATCCTGTTAATAGTAAATTAGAGATACTTGGGACATCTTGGTACCTAATAGCTTTAAACCCGTCTCCAGTCAGTTTGTTACTAGTTATCATCATCATCATCATCATCAAATCTCAACCAGAGCCATCAATATTCAACCAGTTTTTTTACTAGGTTATCATCATCAACTCTGAACCAGAGCCATCAGTGCTTGCAAAGCCCAATCCTCTCTTCAGCACTATAGAGATAGGAAGCTTAATAAAATATATAAAATGATCAAATGAGCAAAACATATCATTATTAGTATTATTATTATTATACTTCTCCTTATTATTATTATTATTATTATTATTATTATTATTATTAATATTGTTATTGTTGTTATTTTTACTGTTGTCAATAAACAAGTAATGAGTGAGTTTAGAACGGTATAGAAAGAGGTTTTGAAGAGCCTGGGCTTCCAATCATCTTGCAGGTCTGATTTCCTTAGGGAATTCAGTCATGTATGGAATGGGAAAGAGACAAGTCCAGTTTGGCATAGCCTGGTCTTATTTATTTTTATTTATTTATTAATAGTTTCTTATATAGTGCATACATATTCTGCAGCGCTTTACAGAGAATATTGGAACATTCACATCAGTCCCTCGCTTGCTCCTGAGGAAGCCGGACTCAAATTATCCGGGGAAACGCGTTGAGCTGACCTAACTGCTTTTGGACCCATCCATCAATCCAGTGTGACCTGTCCACTCACCCACTGATGTTTCAACTTCTGCACTAACTGGGCTTCTGCTATTTGGGACATTTGCACTGTTCCTAATCCAGTACAGAAGGAGGATATAAACACGCCAAATCGGGAGGCCTGAGCCCTTGGAACCATAGGGCACCTAAGGACAACTGGTGTCACCATTTACTGGATCCATTCATTTCCAGCAGACACAAATGGATGGTAACAATCATTACAATACCTCTTTATTTCCCAACAGTTGGAGATCTCAATTTGATCAAACTATCCGATCCCTGAGATTTTTTATTGCTAAATTTTTTATCACAATACATGTTTTTTATGCTATGTGTTAGATGTACATCAATTATGATATTAGTATAATTTCTTAAATAGGCTATTTCTACAAGGAGCATACCACACTAAATGTATGCACTGTAGGCATACTCTTATTGTAAATACTGCAACCTGCACCATGTTAAGCTTAATGAGGTCTACACACAGATATTTTGCTGAGCAATGTGTCAGTGATGTGTGCTGAGCGATCTGTCAGTGCCAGTGTTCTCCGGTGATCCAGCATGCTGGATCTTAAATTTCGGGTGATAGCGACATGCAGGGCTCTCGCTATCGCTATGGCCCTTTTACATGGAGGGATGTAGGGGCATTTTCTAAGAGATCTAGTTAGATCACTTACAAAATGCACTGAATTGCCCCGTGTGTAGGCCCCATAACTCTAAATTCATAACAATACATTTTTAAAAAAAATAGAAAGCCAATTTGCTCATTGGAGTTATCCAATTCTATTTTAGGATTTATTTTTCCACTATATAATAATTGCAAGCACAACTGAGAATGCTGGTATATTTATTGTTAGGTACTGCATAGAACATAATAAACTGCAGCATCTCTTTGATATTTACAAATGATGAAAATATAAGCAATTATTTAAAATGCCTGCTTTAACGAACTTGGATTTGGCAAAATAATTTGCTAATTGGTATTTGGTTAGGTTCACACTCTCCTTGCACATGCATGCCAAATACCTCATTTGATAATAATTCACGTTGCATTAATCACTCTCATTTTTGTAAAATAAATTATACAGAGGTTATAAGGTGACTGCTGTGTAGAAATGTATTGGGAACAGACTGTGTATCAAAACTTGAAAAAATTTAACCATCCTACAGATACTTCATATGGGATTTCTATAATTAGTCTGTAAGCCATCTGTGACTAAATGCTAGTTAAAGTGAGTATGTCTATTACTTATATTAAAAATAATATGTTTATTTAGCTGATCAAAAAATGGCTGTTACTAGACATTCATAAATCCATAACCAGAATCCTTCCTTTTATGCACAGGTAGTAACAAGTGGAATGCGGTCAGCATCCCGGCAGTCAGGATGGCACGTTCAGTATACCGACTGTCGTTAAAAGCATCAGGCTGCCGATGCCAGAATACCAACAGCTGGCATCCCGAAAGTGTGTATGCCGGGGCGGCATTCCAAATGCTGATGCTGGAATACTAACAGCTGGCTTCTCCAATGTAAGTGTGCCGAGGTGAATTATGGTCATCCTGGAGATAGATGGGTTAGGGTTAGGTTCTAGTGGTGGGTGCCTAGATTTAAGCTGCGGGACATGGGCATTTACAATGGGGTGTTAGGTTTATGTGGTGGGGTATGGGTGTTAGGGTTGGTAACTAGCAGGTAGGGTTAGAGTCAGGCTTTGGGGGGCTTAAGGTAAACAAGATTGGACCCAACCGTTCAATCTCGACTGGTCGTGCGACAAATTGTGTGCACATCGTGTGCACACGATCGCACAATGCACACTCCCCTGGGTCGTGAGGGCGGCCCCTAGATGAGACGTGCTGCATGTCTCATCCATCGACTCTTATTACGGTTAACCGAGCAATTGTATGTGCTTTTAAGTACATATGATTGCTCATTCGACTGCTCTATGACCTGTATATGATCAGGTCGTATGCAGGTCGTCCCGATCTATGGCCAGCTATAGGCTGCTGCAAGGGAGGTTTAGGGTGAGGGGTGTAGGGGGAGACAGATTCCTTACAGAGCCCCTGTCGGGATTCTCTGAATTGGGATGCCAGGGTCAGTCTTTTGATTGCCAGCATACTGACCGAAAGGATTGCGTATGTATCCCATAACAAGCATATCATAGCATACTAGTATACTAGCATACTAGTAATGAAACTGACAAATACCCTCTGTACCTTACTCTGTAGGAGCCCTGACATGCTCACAGCTACCTGTGATTTTTTTTTTTTTTTTAAATATATTTTTATTATTGCGATTTTCAAAAGAAAAGATTGTCAAACAATACATCTCGCATGACAAGTAGAATCCAAAACCAGACATTTCCTGGTACATTGGAGATGATGAAAAATAATTTTTACAAAAATTCCTAAAAAATACAGTTCTAACTAACTTTAGTATATATTTATGGAAAGAATGAATGGTGCCAGTGCACCTGTAGTTTTGAAATACTATGTGATGATGTCATTGGAGGAGATTACATCCAAGTGTTCGGGGGGGGGGGGGGGAGGGGGAGGGGGACACACATGAGGGAAGCTATAAAGGGGGGTGCCTTGGACTAGAAGGGGCTTCCGGTCCGCTATAAGAGAATAAATACATCATTGCAGGAATTGGACAATCATTTATACTGTACACCTCAGTTTCCAGCTGCTACCTGTCGCAGCAGGTTCCAGGAGGTGTTTTCAAATAACTTCATTATATGGTTTTGAGACTGGTTGTCAAGGGTATTAATAAAGTATTCCCATTTTTTGTAGAATTTTTCAACACCCATCTCCACATCTGGTATAGTGGATCTCCTGTCCCAGTACAGAATCTGCACCATTTTTTGTTTTACTTCCACGAGAGATGGAGCGGAACGACTCGTCCAATGTATCAAAATAATTTTCTTGGCGACAGTAGTTAATGTGACTAATAGCCGTATTTTATACTGTTTATCAGGGCCTAGGTTCCAATTCCTGAAGTTCCCACAGATACATGCTAGTGGGTCAGGGGTTAGGCGCAGGGAAAGCATAGAGTTAATGAATTGAACTACTTTGTGCCAGAATTTCCGTATTTTCCTACACCCCCATATACAATGGAAGAAATCAGCATGAGATACAGAGCACTTGACACAGGCACCCGTTTCAGAGCTCGTCATATGTTTCCTCTGAGCGGGCGAGATATATGCCCTGTGAATCATTCTGATATGAACTTCCTGAAGGTAGGAGGACTGTAAATATTTAAGGGAGGAGTCGTATTGTGATAATAGGTCAGGCAATAAGGTGATATTAGGGGTATCCGATGTCCATCTTTGTAAAGTAGGTGCCCAGCTCGTGGTGGCAGATAGAGATGTTAATGGTATATATAGGGTGCTAACTCTGTATGGGGCCGAGGGGATAAGTTTAAGGAGGGATAGTAAAAGATTTGGTGTGTTATCGGTGGTGTTGGGTTTGGGTAGGGATTGAATGTAGTGTCTAACTTGAAGATACATGTAGAAGTTTTGAGAGGGGAGTTGGTATTGAGACTGAAGATCCGCGAATGAGAGTAGTCTGCCTCCAGGATCATATACTTTGGAAATAGAGGCCAAGCCTTTCTCTTTCCATTGGGAAAAAGTAGAGTTGGATAGTGACGGGGTAAAAGCAGGGTTCCCCCAAAGTGAAATATATGGAGAGTAGAGCTGGTTATAGTGGAATTTCTTGGTGACGGCTAGCCAAGCACGGTAGGTGTCTCTGAACAGGGGATGTTCTTTAATATCTGTTGGGATGTCAGACCATTTGGTGTGGAGTAGGCCATTAGGGGAATATGGAGCAAATAATGCAGCATCCAGTTGTGTATCAGTATAGGAACTATTGTCGAGCAGCCAGTCACTGACATACCTGAAGAATATTGCATTAGAGTATTGAGCTAGGTCCGGAAAACTCAGCCCTCCTTTTTTGCGGGGTAGTTTCAATCTGGCAAGAGCTATTCGTGGGCGTTTCCCCTGCCATAGGAAGCGAGAGAAAATAGCGTTTAGCCGCTTCAAATCCTTGGGTGAGATTCCCACTGGTAGCATCTGCATTACATAGAATATTTTTGGGAACAACACACTTTTGATGGCTGCTAATCTTCCCAAGAGTGAGATAGGCAGGGACATCCAATTATCTAGATAGTTCTTAATTTTGTCGATGATTGGGGTGAAATTTAGTTTATATAAATTAGTAAGGTCTGAGGGAATTTGAATACCTAAATATTTAATAGCTGTGGATGAGATATGAAAAGGCTGGAGTACTGGTAATGAAGAGAAGTATGCTGATGGGCCTTGTATTGGGAGGATCTCTGATTTGCTCAGATTGACTCTATATCCGGAGATAGAGCCGAATGCAGAAATCAAATCGAGAACAGCGGGAAGAGTGGTAACCGGGTTGGAGAGAAATAATATCATATCATCTGCGTATAGAGATATTTTAAGTGTTTTGGTTTGAATATTAATACCTTCTATTAAAGTTGAATTACGTTACGCCAGGGGTTCCATAGCAATCGCGAATAGGAGAGGGGATAAAGGACATCCCTGCCTGGTGCCCCTGGTGATCACAAAGGGTGGGGAGGTGGAGCCATTACATGATATTTGAGACATAGGGGCGCTATAGAGGGTGCGTAATATGTTGATAAAGCCGGGTGTAAAGCCAAAAAGGCGCATTGCTGTGAAAAGATAATCCCACCTCACCAGATCAAACGCCTTCTCGGCATCAAAGGAGACAATCAGCTTAGGGGTGTTATCTGAAGAACGGGATGTGTGATATATTGCTCCCAGTAGTTTCCTCACATTCGTTACAGAGTGGCGCCCCATAATGAAGCCTGTCTGGTCCGGATGAACTACCCGCGGAAGATGATATTTTAAGCGGTCTGCCAGGATTTTAGTGAGTACTTTATAGTCAAAATTCAGCAGTGAAATAGGTCTATAGGATCCTGGCAACGATAAGTCTTTGCCCGGCTTAGGGAGTAGTTTAATAGTGGCAGAGTTAAAATACAACGGAATAGATTGAGTAGTGATAATATGATTGTAAAAGGCCACTAGATTATCTCCCAACCGTGGCAAGAGTATTTTGTAAAATTCCGCGGATAGGCCATCCGGACCAGGGGACTTTGAAGGCTTTGACTGCTGAATTACTCTAGTAACCTCTTCCAGGGTGATAGGGGCCTTCATACCATCAGCATATTCCTCAGGGTATTGAGGGAGAGGGGGGAATTCCCAAGGGGTCGAGGGAGACGTATTCTCCAGGGGGGTGTGTGCTTCTTGGGTAGGTTCTGTGTATATCTGAGCGTAGAAGTTCCTCATGATGTCAGTGATCTGGCCGCTCGACGTTGCCATGGTCCCATCGGACTTACGTAATGGGTGCACTAATGTAGGGGGTTGTGAACCCCGTAATATATTGGTTAGTAGTTTACCTGTTTTGTTTCCGAATCGATGGAATTTAAAATTAGAAGAAAACAGATAGCGCTCACTTTTAGTTTTTAGGTACTCATCAAAATGAATTTTTGCAGTATTATATATTATTTTGTTATTTGCAGATGGAGAATCCTTGAAAGCATTATATGAGTTAGTTAATGCTGTTTGCAATTCAAGGTAGATATCAGCCATTTTTTTATTTTCCGCTGCGACATAGGAAATAATGACTCCTCGCATTACTGCTTTCCCTGTCTGCCAAAACAGAGCCGGGTTTGACTCCGCGCTATCTGAGTTCGTATGTTTAAAATCCATCCAAGCCGCATCTAATTTATTACGGAAGGATATGGATTGTGAAAGATAGTTTGGAAATTTCCACATTCTAGATGGCCCTTTTTGTATATTTGTTTGGAGCGTCATCCACACTAACGCGTGGTCTGACAGGCATATTGGTTCAATTACAACTTTTTGTACATTAGGGAAAAGTGGGGAGGCTAAAAGGATGTAGTCAATCCTTGACAGAGTTTGATGGGCAGCAGAGAGACAAGTATAGTCTTTTTCTATTGGGTTGATGGCTCTCCATACGTCTATTAATTGAAGTTGTTTAGATAGGGCAGGGACCCCTAGTTTTGGCAGTGTTATGGGTTTTTTTGGTGGGGATGATCTATCTAGGGTAGGGGAGGAGATTAAATTAAGATCTCCTAGTAGGATTAGAGAGGACAGATTATAAGACAGTAATTTAGCTATCAAGGTAGAGAAAAATATTTTTTTGTAGACATTAGGGGCATATACTGTGCAGAGGACATATGGTAGGCTATCAAGAATCACATCAGCTATAAGAAATCGCCCTTCAGGATCAACCTCCGTGCTTGTAATAGAGATATTTAGATTCCGTCTTACTAGTATTACTACTCCACGAGATTTGGAGTTAAACGGAGCCGCCGCCAATAACTTCCAACCCATCATTTGCAATTTAAGAGTCTCAGAAGCTGTTAAATGAGTCTCCTGGAGGCAGACTACGTCCAACCCCAACTTGGTGAGGTAGGTGAGAAGTTTCCTTCTTTTGGCCGGGGAGTTAATCCCTCCCACGTTCCATGTCCCAATCTTTATACCCATTTAAGTAATGGGTGGGTTGTATGAGTGCCAATAGATATTCAAGATGTAAGAACCATCAGTCCCTAATTCACTGGGAGGGGGGGAGGATAGAACGGGGGGGAAGAGACGTACAGACAGACAAGGGTAAGACGACACATAATTGGAAGAAATTAGCAAATACAACAAAACTCTAATCATAAAATTCTGTAACATATTACTTAAGCAATAAGAAAAAAAAAAAAAACGGTTATTGTCATAAATCTAGACAGTACTAGTTCACTGGCCAGGTTCTAAGAAGCAAACCTCTACCCTAGTCACTTAATGAAAACATTAATCTCTCTAATAATCTAATAATCTAACACGCTCTGGCCGTGAGTGTTTTCCCTATTTTATGCATAGGTAAGAACAATCCTAAAGTACTTTGTAAGAAAACTTGTATTTTAACATGTTAATATAATTAACTAGTAAACTGAAATATATAGGATGGTTTCCACAATCTATCTCCGGAAAGACTTTTGATGAACAAATTTTAGCTAACAAGGGAGAGAAATTGGTTAACTAGACGTATATAAAATCTAAAGATACCACTTAAAACTCAGGGGGGATCCGAAATGTCAGAGGAGAAATTGGCATGACCTCGTTCCTCTCTCAGAAATGCTTCAGCATCAGCCGGGGTGTTGAAGTCTTTATAAGACATGCCGTTAAAGATTCTTAGCCGGGCAGGATAAATCAGTGCAAATTTCTTTTGTTCTGTTACTAAGCGGGAGCATATTGGGGAAAAGGCTTTCCGGGCGCGGGACAGTTCTGCTGAAAAGTCCTGGAACAAATATAATTTGGACGATTCCCATAGTATTTCTTTTTTGTTCCGCGAGGCGGACCAGATGGCTTGTTTATGGAGATAATTGAGGCATCGAAAAAGCACAACGCGAGGGCGGTTGGATGCAGAAGGTGTAGTCTGGCCCACTCTGTGTACCCTTTCAATTATCATATCTCGGCAGTCTGATTCAATGTTCAAGAGGGCGGGTAGGGTGTTTCGGACGAAATGAGCCAGCGCTGGTCCTTTAACTGTTTCGGGTAGGCCTACCAGGCGGATGTTATTTCTCCGGGACCGATTTTCGAGGTCGTCAACCTTGTTCCAGAGTTGGTAGTTGCTTTTGTCCAACCGTGGTACTTCCTGCTTAAGTCGGGATACATCGTGGAAGATTTCCCCAACCCTATGTTCTGTCACCTCAACTCTGTGGGTGAGGTGCTGCAGTTGTGCAGTAATGTCCGCCACTGCCTTGGACAGTAGCGGGCCCATTGTTGCTGTAATTGCCTCAACCACATCATTATAGGTGACATAGGAGTCTTGTGCAGCTATTGACTTTTTTGCGGCAGGGATTAAGTCTGTATGGTCTGGGTCTGAGGTCATATTTGGATCAGCTCGTCTTTTTTCTTGGCGTTGCTGCAGGGGTTGCGCAGCAGCAGGGGAGGGAGAAGGTCTTTCCATTTTTGAGAGTGTTCAGAAGGATTGTGGGTCTAACTGAGTGGGTATAGGGTGGTCGGTATCAATACCAGAGCGTCTTTGGTTCAGTGACCTGGGAGAGGTCTGTGCGGATGCTTATTAGCACATAATACGAGTGTGTCGTATGAGAAATAACAAGGATATGATCCCTTGTGAGTGTGTCCGCATAGAAATGTTTCCGGGCAGGTGAGGCTGAAGTGCGTATCACAGGCTGACCAGCAGGCCTGTATTTTTACAGAGGTGAGATTCTGCTCAGATGTCAAACAAGTGATTCAATGAAGTCACAAGGGCTTATCAGGAGGGGATGGTGGAGAGTGGTAATTTCCACCTGTGGCTACAGATCAGGGAGAAATGAAGGACAAAGTCACATGAAATGCCGTGGAAGTCCCTCTGCCAGCCCAAGTATTTCTAGGAGCAAATATATCTTGGCAGCGTATGGACAAGTAGATATTCCAAAGAACTGAATTCTTAATAGAAGCTAATGTCCTTGTACAGTGTGGCCGGGAGCTTGGTAGTATAATTTGCAAGGAGAGCTAAAATGGCTGCCAGCTCCTGGAGCCTGTGTATAACTAAAGAGGCTCCCCAGAAAGTGCTGCTTTCTTTGAGTATTATTATTCCCCAAGGTGGGGATCTCCAGCGGTGGGGAGTATATGGAGGGTGCAGGGCGGGTGGTTATTTACCTTACTGAGAGGTTCTTTTGCCCGCAATCGGCGCCGCGATGTCCGCCTCCGGGCTGGCTGTAGAAATTGAGCTCCCGGCTTCTGCGTGTGCTCCGGCGGGATAGGCCGCAACCTGCAGAGACGCTGGGCTGTGTCTCCCAGCTCCGCTGCTTCTCCCGACGGGCACCTCTGCTATCTGGCTGCGGTAAGAAGTTCTTTTGGGGAGAACAGAGGGGTCCAAAATTGCGTTTTTCCCCTATTTTTGGTGTAAATCACCAGAGCGCCGTGGATGTGCGACTGCTCTGGGTCCCGATCAGGCCACGCCCCCCCCACAGCTACCTGTGATTAAAAATTGTCCTACGATGAGGCCACTGCTGCTGCTGTCCTCCATGGGCCTGAGAAGCATATGATGAGCTCCACCAAGCAGAGCTCAGCACAAGCCGCTCAGCCTCTGACCCAGTGGCGTAGCTATAGCTTTGCAGCCCCCGCGGTGGTGGGGAGGTGCAGAGAACCTGTGGGCGCCGGGGGTCTGCGGGGCTATAGCTACCACTTACCCGCTGCTGTCCGGCAGCATCTGCCTGGCACGGTCCCGTATCTCCCGGCGCCGGCTCCTGCTGCTATAATGAAAACGGACTCTTAGAAAATGGCTGCCCCCATACTGCAGACAGTTTTCTGTCTGCAGTATGGGGGCAGCCATTTTCTAAGAGTCCATTTTCATTATAGCAGCAGGAGCCGGCGCCGGGAGAGACGGGACCGTGACAGGCAGATGCGGCTGGGCAGGTACTTCGAGGGGAGGGGGGCGCCGAAAAATATGCGGCGGGGGGGCGACAATTAGGTAGTTACGCCACTGCTCTGACCTCTTATCCAAAGTCTCACACAGTTTAGAGAAGGAATACAGAAGCAGTGCAATAAGAATAGTCTGTCTTAAGGTCCTAACATACAAGAGAAAAAATATTGTTTTAGTGAAGATAAATACTTCTCACTGAGTCATGATTGATGAGTTTCCTCATTTCCACACTTACCTACACTGTTATTATTACTTAGGAGCAATACTTCGTTCAGGTATAAGTAACTCGATAGCACACTCCAGGGCTCGTTTTAAATATCCAGTGATTTGTAACACCTCTTCATTCCTTTATAACAACAGTATTAAACACATTTTAATAGAAAAAAAATTGTTGTTTCACAAAAACAATATAAAGTATTAGGGGTTATACAAGCCCGAGTCCCGAATGTTGGTTTGTTCTGACAGTCGCGATCCTAGCCCATTATCGATCTGCTCCCCAGTATATCAGCAGGCGCGATTCAATGTTCCATCTGGCATTGCTGAAAAGGGGGCGTGGCGGCGAAAACTGACCGTGATCTCGACAATTCATGGGCATTTTCAGCAAAATGGGTCTGACTGCTTTTGACGCAGCATTGAATAGTCGGAAATAGCAGCGGGGATTGAATATCTCCCTTAGCATCAACTAATTTTTATGTCAGTAAAATGGATTGGGTAGAATCTTCCCAAAGACAGAACAAGAACAGTTTTTTCAATTTGGGAAAGCTTTATTGACACTTAAAATCTTAAAATATTACTAATAAAAGACAAGTACAATTTACTTTTTTTTCTTAATTACCACAATGGCATAAAACAAGACTGGTATTACAAGCTCCCCCCCCAGTGTTTGCACTTGAGATAGTATTGTTGCTGGCCCTAGGCTTATGCAACTCCTCTTTTTTTCCCTAATTTTCCCACCTTTCAATTTAATATATTAAAGTCACGTTTTTCTTTCCGTACATTTTGGAAAATGTGAAAATAATTGTTGTGGTCTCTGCCTTAATGCCTCAAGTTGAGTGCTCATGCCAGCTTGACTGATGATGTTGATGGAGTGTGAACTTTGTTTATTGTTTCTCAAGATTATTCTGTTTTTCTGGACTCTGTGCTGTATTTTTTTATATATTTTTATATTGCTATCAATTAATTGTAATCTAATTATATTTGTATGCCATTTGTATAGTAAAAATGTACCTCTTCCGACTTCAATAAAACATTTTGTTAAAAAAAAAAATATTGTATCTTGTTATTTATATGCAATTACAGTATATGGCAGTAATCCTTGATTTATAATTTAAAATATTCCTTTTGTGCTACTGAAACTACAACCAGGAAACATCCGGCTTTACTCATCCCTCTGTCTCAAGAGCCCTGCCTCCTGTGCCCTCCCTCCCTGCACTGAAGAGATGGCATATGCAAGTGCATGGTATCTCCTAAGTGACCTCCAGCTTTCCCCAAATGCCTCCCCTGCAGGATATTGCCAGCCAGGGCATATATTTGAGAGCACGCCCCTAATACTGAGTACGGAGTACTTTCTTCTTTCATTTGCGGATATCACTGTGAGTATATGGGTTCCTTAATCATCCAGACACCATGCAGATGAAACCAAAATAACGGTTTATTTTCCACAGCACACACAAATAGATAATATAAGGGGACAATAGGCAGATGTAGCATAGAAACAATATGCAGGTAGTAGTGCAAACAGGCAACCCTTGTAGAGTCACAGTTCCAACCCAATTCCACACAGCACTGGACGCTCCACACAGGAGCGTAGTTGGGCCCACCCAGGGCAGATGATGCGTTACACAAGACACCTAGGCAGAGTATTACCTCTTAGCCCAGGATTGTGACTAACATGAGGAGCTGACCTGCACAAGTGATTTTAAATTCCCATGGTGCTAGAACCATCAGGGGAGTTGCACAGTTTCCTGATTGGTGGGTTCAAGCATCAGGTATATCCCTCCTTCGTCCCTAAGCTGTCACTCACCTGCTGCTCACCTGCTGCATCAGGCTCCACAATGTCTGTAAAGGGGCGTACACACGGAGAGATTTTTGCTAGTGAGTGACTTTAACTAAGCAATTTTGACTAAGCGATTTGACTAGATACAACAGCGATTTTGACTAAGCGATTTGTCTATGGGTGATTTTGACTATACTAGAATTAACATACTTGGTTGGTATTCATTGTAGATCCCCTAGTGAATATCTCCCTCAGCAGTGAATAGCAGCGATTTTAACTAGACAGCCAGCGATCTAGTCAACATATATTTGCCTGGCAACTCTCTTTTACTAAGCGATATTATAGGGCGATTTGTCTAACCTTGACAGCGACCCTTACTAACCTTCTAAGCAATTTTGACTATGTAGTCAAAATCGCTTAGAAGGATCACTCCGTGTGTACACCCCTTTAGATTTCAGAAAGCCACAAAGATGTGCAAATAGAAGGAACAATGGCAGAGTAATTGGGTTATGTCCTAATAACACCCTGTGGAGATTGCCTTTTGGTTAGATGCTATACTTTCCCCCTAGATACTTCCTGCATGACCATATAAGGATAATAGCATCTATTATACAGGGTAATGCCATATGAATGAAGTGCTGGGAATACACACCCAAATGGGGAATATTGACATAAGCATGATGGACACAGGGGGCAGAAGGGCTAAAGAGTACATTAATCACTACACAGAATAAAATACTATAATTACAGTTTTAGCCTCATACCTTGACAACCACAATGTCAACATTTACTTTGAATACAGTCAACATTGTCTTAGAATCTGAACAGGTGACATGTCAACATTGTCAGTATGTCGACAAAAGGATTAGGCTGCATGTGGGATGTTAGGGTTTGGCTGTGGGAGGATAGGGTTAGGCACTAGATGGAAGGTTAAACTTTAGGGCAGAAATTCAAGCCCGAATGTTGAAGGATCAGAGGTCTACCCTGGAAGTGATGATCACATAATCTTGGAAGACACTGCTGGAGCTGCTGCATCCATATGGAAAAGGACATATTTACATTATGGGGGTTATTTACTCAGATGGGATGTTGCTATGGTTATATTTATTATCTTCTAAAAAGTGATAGATACATAAGAAGTAGACAATGATTGGAAGCAAATAGCAAAATCACATCCTAAATAGAACTCCCATCTTAGTAAATTTACCCATGTGACTGTTGACATACATGTATATAAGCACACCTGATAAGGAGAACTTTTCAAAGAATCAAAAGTCACATGTCTCTGCTGTGTTTCAGGCTATCCAATGAAACCTTAGTAAAAACATCAATGAAACATATGTACCATCCAAACGGCATACATGATATTTAACAAGAAGAGCTTAACCTCAGTGGTAGGAAAATGCAGAATAACAGCAAAAAAAAAAAAATTTTTATATTAATTTTTCCTTTTTTATGTTTTTATGATACCGATAATGAGAATTTCACGGAAGACAGTGATTTCATACTTATGCTACAAAAGAAAAATGGACAGTAATAAGCATTTATGAGTGTGCTTGATGTTTGGTCTATGGAATCAATACCAGTAACAGCAATATGAAAGATCTCATAAAAAAAGAATATGCTTTGAAATCATTTCAAAGGATAGAAGAAGCTTTTTTGTTTCATTTCCTTTTTTTTTTTTGGAAGAAACGCAAAAAAAGAAAACAGGTATCTTAATAATAAGAGCATGACCACCTGCAACATAGCACATTGTCACTGCAGAATGCATACTGATGGCATATGAGTCTGCAGTATTCCAATAATAATAAATTACATACTGTACCTGTTCCAGTATTTCCACACCTAGGCTTACTAGGGGCCTTATTTTGGTTCATTCTTTCTGACAAAATCCTTCTTAGATGGGCAAAACCATGTGCACTGCAGGTGTTACTTGTGCAGAGAGAATTAGATTTAGGTGGGGTTTTACTTCAAAGTGAGATCTATATATCTACATCTGCCCCCCCTGCAGTGCACATGGTTTTGTCCATCTAAGAAGGATTTTGTCAGAAAGAATGAACCAAAATAAGGCCCTAGGTTCTTATACTAGATTACATGTATCAATGTGCATAAAGAAAATATATGTGCAGTATAGGAATACTACCGAAATATTGTTTAATGATAAAGTCTATTATTTCTTTATTAATGTCATAAAAGTATCATTGATAAAAGCATTCAGTGGAAATAGCTTTTCTGTGCTTATTGACTTCTTATTTTACATAGCCCTGGACATACTGCAATTATACCTATTGGATGGCGTAAGTTCGTCCCAGGTCCCCGGAGGCAAGATAAATGTTGGTCCCCCCCACACACACTTTATTATATATAATGCAATATGCTACGGTGCCACTAACATCAGCATATATTCATGGTTTAAAGAAGGCACTCAGAGACAATCTGTTATCCAAAATTATCGTGTATTCGGAGCATGTTGTCTAATGCTTTGGGTACGGGTATTTCAGTGCATTGTCCTGAGGACGGACAGCTGTCCCGAAAGTGTTAGACGACATGCTCTGAATAAATGCCAGTTTTGAATAAGGAAAAGAGATTGTAATACTGTAATTTCCCTGGTGCCCTCTACAGAAATATACAAAGTATTGGCTGGGGCTGGCCACTTATTTTCTAATGCAAATATATAAATATATTTTTGTGGCACCCTGTTATATTTTTATTTGATTTTTGTGGGGGCCCTAAGATCTACAATTAAAATAATAATACAAATCTTGCACACCTTCTCCTTCTTTCTGTAAAACTGTACCTCTTCTTCCCTCTATCACTCATGCACCTATTACTCCCTCCTTACCTGCTCCTCTACGTCCATCTGTCACACCTCCACCTCTCCATGGACCTTTCAACGCCACACCTCTCCCTCCGTCCACCTCCAAGCCCTGTCGCCCCTGCATCGCTCACTTCGTTCACCTCTCCGTCCCCCTGTTACCCTGATCCTGAGCAGGAACCGTGCTCAGTATACAATTAGCGGTCAGTCTGTTTATGGAACATTGGGGGTCAATGGAGCTAGCACCCCCTTTAAGACTGGTGCCCAGCCGCAGATGACTCCCAGTGGCGTAACAATAATACCGCAGCCCCCGTGGTCGCGGGGAGGCACTGTGTAAGTGCGGGCACCGGGGCTATTGTAATGCTCCCCCCATCCCCCGCAGCTTTACCTGTATTCGCTGCGGTGGTCCCGGCTCCCCTCCTGGCTTCATTCCGTTGATATGGACTGGAGACGGACCATCATAAAATGTCCGCCCCCATATAGCAGAAATTTCTCCGAAACTGTCTGCTGTATGGGGGGGGGGGGACATTTTGTGATGGTCCATTCTTCATAGCATCAGAAAGAAGCCAGGAGGGGAGCCGGGACCACAGCAGCGTGAATACAGGTAAATCTGCGGGGGATGGGGGGGTCATGGGCGGATGGGGGGGGGGCATGGGCGGCCAGGGGGGCTTTACTATCGGCAGGGGGGTGTTCAAATGATAGTTACGCCACTGATGACTCCATTGCCTCCATGAGTTCCGCCACTGGATGTACTGTACATTGAATGAACATGAAAAAAATATAAAACAGGCTATAAGTGAAAAGTAAATAGTAATGTTAGAATGTATGTGCAGAATCTCAGAAGATCATCACATTAGTTACTGTACATGATCATCATGAACCAGATTGTGATTGGATCATAATGCAGGGGCAAACGCAGGATTTTCAGAAGGGGGTTTCCAGAGGGGCGGAGCAAAGCACGAAGATGGACACTTAGGTGACCCAGTATATGCCGGGTCAGTTAAAGTATTATAGATAGACCAAATATATATAAATAATAATAATAATACAAAATATATATATATATATATATATATATATATATATATACACACACACACACACACATATAAATATAACAGCGGTGTAGACCCCTGGGCATAGCAATGTATTAGGGCCCCTACCGATCCTCCAGCGGTAGGGGTGGGGGCAGCTTTGAGGTCCCGCGGGTGGTAGGGAGTATTATATCAACCGCTCAGCATGTAGGGCCTGGATCAGTAATTTCCACTTATTACCCCTTTACTGTACAGATGGTGGGAAAAGGGGGCATTGGGCTGAATGAAGGGGCCCTGATATTTAACTTCCAGGGTGGTAGAGGATGTTTAATATGCAGAGGAGGGGTGTATAGTGGAGTGGGCTTATTATCCATAATTTTCTGGTGGGGGGACAGCTTGCTTGACTGCAGATATCTCCAGTTCCCGGAAAGAGATTTCTTAGATTTTAATGGAATTAAAAACTAGATAATTCCACCTACCAAATGGTATTGGGTACTAGGGGATCAGAGTTCAGGAGGCAGAGCAATCTGCCAACGAGCAAATAAATTTACATACCAGGTGTGTGGAGCTGGAGCAGTAACCAGCTGCTGGAAGGCTGATATCTCTGGTTCTGGGAACAGTAGAGACAAGCTCCTAGTGTCCATCAAAGAGGGAGAGTCCCAGCTTTTGGAATATACCCTCAGAAAAACTCTAAATCAGACAGAACTTGAAATATCTGACTGGGAAGAGCAATTAACAGGCTTGGATGGGGACCATTACTTTGAAGTCAGATATCTCCGGTTCCCAAGGGCCAATTTTTAAAATTCTTGTACCCATGGAAAGAGGGGGCCCTCAGCTTTAAGACTGTGGTCTTTAGACTCCTGGCAAGGTTTCTGGGTACTCAGAAACCCCCCCTGCGTGCGCTACTGTAATGCATATGCAAAAGTATACATATTGCAATCAGTACTCAAATATCAATTATACAGCGTATTTTAAGCTGTTCTGTATGCAACACCCCAGGAGAATACAACATGATTGGAATTTACACCATCCTTTTATGTGTGCAGGAGAAATGACATACACACTGCTTATGCACCACTCAGAATGGTAAATAATTCTGGTAACATGCCCACAATATACTATCCTTTGCCAAATTGCCATCCAGAAATGCTCATTTCCGATATGGTCAAGTTATAACAGACACAGCATCACACATGCATGCACAAAGATTCATATGCACGATGCACACACAGAGTCTACTTTTATTGAATTACCTTCCTACAGTATTTTAAAAATCCCCTTCTAAAAGAAATGCACAGCAACCAGGGCACTTGCTATTACAAGCATGCAGGTCACATAAAACATTTCTAGTACTGGCTTGTACTATAACTAATGCTGGACCTAATTAGATTGGCTGTATGCCCTAAAATAGTCCCAACAAAGCTCTTTTATATAAATGATCACATTTCCACAGTGTATTCTTCTCTCAAAGCAACTCTTCTAATATTGGTCTCAGACTATGGAATAAAAACATAAAGAAAACACAATAGGGTAAATCTGGTTACAACTTCCACCATCTAGTGATCTGAGAAAGATGGAAACTGATGATTAATCAGTAATGTTCTAAATTCCATAGGGCAGGTGCTACCAAAACGGGCCTGGAACATCACACTTTATACAAATAAGTTCAAAGGCCTATATTAATGCTTAGATTAAGCCAGAGTCAGGTGAACATATATACATTCACAAGGCATACTTTTGCCTGGTAAATGATCGCTACTATAAAAAAAAAAAAGTCTGTACCTCAGGTGAACTCACATGCTATTACATATGGGCCATAAAGGTATTTTTTTATACCCATCCAAGGTCTCATGTCAGCATCAGTGTTCAGTACAGTATGCCAACCTAACAAAACACTTTTACTGCTAAACAAATACTGAATAAACATCAGTACCAGAAATCTACCATAACTCTTATAAAGTCTCCAAAAGGAAGAAGTGCAGCAGCACAAACAAACAAACAAACAAACAAACAAACAAACAAACACAAAGCAGTTTTAAACTGAAACAAAGATGCAGATCAGTGGTAGACAGGATGACAGTTTAAGTAAACTATATATATCCATTAATCAAGAACTAGATCAGAGGCTTGAGGCAATTACAGGGAAAGGAAGGGAGAGTACTTGATACATTTACATAGTGGAAGCCAGGTAATGCATTGATTGATGGATTAATTGGTTATACTAACAGCAGTCATAACTAAAAAGAAAAGAAAACAACAATATGGGTCTGACAAACATGTAGGGGAAAAATTACAATACTAAGGTTGAATAGGTACGAATACACATACTCATACCCATTCGATGTGAAATAGTCTCATGCGCGCGCCCCCCTGGCGGGAGCTGGTGGATGGTGGGGCTGGCAATAATTTTGCCAGCCCCTGCCAGGATGACATCTGTACATACTTAACTACAGGGTTCAACAGAAGCCTGTCCTCTTCTCCAGTAGAATCCATAGGAGTAAGAAATTATAGTCACCATCCCTTCCAGTGTAGATCGCGTCTTCTTCGGTCCATGTAGCATCCACAACTAAAATAAAATAAACAGAGTACCCCGTATACACCGGGTTGAGGAGCCGCAAGTGTGTTGACACTTGCAGCTCCTCCTCGAGAATGAGGCAATTCCCAGTGATGTCAATCTCCAAGTCCTTCTTCAGCCTGGTGGAGCTCCATGCCTGATTGACTCTTTGTGGATTCATAGAAGCCCATGTTTGAAATTTAACTTAATTATTTTTTTTTGCCCATATTTTGGGAACGAGGACTGGACCAAGAGCCTGGTGCTGGTTATAGAAATACAGGGAACCCCTGTAGAATGTATCCCCCTGTATTTCTGCAACAGGGACCAGTTCAATATATTTTTCCAATTATTTATTAATTTTTCTGTTTTGTTACCCCCACTTCTCCTTGGTGGTGGGAGATCCCTTGACAGAAACTACACCGTCACCCCACAGTAGAAACTTTTATATGCAATTCCACACATGCAAATTTTGCCTTGATCTGGGCCCAATCTTGATGGGAAGACTCAAGTGGCACTCTCAAACAGTCATATAATTTAAGACATCTTAAGATTGGGTGTTTTTCTATCTGAGTAGAAAACCAAATCAGTCATCTCTGTTTATCAACCTGAAAACTGGAAATGCCAAAACCAGAAGTGCCTAATTAGATTTGTTCAATATTCATAAAAATCATGTTTATCAATGGCAAGAGTAACCACTGAAACTGAGGCTGTTAACATCCATAACTCACCTATCTATAACCATATATGGCTATGCCAAAATGGGCCATATTAAAAACAATCACCTAATTTCCTAAGCCATCTTTTTACAGAACAATAAAGTTTATGTTAAAAAAATGGATATCACATGATATATAGATAACAGATAAGTTTATTCATAAGGGATACAAATTGGAGGTATTTAATCAGGTAATGTAAGAGGTTGGCACTTTAGACAGAAAAACTTTATTGTTTGGCAATGCTAATCAAACAAATAACAACAAAAAAATCCAGGTCGCCTACACTGCAAAATGTAATAAGCAATATAAGAGTTACTGTATATAAATAAATATGTGACACTGTGGATGGTGATATAATCCAAACCCATATTTATTTATAGACAAGCTAGTACTTTAAGGGGAACATTTACTAAAGCTTCTAGAAATTAAAAGATTTGATGTTGCCCATAAAAATCAGATTCTGACAATCATTTTTCTATTGCATTCTAGAAAATGATAGACAAAAACTGATTGGATGCTATGGCCAACAGGGGGAACGGGGTGGAACTGAGTTCCACCAACTCTAATGGTAGGGGGGACTGAGTTCAACTTCTACAACAGCCCTGAACAGTAATTCCAACAGAAAAGCCTGTAGCAGCTGCTGCATCTTATGGCACAGCGTATATGATGTCATGCCATCACCGCCACTGAAGTGAAGAAGACCACTAAGAGGATACGACTCTGTGCTTGCTAAGACAGGGTGAAAATGGTCTGGAGGAATACAGGGCATGGAGCTGCCGAGCGACATGGACAGTGAGCTGTTGGCGTGACAGAAACAGATGAGTATAAGCAGCACAACTGTGGGAATAATGGGCACTAATGTGTGATTTAATATGAATGGAGGCCTGGGTGATAAACCCGCAAGTTTATACATCTGTGGGACAGCTGTCCCAATGAGTAAGCATTCCTGCTTCCCTGCCATCATAAATGCTAATATGCAGGTGAATAAGGGTGAAATGTATTGCAATTTGTCACAGTGTCACAGTGAAGCAGATGTATTATAGTGGCGCAAAAACACTTCCTGCTTTGCCTCGTTAATTAATGAGGCAAAGCAGGAAGGGACATCAACCACATTTATTAACATCTTGTCCATCGAATCGGGTGAGTTCATACTCCCCTCGGGCCCTGTCCCCTGGAGCAGACAGCACATCAGCTCATGCTGACATGCTTTCTCCTTTCCCCCCAGCTAGCTGTACTGGGCATGTGCGAGATCTCGCTACTCATGCAAGATCTCTTGCACAGCCCGGAGCCGACAGAAGGGACATATTAAGCTATATAATACATAAGTGCCTCAGAGGGTTATGCGTGTAGAACTTAAATATGATAGGCTTGCCTGAAGAGGTGAGTTTTCGGCGAACACTTGAAAGTTTAGAGGCTAGTGAAGAGTCTTACTGTGCATGGAAGGGCATTCCATAGGATGGGAGCAGCCCGATGAAAGTCCTGTAATAGTGAATGGGAGCTAGTGATCCATGCAGAAGAGAGATGCAGATCTTGTGCAGAGTGGAGTGGTCGAGATGGGAGATATTTTGTGATAAGTAAAGAGATATATGCTGGTGCAGTATGATTAATAGCTTTATATGCGAGTAGAAGTGTTTTATATTGAATACGGTAAGATACAGGCAACCAATGAAGGGACTGGCAGAGCGGATCAGACGATGAGCGTCTTGCAAGGAAGACCAGCCTAGCAGCAGCATTTAAAATGGATTGCAGTGGTGAGAGTCTGTTCTTGGGAAGACTAGTTACTGTAGGAGACTATTGCATTAATCAATGCGGGATATAATGAGTGCAAGGAAAATAAATTTGGTAGTGTCTTGTGTGAGATAGGGTCGTATTTTGGATATATTTTTTAGATGCATGTAACATGATTTGGAGACAGATTAAATGTGGGAAAGAAAGGACAGTTCAAAGTCGAGGATTACCCCTAAGCAATGAGCTTGTGGAGTAGGGTAGATTGTCGAGTTGTTAACAGCGATGGAGATGATAACTGTTCTTAGTTGGCAGGAATATAAGTAATTCCGTTTTGGAAATATTGAGTTTGAGTTGGCAAGAAGACATCCAAGATGAGATGGCAGAGAGACATTTAGAGACTCGGCCCAAAACCACTAGTGACAACTCTGGGGTTGATAGATAGATTTAAGTATCATCCGCATAAAAGTGATACTGAAATCCGAAAGAGCTGATTAGTTTGCCAAGAGAGGAGGTATAGATTGAGAAAAGCAAATTACCTAAGACTGAGCCTTGCGGAACTCCGTCTGACAGAGGTAGTGAAGAGGAAGTAGAGTCAGAGAAGCAAACACTGAAAGAGCGATTAGGTAAGATGTGAACCAGGAAAGGACTGTATCATTAAGACCTAGGGAGTGTAGTGTTTGTAAGAGAAGAGTGTGATCCACAGTGTCAAACGCAGCAGAAAGATCCAGAAGAATAAGTAGTGAGTAATGGTCTTTAGACTTAGCAGTTACCAGATCATTCACCACTTTAGTCAGTGCTGTCTCAGTGGAGTGTTAAGAGCGAAAGCCTGATTGAAGCAAGTCTAATAGGGTGTGAGAGTTAAGAAATTTTGTGAGGCGAGAGTAGACAAGTCTCTCCAGTAGCTTGGAGAGGTATGGGAGCTGAGAGATAGGACAATAGTTAGAGAGAGAGTTAGGGTCAGAATTGTGTATTTTTCAGAATGGGCGTAAAGAGAAAGATTGCAGATTTTAGTTAAGGTTGGAATAAGCACAAGAGATAGATTTGTATTGACTTGTGCAGGTATAGGATCAAGAGGTGAGGTAGTAGAGTAGGAAGATAAGAAGAGTGTGGATACTTTGTGGGCTCAAATGAAGAGAAAGTGTCAGAGGGTTCAGGTGGGGAAGAAAGGGTTAGAGGTTGTGGAGCATACCATTTCATCTCAGATGTTATCAATCTTGTTCAAAGATGATTTGATTTACCCTAACTTCAGTAAACTAATAACTGCCAACATACTGTAATCATAGATCCTGAATTAATTATATCCCCAAAATCCAGTTGCGTCACCTCTGACATCATTGTAAATTATATAATGATTTTTTGAGAAAGAAGTACAAAATATTATTGGGAGTTTTAATCTAAGGCGTTACCGAGACAGCTAAATGAAAGACGCATTGGATTTTTCCAGACAACTTGACCAAGCATGCTTCAGTTGAGAATGAAGAAAATGAATAGAGTGCAAATAAGTTCAAGAACCTTTTGTTAGAAAATTCAACATTAAACCACAGGAAATTAATCAGACGATATTTAATAACTTTCATATTTTGTAAATGAATACACAATTGAAAGATGCTATGCCAGATTAAGCAACAGTCTGAGTGCACCTATACTTGATAGGTTTTGGTTTATACAGTGTATATATATATATATATATATATATATATATATATATATATATATATATATATATATATATATATATAGAAGCAAGAAAAAGAATAGGAGTGCGCCCAATACAGTTTTTTCACCACAACAATTGCACACTGTTAAAAATCTGTATTTATTACAGTCATTAATACATAAAAACTATCAATTTAATAATATGACTAAAAATGTAATCAGTAGATCCAACAAGATGATCCAACATCAGAATGAAGCTTGTACAGATACGACCCTACGCGTTTCATCCGTTAGGACTTCCTCAGGGGTGATCTGGATCCAATAAGGTCTTAAAAATCAAAAAGCCGAGGTTTTTCAGTATAAAATCAATAAGAGATGCTGTTTGTGAACGGACTGATAGTTCTAGAACCCTGGTCTTAGGCCGACATATCAAATAGGCTCCATAGCAACCAGGGATCACAATCAATGTTGGGCGGAGAAGCAGACACTTTTTGATGAATATGAACAATCGGTGTAGAGTGGATAATCTCCAGGCCAAATCTCAATGATATAATTCAGCGAGCCAGGAGCTACGTGTATCCCCAGTCAGACTGCAGCATATATATATATATATATATATATATATATATATAGTAGAAACAGAGAGCACTCACCAGTCTTCAAGCAGTATGATGCAAATAAAAAACTTTTAATACATCACCAAAGTCTCAGGCAAAAGGTCGACGTTTCGAGCCACGCCGGGCTCTTTGTCAAGACGTAAAGACAGGATGGGTCACAGCCCCAGAATGTGATTCACCATTGACATATACACAATATATATAACCCAGAGACAGGAAGTGCCCACTGCAATCAATAATCCAATCATAGCATTAAATCATGGTAAACAACAAATATACTGCAATATAGTATGCGCTGCACCACAGCAAAAGCATCATAAACAGTATAACTTACTGACACCAAGGATAAATCACATAAGATATATCGTGTCACCTACCGTCCACATCAGTCCACCTGCCATTCATAACTCAACTTTGCAATCATATTATAGTAAAAAAAGGCTTTTTCTCACCTTGTGTCTGTAGAAGTTGCGTAGAATGCAGCAGGTAGCCTGATGTGATTAGGCAGGAACGTCGGAGTCACCATTGATAAGTTGGGAATAAATCCACTGTTAAGTTCGAGGATAAATAAATGACACGTAATTACATATTTATCCAAAATAATATATTATACAATATTGCTTAATTCCTAGACAGACAGAACAGGACAGCACAGCATCCAAAAACATGTGGAGTGTGTAGAATAGTGTGAAGGAGAAGTGTAAGGGGCGGGGCCCCAGCACTTCCCACCCTGCTGTTGTCACATCATACAATTTATACTTTTTTAACTATCTATCTTTGGCCACAATAGTATGGGGGTGATTTCATATATGGTGATAATGCTAACTACCTTTATTTAAATCATTACATATATGGAAGAACATATGTAGTACTTGTCAGCAATTCTAGTCGGCTCTCTGACGTAAGACATGTTGTAATGTATATACTCTAAACTCTTTACATAAAGTTCTATTGACAGGAACAACTGGTGATCCTCATAATAGCTTGTTGATTGGTCTTTGATTGACAGGAACAGGTGATAGTAGCTTGCAATTACGATATGTCCCATTGATATGTCTTGCTGGCTTGTTACACGAAATATTTGTACATTGATGCAACAATTAATATAATTAAAATCCATTTTATCAAGGTGGTGCGGTAGGCAAAAGTGTTCAAACTCGTGCACTCAGTCCGGCGTGCGTTCCACTGTGCTGGAACGCACAAACCGGAAGGAGCTACACCCAATAGGCAGGCAGCGCGTCACACGCAGCTGCCGCCTATTGGGAAAGCTGACTCGGACACTCCGTCAGCCAGAGGCTGCATAACGTAGCCCAGGAATACTACAGGGCAATCTGATGGCGTCTTAACGCATGCGCACAAGATGCGCTTCACTCAAAAGTGCCGGAACGCACAACCATTACGCTAAACTCAATCTATATATGCAATAACATCTGTCCATATAAATTTACATGGACAATCAGTCAGCCATAGGCTGCATAGTATAGTCCATAAAAACCGCTGGACATTATACTAATGCTGTAGCGCACGCGCACTGTGTGCGCTCCACTAATAAGTGCTGGAACGCACAGCCATTGTAGATGGCTAAATATTAAAGTACCATCACAGATATCCATATAATCTACTAATCAAATGATCGCTGTGAACAATTCACTGTCTCTGGTGAACAAGAAAAAGCAAGGAGATGCATTTAGAGTTTAAGACAAACAACACTAATTAAAAACCTTATGGAAGTCAGACGGGCAGCCCAACGATACAATAGAACAGGAGTGTGACCCTGGGGTCACCTAGGAGCGCTGGTAGGATAAAGGGAATATGTGCTAGTAACAAATAAAAAATATATTTTATAGGGACATTCTGAGGGCTATTGCTGCTCCTTGAAAACAGAGGTTGTGTGCCTCTGTACAGATAAAGCAATTCAAAAAAATTGCATGCTGCCTATGCTGCATGCATACCCAAGGAGCGCAGTTGTACTCAGAAAAAAATAATAACAATGATAATTTTCCTTAATGGAATTTTTTATTAAAAAACAATTTATAATTTAATTTGACCGCTTCAATTCCCTCTATGTGCGGGATGATCGTATATAATGAATTGACGTCTAGTGTGCATAGAAGACTGTCATGTTCAAGCACCCCTAGACCCCTAATTTCACTCAGGAATTGTGCGGTGTCCTTGAGGTATGTAGGAGTCAGCTGGACCAGTGGTTGCAGATAATGGTCCAATAGTTTGGCTAGAGGCTGTAAAATCGAACCTCTAGCAGAGATGATCGGACGTCCAGGGGGACTGACGAGGGACTTATGGATCTTCGGCAGCGTATAGATTATAGGGCATACCGGATGTTCAACTGACAGATATTCCTTAGTCTCCTCGTCAATCCAACCCTGTACAAGTCCCAGATGGATCATCTCATCAATTTTACCCTTAATTGCCCCCATAGGGTTAGAGGACAGTTTCAGGTAAGTTTTATCATCGGCCAGTTGTCTTTTGATCTCTAGATCGTAATCAGTGAAATTTTGTAACACTATTGAGCCACCCTTGTCAGCGTTACGAATAACTACTCAAGTGTCATCTTGTAGCTCTTTAAGTGCCACTCTCTCTGTAGAGGAAAGGTTGTCAAAGACCTTGTTGTTTCTGGCCGAGTTTTTACATTGCTGGTCCACTACCATCAAGAATGTTTTCAAACTGGCATTGGTGCTTATTGGATCATAGGTGCTGGGTTTCTTGAAAAACTTTTTTACATGGGGAGCAATAGGAGACATTTGTGTAAGTTTGTTATCAAAATACTCTCGGAGTCTGAGCTTCCTACCCATTTTAAAATGGTCAATAGACCACTGAAAAGAGTTAAATTTATTAGTGGGAATGAAGTTCAGACCCTTGGAGAGCAGTGATTTTTCAGGGCCAGTGAGAACCCTTGAGGACAAGTTAAAGATTAGTTCCTTTACCCCTTGTAACCTCTTTGTCGTCCCCCGTCTTGATTTCCCGCCCCTCCGCGGGTGCGGACTTTGGCTCGACGGCTTAGCACGTCTCTGCGGGCGGGCCTGGTACCTTGATCTAAAAAAGTAGCAGAGTTGGGTTGTTGGTAAGAGGTACCTCTCAGAGGTGGTAGGCTATCACCTGTAACTGTTTCAGAGGAGGAATTAGACACTTGGGACTCTGGTTCCCTGTATCGTTGTTGTCTGGGCCTAAAGCCTCCTCTTTGGTTATGGGGTTGGGAGGACCCTTCCCCAATTAACCATTTATAAACGTCTCCAATTTTTTTCTCTTGAAAGCTATCAAGTCTGTTTTGTATTTATCAATCTGGGACTGAATACGTCCCACCCAGTCGTCAGACTTGTCAGCTTTCAAGATTTGCAAAGCCTCCTTTTCGTAATCAGCAATCTCCACCCTGATTTTCTTAAGTTCGGTTCCTACTTCCTCCACCACCAAAGCTATCAGGTCAAGGGAACATTTATTTAGCACTCCACACCATCGGACACAAAAAGATGGATTACGACGACCGATGGTGGGAGTGTTTTGTACTCTGAATCCTCTCGGAATACGTTTCTTCCGATAGTACTCCGAGAGGAACTGACCATGAAGGATCAGGTCTGTTTCCCTTCTTTTCAGCCTATGTAGCTTATGGAAGTGGTCGGTAGCAGTGGCCGAAGGCAATTGAGCAAAGTCAAGTTCAGTGAAGAGAAATTTATCTATCTCATCATCTGTTAAGCTGATTTGCACATTCTCCGCATCACTCAGGGCAATTTCATCAAGCCCCAAAAATCCTGTAGCCATTTGGGGACCGGCCACACAGAGTTAATCACAATAATTTTTACCCTAAAGCCAGGACTCCAGAATAAAAACAATCACTAAATTGAAACAATGTAAAGCTACAAAACATATAAATAGCTCAACTTGATCAATAGGTGAACAAAATCCACTTCTGAAGATGTAACACTCTCCCGTCTGTAGGTTTAACACCTGTAGGTACCAATTAACTGGTATTTGTAATCCAAAGGCAGTTTAAACGAATATAGTGTTTCCAATGGGTGCACAGTTCAGGAAGCAGGGCTATAATAATGCACATTTTCCATATATATAGAGGTTTGGTAGAACCGGCACACACAAACTTCCAAGAGACATCTGCTGGGGTGCCACACTCAGGCCACAGTCCATGGGGGTACAGCCAATGTATATAGTAGAAACAGAGAGCACTCACCAGACTTCAAGCAGTATGATGCAAATAAAAAACTTTTAATACATCACCAAAGTCTCAGGCAAAAGGTCGACGTTTCGAGCCACGCCGGGCTCTTTGTCAAGACGTAAAGACAGGATGGGTCACAGCCCCAGAATGTGATTCACCATTGACATATACACAATATATATAGCCCAGAGACAGGAAGTGCCCACTGCAATCAATAATCCAATCATAGCATTAAATCATGCTAAACAACAATTATACTGCAATATAGTATGCGCTGCGCCACAGCAAAAGCATCATAAACAGTATAACTTACTGACACCAAGGATAAAAGGTGGTGCGGTAGGCAAAAGTGTTCAAACTCGTGCACTCAGTCCGGCGTGCGTTCCACAACGCACAAACCGGAAGGAGCTACACCCAATAGGCAGGCAGCGCGTCACACGCAGCTGCCGCCTATTAGGAAAGCTGACTCGGACACTCCGTCAGCCAGAGGCTGCATAACGTAGCCCAGGAATACAACAGGGCAATCTGATGGCGTCTTAACGCATGCGCACAAGATGCGCTTCACTCAAAAGTGCCAGAACGCACAACCATTACGCTAAACTCAATCTATATATGCAATAACATCTGTCCATATAAATTTACATGGACAATCAGTCAGCCATAGGCTGCATAGTATAGTCCATAAAAACTGCTGGACATTATACTAATGCTGTAGCGCACGCGCACTGTGTGCGCTCCACTAATAAGTGCTGGAACGCACAGCCATTGTAGTTGGCTAAATATTAAAGTACCATCACAGATATCCGTATAATCTACTAATCAAATGATCGCTGTGAACAATTCACTGTCTCTGGTGCACAAGAAAAACAGACCTGATCCTTCATGGTCAGTTCCTCTCGGAGTACTATCGGAAGAAACGTATTCCGAGAGGATTCAGAGTACACAACACTCCCACCATCGGTCGTCGTAATCCATCTTTTTGTGTCCGATGGTGTGCAGTGCTAAATAAATGTTCCCTTGACCTGATAGCTTTGGTGGTGGAGGAAGTAGGAACCGAACTTAAGAAAATCAGGGTGGAGATTGCTGATTACGAAAAGGAGGCTTTGCAAATCTTGAAAGCTGACAAGTCTGACGACTGGGTGGGATGTATTCAGTCCCAGATTGATAAATACAAAACAGACTTGATAGCTTTCAAGAGAAAAAAATTGGAGACTGTGGAAAGTGATTACCAGAGGCACACAGTTTATAAATGGTTAATTGGGGAAGGGTCCTCCCAACCCCATAACCAAAGAGGAGGCTTTAGGCCCAGACAACAACGATACAGGGAACCAGAGTCCCAAGTGTCTAATTCCTCCTCTGAAACAGATACAGGTGATAGCCTGCCACCTCTGAGATGTACCTCTTACCAACAACCCAACTCTGCTACTTTTTTAGATCAAGGTACCAGGCCCGCCCGCAGAGACGTGCTAAGCCGTCGAGCCAAAGACCGCACCCGCGGAGGGGCGGGAAATCAAGGCGGGGGACGACAAAGAGGTTACAAGGGGTACAGGAACTAATCTTTAACTTGTCCTCAAGGGTTCTCACTGGCCCTGAAAAATCACTGCTCTCCAAGGGTCTGAACTTCATTCCCACTAATAAATTTAACTCTTTTCAGTGGTCTATTGACCATTTTAAAATGGGTAGGAAGCTCAGACTCCGAGAGTATTTTGATAACAAACCTACACAAATGTCTCCTATTGCTCCCCATGTAAAAAAGGTTTTCAAGAAACCCAGCACCTATGATCCAATAAGCACCAATGCCAGTTTGAAAACATTCTTGATGGTAGTGGACCAGCAATGTAAAAACTCGGCCAGAAACAACAAGGTCTTTGACAACCTTTCCTCTACAGAGAGAGTGGCACTTAAAGAGCTACAAGATGACACTTCAGTAGTTATTCGTAACACTGACAAGGGTGGCTCAATAGTGTTACAAAATTTCACTGATTACGATCTAGAGATCAAAAGACAACTGGCCGATGATAAAACTTACCTGAAACTGTCCTCTAACCCTATGGGGGCAATTAAGGGTAAAATTGATGAGATGATCCATCTGGGACTTGTACAGGGTTGGATTGACGAGGAGACTAAGGAATATCTGTCAGTTGAACATCCGGTATGCCCTATAATCTATACGCTGCCGAAGATCCATAAGTCCCTCGTCAGTCCCCCTGGACGTCCGATCATCTCTGCTAGAGGTTTGATTTTACAGCCTCTAGCCAAACTATTGGACCATTATCTGCAACCACTGGTCCAGCTGACTCCTACATACCTCAAGGACACCACACAATTCCTGAGTGAAATTAGGGGTCTAGGGGTGCTTGAACATGACAGTCTTCTATGCACACTAGACGTCAATTCATTATATACGATCATCCCGCACATAGAGGGAATTGAAGCGGTCAAATCAGCTCTGGTTAAGGGCCCATACACAGGTCCCCCAGTTGAGTATATATTGAGCTTGCTGGACATGGTGCTGAAGTATAATCATTTTCTTTACCAGGATGATTACTATATGCAGTTGGCGGGGACCGCCATGGGGTCCAATGTGGCCCCGGCCTTCGCCAACTTGTATATGCATGAGTATGAACAAAGGCACATCTTCCCGCATTTCCAACGGACAGAAACACTCTCCTCTGGGCTACAAGCCATCACCCAGACTCACTCAAGTCCAACTTACCCATTTCACAATTTCTCCGGGTAATGCGGAATAATTCCGAGGAAGAAACCATGGAGATACAGCTGAATGAGTGTAAACAGAGATTCTCTGATAGGGGGTACAGTCAGAAGATCATCAACAGAAGCCTCAGTAAAGCCAGGAAGAAGTTCTCAGAGCAGTCTAAAAGGCCGAAAGAGATGACGACTAATTCAAGGTTAATTATCAACACCCACTGCGATACAAATTTTAACAACATACAACGTATCATCAAAAAACAGTGGCCCTTGATTACGTCCGATCAGTCCTTCAGGAAAATGGGCACAGCTCCTCCACTCCTAAGCGTGAATAGAGGGCCTAACCTACAGGACCATCTCCTGAGACCCAATATGAAACCTGTCAAGGTCAACAAGGACTCATGGCTTATTAAGAAAAATGGGTGTTATAAATGCCTTGGCTGTGCCACTTGCCGGGTACTTATTACCGGTACTTATTTCTGCCATCCGCACAGCGGTACTAAGATCTTCTTGAAACATCGACTCTATTGCCAATTGGATCACGTGGTCTACTATCTGACCTGCCCGTGTGGCCTCATGTACGTAGGAAAGACCATACGGACTCTACATGAAAGGATCAACCAAAATCGATCCTCAATTAGGCTGGCCTACTCCACAGGTACCACTGACAAACCCGTGGCCGCACACTTGGTGAAAGAACGGCATCAACTATCTACATTGAGGTGTATGGCCATCGATTGGGTCCCCCCACCCCCAAGGGGTGGAGACCGAGGACTGATGCTCTTGAAAAAAGAGGCCCGATGGATCCATCGACTGGATACAGTGGTCCCAAGGGGCCTCAATGAGAAAACCCACATGAAAATATTTCTTTAGTATTTTCTGCTCTGTTGAGTAATCTGAATACTTACCTCCCTACTATAGGTTAAACTAATATGCTTCGCTTTTCCAGACAGATGCCCAGTAAGCCTGTGACCTTGGTGGTCCATGCCATACAGTATTGTTTCTGTCCCTTATAATTTGTTATGCAAGGACTCCGATTGTTCTCTTTTTTAGTGTGGGAGCCATGACGGACTGTACACTGGGAGAGGTCTTTTGACCCACAGTGGGCTGCCCGTCTGACTTCCATAAGGTTTTTAATTAGTGTTGTTTGTCTTAAACTCTAAATGCATCTCCTTGCTTTTTCTTGTGCACCAGAGACAGTGAATTGTTCACAGCGATCATTTGATTAGTAGATTATACGGATATCTGTGATGGTACTTTAATATTTAGCCAACTACAATGGCTGTGCGTTCCAGCACTTATTAGTGGAGCGCACACAGTGCGTGTGCGCTACAGCATTAGTATAATGTCCAGCAGTTTTTATGGACTATACTATGCAGCCTATGGCTGACTGATTGTCCATGTAAATTTATATGGACAAATGTTATTGCATATATAGATTGAGTTTAGCGTAATGGTTGTGCGATCCGGCACTTTTGAGTGAAACGCATCTTGTGCGCATGCGTTAAGACGCCATCAGATTGCCCTGTAGTATTCCTGGGCTACGTTATGCAGCCTCTGGCTGACGGAGTGTCCGAGTCAGCTTTCCCAATAGGCGGCAGCTGCGTGTGACGCGCTGCCTGCCTATTGGGTGTAGCTCCTTCCGGTTTGTGCGTTCCAGCACAGTGGAATGCACGCCGGACTGAGTGCACGAGTTTGAACACTTTTGCCTACCGCACCACCTTTTATCCTTGGTGTCAGTAAGTTATACTGTTTATGATGATTTTGCTGTGGCGCAGCGCATACTATATTGCAGTATATTTGTTGTTTAGCATGATTTAATGCTATGATTGGATTATTGATTGCAGTGGGCACTTCCTGTCTCTGGGTTATATATATTGTGTATATGTCAATGGTGAATCACATTCTGGGGCTGTGACCCATCCTGTCTTTACGTCTTGACAAAGAGCCCAGCGTGGCTCGAAACGTCGACCTTTTGCCTGAGACTTTGGTGATGTATTAAAAGTTTTTTATTTGCATCATACTGCTTGAAGACTGGTGAGTGCTCTCTGTTTCTACTATATACATTTGCTGTACCCCCATGGACTGTGGCCTAAGTGTGGCACCCCAGCAGATGTCTCTTGGAAGTTTGTGTGTGCCGGTTCTACCAAACCTCTATATATATATATATATATATATATATATATATATATATATATATATATATATATATATATATATATATATATATATATATATTTAGAGAGAGAGAGAGAGAGAGACAGACAGAGACAGACAGATAAATAGATAGATATAAATATTTATATATATATATATATATATATATAACAGGATGTGTGGGCGGCGGCACTCGAATAAACAGACACAGCAGGCAGGTTTCCCTGGGAGTGCCGCCGCCCACACATCCTGTTATATTCTGCCTGCATCCGCAGCCAGCACGGAGGGCACCGATTCACTGTCTACATCCCTTGGAGGGGTAATTATACTGCCACCGTTTGTGGAGTGCCGACCTCAGAACATTATATATATATATATATATATATATATATATATATATATATATATCTAGCACAGTATATAAAAGCGAACATTTGTCCTTCTGGCTGTCTTTCTATACAAATCCACATTTTACAAGCCAAGATCAAGAAATTTTGCATATAAGCGTATTAAAACACGGCCAAGGCAATTCCAAAAATTGGATATTAATTACTGTTAATTTTCAATTAATTAAAAGCTACAATTTTTGTTTTATGCAAAATCTGATTACGAAGATCACTGATCGCACCCACTTCAAGCTCATCACAGCATATGCTTAGTGCGACTCCCACATTGCACTGATTGCTGGTAATCTCTGAACTGAGCAAAACTAAGGGTTGCATCTATCTATATCTCTATATTCTAATATATAATAGTTGACAAGGGGATATCATAGCATATTAAAGGCCAAGGCAACTACAAAAATTTATGAGCCACCTTTGGCGCGTCTGTATAAATTAGAGATGTGCACCGCCCACTTTTAGTGTTTCAAAAAAGGAAGCAAATCATCTCTCCCTGTACAAACCAGCTCTACAGGGGCAAAATGTCATCCTCATCCTCCGATTCTTCACCCCCTTCAGTACGTACATCCTCATCCTCATCAATCCACAATCACTGGCCCTTCTGTAGTCTCTGGAGGCAATTGCTGGTCTTCATTGAAGAATTGATACTGTAATTAATTTTGCTGAACATCATCTTCTCCACATTTTGTGGAAGCAACCTTCTATGTCGCTCGTTGACCAGGTTCCCAGCTGCACTAAAAACTCTTTCTGAGTACGCACCGGAGAGGAAACAACTCAGGTATAAAAGAGCTAGTTTGTACAGGGGCCTCCATACTGCCTTTTTTCCTGCCAGTACACGTACGGACTGTCTGAAATGTCTTCTTGCCACCATGTTTTCAATGGTTACAGCATCATATGCAGCTACAGTAGACATTAGACATGTCAGCAATCGTTGGCAGGTCCTTCAGGCCGAAACAGATGTCCAAACTCACTCCTGCCTGCCCTGCATCAGCGGGTCGGTAGGAAATTTGAGCTGTTTCCTTGCAGCCACAGGTGTGTCACGGTCCATTTCAGATGCAATCTCCTGACCAGGTCTTTGCAATGCTGTAAACTTGTTTCTGCCGGAAGCAGAGATACAACGTAGGCTTTAAATCGAGGACCAAGTACGGTGGCCAGAATGACCACCCTCATATCCTGGCAAAGCATATGAAGGGCTTCATCCACAAGAGCTAAATGCTTTAGGGAATCACAATGCTTTAGCTCCTCCTTCACTTTCTCCAGCTGATTCTGCAACAGGGGAATGACCTGACTCACGCAGGCAGTGTCGTAACTGACTTCACATGTGGCAAATTCAAACAGCTGGAGAACCTTGCACAATACGGAAATCAGTCTCCACCGCGCTTGAGTCAGGTGCATCCCCACTCATTTTCCTATGTCATAGGTGGCTTTGTAGTTTTGAATAGTAATTTGCTGCTCCTCCATTTGATGTCGCTCTAGCCTATGGCAGGCATTGGCAGAATGGCAAAAGTGTCCTGCAATTTTACGGGCCACCGAATGCATCTCCTGCATGCTCCTATCACTTTTCAGGAAATTTATTGTGTGGGCAAAACATGACACATGTTGGAAATTGCCCATATATAATACCAGCACAAAGTTGCTGGCATTGTCCGATACCAGAAATCCCCAGGGGAGTCTAAGTAGGGTAAGCTTCAGTTTCTCTAAGAGGTTTTGGGTTTTGCCTCTTACTGAAACTGGTGATACACAGCGTAGTCTGCTTTGGAAGAAGCTGTCACTTCAGAGATGTTGCCGCTGCTGTTGCT